>NW_012103587.1:3793974-3860436 GCF_000951045.1 Mandrillus leucophaeus
TACAGTCTAAGTATCAGATTTGCACATTTGGTTTCGGCAAGAAGAATTCATTTAATTCCCCCATTCTCTGCTCACAAGACCTATTCTCAGGACCCATTTGGTTGTTTCTAACCCTGAAGCAGCTGAGGCTGCAAGACAAGGGCTCTGTGCCACTGTGCCATTGGTGTGAAGTTACAGAAGTTCTCCTTTTACAGCTCTGGAAGTTGGCTGACTCATGGCAGGGCCAGGAGCACTTGCTGTGTGCAGGGCTCTCATGTGCTTTGCTGTTTTCTGGTTAGTTACCATTAATATTTAATTGGGTTTCCTTTGTTTATGTTTAGCGAAAAAGGTGGCCTTACAGCTTGAATTATGTGAATATCATGTATCATGTTATGTTTTTATTGTGAGTTGGCTTAAATAATTACTCTAAAGTGCTTGATAGAATTTAGCTGTGTCCCCACCCAAATCTCATCTTGAATTGTAGCTCCCATAATCCCCATGTGTTGTGGGAGGGACCCCGTGGGAGGTAATTAAATCATGGGGGCGGGTTTTTCCTGTGCTGTTCTCATGATAATGACTAAGTCTCACGAGATCTGATGGTTTTACAAAGGACAGTTCCCCTGCACACACTTCCCTGCCTGCCACCATGTAAGATATGTCTTTGCTCCTCCTTCATCTTCCATCATGATTGTGAGGCCTCCCCAGCCATGCTGAACTATGAGTCAATTAACTATCTTTCCTTTATAAATTACCCAGTCTCAAGTATGTCTTTATTGGCAGCATGAGAACAGACTAATACAGTGCTTAAATAGAAAATATGGACAATTAGATTATAGTCATTACTGAGGAAAAAGCTTCCTGTCAACTGCTAGCTCCTAGAAAAATTATTTCAGTTTTTGTAAGATTTGATGTTATTTGGGAATGCATAATAATAGCTGTGGCATTGAGGAACTCATAAAACTATTCCTGTTGAAATCAACTACATTATATTGTATAACATTCAACATTGTGTAACATTCAACAATGCATCCTGTGATGTACATTTCAAGAGCATATTGTATAGGTAAACGGGGACCCTGGAGAGGGAATCAGATCCTTTCTGTATAAACAGGATAGAAGGAGGGATCCATGCATTTTTGCTCACCACAAATCTGGAATGCTTAACATAGAACAAAATAGCAAATACTTTATACATATTGTTAACTAGTAACTACTTAATTAAAACATTTCATAATTTCATGTGTAATTTTTTGGTGCCTGTCAACATTATGTCAGAAGATACCTTCATTCTGCTGAAAGAGTCAGTGGAAGTGAGGGAGTTAGAAAATGATGATGGGATCTGTAAATTGACAGGCCAGTTAGCAAACATCATGTAGTTACATCAGCCAGGTCACTCCTGTGCTTAAAACATTTGTAGCAAACATTCTGCAGATTATCAGACCCTTGGCTTTGAGTTCTCCTTCTTCTTTCTCGAGGCCATTTCAGCATTCATGGACACTTACTTTTTCCATAGGCAGGTGACCAGAAACTATTGTCCACAAAGCACTAACAGAGCATTTTGGAGTAACATGAAACTTATAAAAGGGGGCTGTTTATTTATGAAATTTTCATTGTAGCTGGAGGACATATAAAAATAATCTCAAAACTCATGTGGGATAAATTATAAATATATGTATATAGCTTCTATCACTATATATGACTTTTTAAAAATTCTGTACAAGCAGAGAACACAGGGACACACCAAGTCATCGGTTTGCTTCCTTAGTTAGCAGGAAGGGAATATAAAAATATTTTAGAATGATGGGTCTGATGATGAGGAAAAAGGGCAGGGAAAGAAATGAGCATTCATTTGTTGACTAAGAGCAAAGGCAGTGTGCTAGACACTTCACAAATGCCACTGCATTTTCTTCCCAAACATCTTATAATGGCCAGGGGTGTGACCTAACTCATCCACGTGCCCACAGATGCTGTGTGCAGAATTAAAGAGAAGACCCAGTTCCTCTGTCCCCTATTCCACCTCAGCACCTTGCCCTTGGAGGTTTTGTAGTGGTTCTGCCATCAATAACATTCAGGCTGATCAGTCTCATTTTGGGGTGGCAGAGACTGGGATCCAGTGGGCTCGCTTCTCAATGCACATAAGCTGACCCACTATTTCAGCCTCTCAACCCAACACTTCCTATGACCGTTCCCTAATAAGCCACAACACGCTTTAGGTATACTTCATCTATACATATTGGCAGACAGGTTCATTTTAAGCAAATTCTGCTGAACAATTATGAGCCCCTTGAGGCTAAGGACAACATTTATCTCCTTACCACCCAAAACCCATGGCCAAGAACAATCTCCCACATGTTTTGGGGGTCAGAGAGTGACAGAAAAATGAATATGCATTATAAAAAATCATGATCTATGGTATTAAAAATCTGGATTAAAAATAATTTGTTCTTATATTTGTGCGTGTGTGTGTGTTGTTCTTTTAAGTGTGTGTATGTGTATGTGTGTATCCTACTATATATATGGGATTATATAGTAATCCCATACATAATATATAGTGATCCCATACATAATCCCATATAGGATATAATCCCATATATATCCTACTATATATATGGGATTATATATAGTAGGATATCTATCTGTCTATCTATCTATCTATCTATCTATCTATCTATCTATCTATCTAGTAGGATATGTAGCCTACTGTTAGGATCTAGGACAAAGAATAACATTCTAGCCATGAAAATATGTAATAGGCAACTAACTAAAAATGAGTTATTTAATCACAGATTTAGTAGATATATACAAGATCAATCCTAGGGGAATGAACATATGATAGGAGAGTCAAAATGAGTTTGTGTAATCAGGAAAATCCATTCAGGAAGTGACATTTGTTCTGAAATCTTTTTAAATAAGTGAAATCAACTGGATGAGTGAGTAATCAGAACACTCTATAAAAAGGGAATCAGAAAGAAGGAATGACAATGCCGAGGCCCCGGACAAGAAGTCCAGTGCTTTTCAAGGACTGACAAATAAATCATAATGGCCGCTCTGCAAAAACAAAATAAAACAAAGATTCTCAAGAAGGAGGGTAAGGTGAGATGAGGCCAGACAGGTCAGCAGAGGCTGGGACCTAGTAAATCTTTTCAGCTGTTGGAAGAATCAAGATCATTTTAGAAAAGTAAGCTGTGAGCCACAGAAATACATTAACTAAGAAAATACTATAATCAGATGTGGGTGCTGTAAGAGAAACCCAGTAGGGAACAAAGGATGAATTGAGAGACACTGGTTAGTTTGAACTGGAAATTGTGCAAAAGGCTGGAATTGAAGGACATTTGTGGGGTGGAGGCAACAGACTATGGCTGGACTTGGTCGTGAGATGAGAGAACGCTCACTGGAGAATTCCATCTTTTAGCACTGAACACAAGACAGAGCCATCCATTGATACAGGAGACCTGGAAAATGAGCACAGGGAATGTGATGAATTCCATTATAGATGATGCATAATCCTGATTTTTCCATGATACCCTTAAAAGATGGGCATTAAGAAATAATTTGTAGTAGGATAGCCATGCACTCAAGTTACTATTTCCAACTACTTACTATGTTCAGGGCACTGTTCTGTGCAAAATGAGAATGCCAGGACAACTTGTCCCTGGATTCTGCCCACAACAGAATACTGAAAGGGAAATGAGGCATGGATAGCACAGATACGAGATAAAACCATACTGATCTCCTGTGAGATTCCTTCCCTCTTCCAATACAATCAAATCTTCCAGTGAAAGATACGAGAGGAAGCTTCTCAGGGGCAGAAAAGAGAAACAATAGAAGGCCATATATAAAGGACTGAAAAGATAAACAGCAGAAAGCCTATATAAAACACAGGTTCACCACCCTATTTCCTCTTGAACAGTCATAAAGGCGTTGAAAATTTCTTAATTCACTGAGGCTCATGGAGAAGGTGAAATGACTGTTTAAATTGTCACACATTGTCCATCCTTTTTACCTGTGAAAGTCATTCATTTCTCGAGGTCAAGGAAAAGATTCTGTTCAATCTCTTTTATCTTGTCTGTGTAAACTAAAGGAAGAGTCAGAAGTTTAAATAGTTGTTGGGTTTAATCAGCCTTTGGTGGCAAACTCGATTTCCAATTACAGTGAACAAAGTTTTCCAAATATAGTTTCCTGTAGTAAACATTCATAGTCTCAATAATAAAGCCAATAGTTCTTGAAGCAGTTAAAATGAACTTTCAATATAATGAAAAATTTCTTTTCCTATCTAAACAGAGAAAAATTCAAAAGCTAAAATGCCATGATACCGACCTATTAAGTATGACATATATGTCATGATAATAAGAATGTAAACTATCTGGTAACCTTCCCTCTTCCCTATGAAAACAAAGCCTAAATATCAATGAAGAAAATCCTTGAAAACACTTGTGTAAGTAACTTCTTAAAGTTGTTCTCAAATGTTCTGTCCAACAAACGTAAAACAAAATGTTGAGTCCTTGTCATTAGCTTGTATTTTAACCTAAGCTGAATCAAATAAATTTGGGGTAGCTTACAGCAATGCATTGTTCTACTAGCTTACGCTGTCTCCGATCACTGCTCACTTTGTAAGGAGCTACCATATTTGTCAGCAAGCAAAACTCATCTTTACCAAAAAGCAACATATTTACCCCATGTCTAGTGAACTAAGCCTATTGAAAGCCCAACAGGGAAGGAAAGAGGAATAGTGGATTTACAGACCGTGGTAATATCATTAGCCCCTAGTGGTAGAAAACGGAAACACAAACATAACAGAAAAGATTGGTGATTTCTATCCTTGCGTGCTTTTCTTTTTTTTTTTTTTTCTTTCTTTTGAGGCGGAGTTTCACTCTGTCGCCCAGGCTGCAGTACAATGGCATGATCTCAGCTCACTGCAACCTCAGTCTCATGGGCTCAAGCAGTTCTCCTGTCTCAGCCTCCCAAGTAGCTGGGATTACAGGCACCCACCAGCAGGCCCAGCTAATTTTTTATAGTTTTAGTGGAGACAGGGTTTCGCCATGTTGGCCAGGCTGGTCTTGAACTCCTGACCTCAGATGATCCACCCGCCTCGGCCTCACCAAGTGCTGGGATTACAGGTGTGAGCCGCTGCACCCAGCCTGCTTTTCTTTACTTGAGAAATAAGGTATTAGCCACCCAGATTATCAGAGGTAAATTATGGGCTATTTTCTGACTAGATTTCAATTGAACACTGCCATAAACCATGGCTCAAACAGGAATGGAATTTCCGGGAAGCTCTTGAAACTATGTTTTAGGCTGGTTTCTATCAGAATTATTTTCCTCTTTGCTGCTTATTCATGTGCTCATAGCCAAGCAAATACTGCCTTTTACTGCATGCATGAGAATGACCTTGGGGTACTTTCAATATATATATATATATATTTTTACAGGTTTTATACTGATTTGCTTGTCAATATGCAACACAACCTGTGTGAGAATTCAGTCAAATTTATAGGTGGTTGTTGTTGTTGCTTGATTTCCTTTGCTTTCAAGTAAAGGCATTTGTTCTTATGTCATACAATTTTATGCTGAGACTTGCTTTTTAGTCACCAATATTTCCTGAACTGCAGTGCTACCATTTGCTTTTATAGACCACAAATAAGGGATAAGAATCTACTTAGCAGTATTTTTCTTGGCATTTTTTGCCTGCTTTGAACCAGGATTTACTTAAGCCAATATATTTCCTTTAGTTATGTGATTTTTACGTTTCTCAGAGCTAATGGACTATTATTTTATATTTTGAACAGTTTCCTGCTACATTCCAACCTAGATTATGATGTATCTGCATGGGTATCATAATGCATTTCCTCTATAAAACCTTTTTAATATCACTTCCAGTGAATCCACTGTAAAAATCACTCACATCCTCCTACAAATATTCCGCATTACATCAGAATGTTTTATGTTCTGATATGCCTGGAATGCAAATAAAATACTTGCAACCTGTTCTTAAAGGTGCCGCGAATGAGCGAAATGAAACTAGCATTTGCTGCACACAGAGACCCCTTTACATGAAATATTGCCTGTAACTTTCAAGAAAAAACACCACACATGTAGTTATATTGGAGCCTAGAAGCTTGGAGGACTGTGCCAAGCAAAGACCCATCATTCAGAAGAAAGACCACCGCCCAGTTGCCAGCAATGCCTGAGAGCTGGGAAGAAGGTCCCCAGGGAGCTGAGACCCAGGCTCTCAGAAGGTGAAATTGCCCAGAGGATGCTGATGTCTTTGGAGCTTGTGCTGAAGCTGACCTTGGAGAGTAGGAGGAAGCTGGAAGCTAGAATCCATGACTGCTGCCAGCATGCAGGGCCATTTGCTGGGTGGCATAGGGGAGCAGCAGGAAAGTCATAAAGAGCAAGATCCTTTTCCCCTTCTACCCCCAAGGTCTCCCTCCAGTGCCCCTAATGACAGAGCCCAACAGAAAGCAGCTGGCAAAGCAGAGGTGTGGTTTGCAGAGCTCCAGCCCTGACATCAGGGTGTGAAAGGGTAGGTCTGGAGCTGAGGTAGTAGCTTAAAGCCAGCATAAACAGTTCCACCCTCAAAATGTCACATTTTATATATGTTTTTTTTTTTTTTCCCCCTTCTGCATGTCTTAGAGACAAGCAAATAAAACACACTTCTGGATGGTTTAGAAAGAATTCTCAGTAAGTAAAACAGAACAGGCATTTACTAAGCACAGATAGCTCCTCAATGAACCCAGAAAATTCTCAATCAGCTCTGAGCTGTGTATGTTATGATCTCCTTTCTCCGGTGAAAGAAGCTGAGTTCAGGAGGTGGCATGACCAGCCCAATGCTACACAACTAACGAGCTGCAGACCCAGGACTGCCCCTTTCCAAATCGAAGGATATGTTCTCACTCCTGGTACTGGCTGCTACAGAACATAGGCTCCACTCTGTGAACTGGGTTTTGATATACTTATGACTCTTAGTAGGATTTGGGATGCTGGCACCTATGGTCTGTGCTCAGGTGTTTGGTAAATGAAGGAATGTCAGGATTCTGAAAGGCACACAGTATTAAAGACAAGATCTGAGAAGTTAGCAGGCACACAGGTGCAGAGGGGTATGTTTTAACAAGACAAAATTCACATCCTCTATTTTAGCTTCATTTATTTATATTTCATCAATTATCTGCGATGAGGAGGCATCTTACAACTAATTCATCTTGTAGGCAGCATTTGTTTTTCTTAGTGGTATATATAATAAGAGTAAGTCTGACCAATGCTAGCATCTTACATCTAATGAAATATGGTACAGTATTAATTATAACCATTTTCAGAAAGACGGCAGTCAAACTCTTTGAGGAAGGGGTGCTTTTTCTAACTTTACAAAGGTACCACAGGGACAAGTAGCTGCCTGGGGAGTTGAGTATTATACATTTTCAATATGGATATTTTTGCAGTGGAATAAACCTAACATGACAATAATGTATCCCATATTCAGAAGTATTAAAAATTAATGGAATTTGGGATAAAAAGAGGCTAGGTGCGGTGGTTCACGCCTGTAATCCCAGCACTTTGGGAGGCCAAGGCAGGCGGATCACCTGAGGTCAGGAGTTCTAGACCAGACTGGTCAACAGAGTGAAACCTGTCTCTACTAAAAATACAAAAATTAGCTGGGCGTGGTTGCACATGCCTATATTCTCACCTACTTGGAAGGCTGAGGCAGGAGAATCACTTGAACCCGGGAGGCGGAGGTTGCGGTGAGCCGAGATTGTGCCACTGCACTCCAGCCTGGCCACAGAGCGAGATTCCATCTCAAAAAAAAAAAAAAAAAACCTTCCCTTTAATATTTCTACACATTTCTAACCTTACAGTTTTTAAAAAAGGAACATTTTGCACATTTTAGCAGTTTTTCTCCTCAGAAGACAAAAGTTCAAATGAAATATTTGGTATATACTCAGACCTCTCATATAGTTTTACTCTGTTTTCCATTAGAATCCATCAAAACCACACCATTTTACATTCATCTATTACTTCCTTCCTACAGCATTTCCATTTCATGCCTCATTGAGCTCTATGGTCTTTCCATTGCCAGTACAGGATGCAAATCACAGGGAGATGATTCCCCAAGACTCTTCCCCTCTGCCCAGATCTTGATGTCCTGAAGTTGATGTATGTGGGGTTCTAAGAGGTAACCATGCTTACTTTCTGGACTGCTCCCCTCTGTGTTGGGGACCCTGATGTTCAGAGTGTCACTAGAAATACTCAAGCGGCTCAGCATAGAGTTGTACTCATGGCTAAGATTTGTTACAGCAGCAAAACGAGGCAACACAGGCAGATTGTAAGGGACAAAGACACCGTGGGAGTCTGGAGGAATTCATAGGCAGTCTTTCTCATGGTTTCTTCCTCCCATATGAGAGTAACACGGAGTGAGCTTTTCTGCAAAATGTTCACAAGGTTTAGGCCCAGGGAAGCCCAAGGTTTTTATCTGGACCTGCTGACATAGGCACTCTGCCAATCATGTTTCAAAACTTCAGATTCACAGAAAGAAACCAGATGTTCAGCAAAAGCCACATGATTGGCACAAACGTTCTAAAAACAGCGAGTCATTATTATCACTTAGGGAATAGCTCAACTGCAAAGTACCCAGACACCAGCCAATGGCCAGCAAGCAGACCATTCTAAGAAGAGCAGTCTCTGGCTATGTTAACATTTTTCTGCAAACCCTCCAAGCCCCATCACTGGTCCAGCCTCAGCTACTAGGTGGCTGGACAGAACGAAGCCTCATTCTTTCAAAAGATGACTGTAGATACTTAGACTCATTAGTTCCTACTGTAATTTGTTGTTTGTTCCAGGTGACACAATAGAGCATGTGAAATTACAAAACTCTTTCATATCTCCATATTCAGTTTCATTGGACATATTAGCCTCACTTCTTTTTTTTTTTTTTTTTTTTTTTTTTTTTTGAGGCAGAAGTCTCACTCTATCACCGGGTTGGAGTACAGTGGGGCAATCTCAGCTCGCTGCAACCTTCGCTTCCCAGATTCAAGTGATTCTGGCACCTCAGTCTCCTGAGTAGCTGGGACTACAGGCATGTGCTACCATACCTGGCTAATTTGTATATTTTTATATTTTTGGTAGAGACTGGGTATCACCATGTTGGCCAGGCTGGTCTCAAACTCCTGACCTCAAGTGATCTGCCCACTTTGGCTTCCCAAACTGCTGAGATTACAGGCGTGAGCCACTGCACCTGGCCAGCTCCACTTCTTATATTATAGTTTTAAAATGTTTACAAGCCATGTGGATAATGCTTTATTTTATTTAAACAATCTGCAAAACAACATTTTCAGTTTCTTTATGAAGGTAAACATAATAACGACAACAAAAAAATCACTTTATGTAAAAATATTCTAAACACACTCTTCTCAGCCAATGCCAAGACTAGAAATCATTTCAATTGTTAGAAAACAAAATAGTTTTGTGTTGTGTGTTTGTGTTTTGTCTTACATCTCTTCTAGATGTAGAACAAGACTGTACTTTTGCAGACTAGGAGGCAAATTGACACACTGTAGACATAAAACGATTATTCTGTCATTGAACATTTATTGCCAAATTATCAACTATAGCAAATGTACATGTAAATTTCTATAAATATAGACTATATAGAACCAGGTAGCACAAAGTGGTACTTTGTTCAACAACCTAAAATAAATTCTACCTGGTCTAGAGTATTCCTAGCTATAAAAAGAAAAATAAATCTATGTCAAAGTGAATGTTAACCATGAAATGGTCTCACATCTTCCAATTTTAAAGGAATTGAATGATGTAAAGAACATCTTCAGAGCAGAGATTGGGAAAGACACAGTGGCTGTGTTTAACTTTGGTGCAAATTCAAGCGAGGAGACCATCGACCCCACCCTGTATGTTACTGTTGCTCCTCAGAAATCCCTCAAAGACCAGCTGCTTTCCAAATTGTCCTGATTTGGACAGTTTCTTTTTCTTTCTACGGTCTTTAAAAAAAAAACTTTTGGCCGGGCGCGGTGGCTCAAGCCTGTAATCCCAGCACTTTGGGAGGCTGAGACGGGCGCATCACGAGGTCAGGAGATCGAGACTATCCTGGCTAACACGGTGAAACCCCGTCTCTACTAAAAAAATACAAAAAACTAGCCGGGCGAGGTGGCGGGCACCTGTAGTCCCAGCTACTCGGGAGGCTGAGGCAGGAGAATGGCGTGAACCTGGGAGGCGGAGCTTGCAGTGAGCTGAGATCCGGCCACTGCACTCCAGCCTGGGCGACAGAGCGAGACTCCGTCTCAAAAAAAAAAAAAAAAAAAAACAAAAAACCTTTAAGTTCAGGAACGCGTGTGGAGGGCGGTTTTACAGGTAAACTTGTGTCACGAGCGTTTGTTGTACAGATTATTTCATACCCAGGTATTACGTTTAGGACCCACTAGTTATTTTTCCTGATATTCCCCCTCTTCCCACCCTCCACCCTCCAGCAGGCCCCAGTGTGTGTTGTTCCCCTCTCCGTGTCCATGTGCTCCCATCCCTTAGCTCCCACTTATAAGTGAGAACGTGGGGTTTGTCGTTTTCTGTTGATTTGGACAGTTTGTGAACATCTTTTTTAAAAAAAAAAACAGCAATGACTCTGGGAAATAAAACTTGAGAATATACAACTTCTAAGTCAATTGTGTGCACAAATGCTCAATACAGGAGGAGGAGGGACTGTTGGCAACGGGGAGAATTGAGAAGGAGGTATCCAGAGGATAGAATGGCTGATGTGGGGTTGTTCTCTATCCAGCCCAGGTTAGAGTTCCTGGGCACAGGTGAAGCCCAGAGCTCAGAAAACTGTTTTGCATAGAGATTTGGTGAGGTTCTGTGCAGGCAGTGATGCTTAGAGCCTTATGGCAGTATAAGCAGACACATTCCCTTGCCCCATAGACACTGCTACATGGAAGGAAGACAGGATTGAAGTGAAGACAGTGAAATGGATATTATTCATCTCAGGCCTTACCCCTGTCCCCACCCCTTCCATTCAAATAACATCTCTGGATTTGCTTCTTAGATTCTAAACTTTCTCAACTCTAGTGTACATTGTTTGAGTATCATTTCCAAGCCACAGCATGAACCAAATAACGCAAGCCTAACTTGCTCACTGCATCTTGCACACTCGCCACAGAAAGTGAAGGAAAGATCTCCAATTTACATGCAAATGTATTTTTCATATATATATATATATATCTTAGTTTTAGATCTACATGGCCTTCCCATCAACCCCTGCAGGCCTGAGTTGTCAAAAATGGAGACCACTACGTTTCATTCCCTCTGCACCACCCCGAGTCACAGTTGGTAAAAGATTTCCAGGGTGGAAGTGGGAGTTTTAAAATAACATAGGATATAAATGATTGAGGAATTCAAGTGTTAAATTAGACCACTATAATCAATCTAATTATATCTGAAGGTTATAATTCTATCTTAGGCAAAAATGCACATTCCTTTCATCTTAGGAGGTATTTAAATCATTTATTTACAAAAACAGATCACAGTATGTTAGAGCCAGCAGCAATCACTTTATTTGGTGGTTGGGCCAACTGGCACCCCGAGGTCGAATGGCTTTTCCAAGGTCCAGGCAATGAAAGCCTAGCTTGAATAACAAAGACAGCTCTTGGCCTCTTGGCTGGAGGCTGCTTCACTTTGGAAGTTTCCTCTAAATAATGATCTATTTAAGGAGTGTGGGACTTTATATGCACATTGGATACACTGAGAGAGGACAAAGCCATATAGGGTGAAGGCCAGGAAGGAAGCAAGGGAGAAGGGAGGGATGGAGGGCTGAGAAATTTGTCAAGCAGCAACCTAGGGCTCTTTCTCTGACTCTGGCCTGGTGGGGGACTTCTCTACCCCTTCACCAACACCCGTCTTTCCTCATGAGGTCAGACTAATAGAAGCAGTGATACCTCTTGTCTGGCATCTCTTTGATGTTTGACCTTATTCTCAAAAAGAAGTCAAAGATTATTTGAGCTCACAAGATAGATCTCAGATTTTGTTCAGTATTATGACATTTTTACTCTATTAGCATACATTAATAGGTCATACCAAAAAAAAAAGAAAAAAAAACCTCTTCCTCTCTACTCCTAAATGTAAAAGAAAATATACATTTAAGTTTAAATTCTTAGGTTCACTCAACACACTATTTTAAATTAATTTGACCAATTTTTGTGAGCTCTATAGGCTGAAATTTTATAGCCCATGACCTATAAACAAATATGAAGTCATGCACTAGAAAAGCTGACATTTAAAGAAAGAAAAAAATCTTTTTTAAAAAGCATGAATATTCAGCACTGTATTTAATTCCCCAAATACAAGCTTTCTAGCTTAGAATCTTCCGTAAGAGCCCAAGAGTAATTCATGATATTGCAGAGAACCTCTCCTCAGGCTAAAATTATAACCAAGATCCAAGGATAATTATGGCTGGACACTGGCAACCAGTTTGTTGATAGACAGTAAATAAGCAATTGGAAAGCAGGAAGACTCAAGGCCTGGAGGGCTCTGTGAATGCATGGTGTATTTTCCTGGGGAAAAGGTAGGAAACATGGTACTGATTTAAATTCTAAGGGCTACATTTGCAAAACTCATGTGTTGAGGTTTTAAACTAGTTTCTCCAGCACAACGCCTGATGATTCCATAATCAAATGCGTCAGCCCTTTTCACTGAAGGGCTGTGGTCACAAGGCACAAGCAGACTCAATACTCAGTGATCTTGTGATAACCTTCCCTTCCTTTTTAAAAGTTGTTGATAGAAGAAACACATGTGGGCTGGGCGCAGTGGCTCACGCCTGTAATCGCAGCACTTTGGAAGGCTGAGGATCACCTGAGGTCAGGAGTTCGAGACCAGCCTGGCCAACATGGTGAAACCCCGTGTCTACTAAAAATACAAAAATTAGCCAGGCATGGTGGTGCACGCCTGTAATCCCAGCGACTTGGGAGGCTGAGGCAGGAGAATCGCTTGAACACGGAAGGCAGAGGTGGTGATGCGTCAAGGGCGTGCCACTGCACTCCAGCCTGGGCAACAGAGTAAGACTTCGTCTCAAAAATAAATAAATAAATAAAAATAATAAAATAAAACAACGCAAAAAGAAAAAGCACATGTGGTCTCAGCAACATAGCAAGCTCCTTTTCTCCACAAAAAAGGAAATAAAGATGAAAAATTTTTAAAGAAGAACAAAACACGTGTGCCTAGACATTCCTTGATTACAATTCAAAACCCAAAGATGTTCTGCCAGAGACCTAACACGCACCACACACAAGCAGGGGGGTCCCGGGTGAGCGTCTACAGAGTAGATTGGCACCAAAATTCCACTTAAACAAAACATATTCTTCCCAATAATCTGTAGTGTAAATCCAGAGCAGAACTACCCAAATTCAGGAGTAATCACCTGGTTTCTCAACAGACACCAACAGAAAAATATTTTTAAGTGTTCCTGGTAGGTCTTTTTAAAAAATAGCTGTGGCAACTTTAGTGATAAATAAATTTTTCACTGTCCAAGGTGGATCTGGTCTGGGTAAAAGAAATAATTCAGCCTTTTGAGAACCCACTTGGGCTGCTAGCAGCAGATCACTGGGCAGGTTCTGCTGGTGTGTAAAATATGCCTCAGCTGTGTGTTTTAGGGACTGCAGACCATGTCACAGGGACAACGGAAAGACAGCTGAAGGTGAACTCCCGAATAATTCTACTCTTTGCTTCAAAATTATTTAACTCACAAGGCAGGACAATTGGCTTCTTAACCAAAGTCCATTTTCCCTTCATGGAAGGTGACCCCACCCTTGGCCCAGGGGTAAACCCAGAATTGTCTGAACCACTTGTGCTGTCTCCCCTTGCCAGTTATTATTGGGCATGAGACCTGGTTCTGGACAATGAGATGCAAAGGAACATCTGCTGGGAATTTCCTTTAAAAAAGTTCTCTTACTGATAAACGGAGACACGTAGAATACCTGTCCAGTTGTGACAAAATCCCTGGAACACGAGCAGCCATTCTGCTGAGTGTAAGGGAGCCAGCCTAAGGACCTAGTCAACAAGATGAAGACAGCAAAGCAAAAGCGCAGAAAGAATCTAAACCAATTTGACACTTTTGAGCTGTTATAAATTAGCCTATTTCCAAACTGCCCTACTATGGTACTTCTTATTTTTATTTTTTATTTTTGTAGACAGGGTCTCACTCTGTCACCAGGCTGGAGTGCAGTGGTCCAGTCTCAGCTCACCACAACCTCCACCTCCCAGGCTCAAGTGATTCTCCTGCCTCAGCCTCCCGAGTAGCTGGGATTACAGTCGCGCCACTACCGCCTGGCTAATTTTTGTATTTTTAGTAGAGACAGGGTTTCACCATGTTGGCCAGGCTGGTCTCAAACTCCTGACCTCAAATGATCCACCCGCCTCAGCCTCCCAAAGTGCTGGGATTATAGGCGTGAGCCACTGCCCCTGGCCCCATGATACTTCTTGATAGTGAAACTCCTAATGCTCCATGCCACGTGAGACTTTGCGAGTTTTATTTCTCTGGTTTTCAGCTACAGACATTATTAATGCACCACTGAGTCACAGGGAATGTTTCCATATGAATGTGCGTGATTGGCTGCTAGAGCCATTTCTTTCCCTTTATCATTTGGAACTCTAACAACCACCTGGTAGTGAGGCAGCACGGAGGAAAATAATCTCCCTGGCACAGTAATCCACCACAGGTCAGTCATCTGTGGTGCAAATGTAACTCACGCCACTTTCCTGCAATACCTCCCTGCATCATGCTTGAAGCGATCTTAGCACTTCGTCTCCTACTATGATGTCTCAAACACTTGGGACCTGGAGCCAGACCCGTCTGATTTAGATCCCAGCCCCACCACTACCTCTCTAACTATACATCGAACAAGCTCTTGAGCACCAAGCTTCACTTTCCTCATCCCTAAAATGGGATGAGGAAGGTTGTTGTTGTTAAATAAGAATGAGAGGTTGTGGTAGTTAAAAAAGATGATAAAAGTACGACTCTTAAAGCAGCGCTCAGCCCAGAGTTGGTGCTTAGTCAGTTGAGCCAATATGGATGTCTCTCTCTTAAAAGTCTGCCCTGTAAACCATTATCAAGCACTTTTGACCCTGTGAACATTTTGCAGGGAGATGGAGGAAAGAAGAAAAGGGAGGGGAAGGGAGGGGAAGGGAGGGGAAAGGAGGGAAGGGAGGGGAGGGGAGGGAAGGGAAGGGAAGGGAAGAGAGGAAGAAGGAAGGAAAGTTTCTTTAGAACACTTTGCAAACTCTATAGAGGATTAGAAAGCTAGCTCATAACCTTTCAAAGAGAAAATTGATGTAAATCCTAGAAACATCCTGTCATGTGTGAACCCAATACTATTCCCCACTGGGAGCGCAGTCATTGCTCTGATCTGGCTGACTTTAGAATGAGAACCTCCTCTCTGCCATATGAAGAGGGAACAACTTGTGCAAACTCTAACAGGAAAGGAAGCCCATTTGCGACCACAAATCAGAAGCCACGTCTATTGCCTGGTCCTCCTTGATGCCAAGCTCTGCACACAAAGCCAGGTGTCTTCTGTTCTATCCTCTCCCTCATTTAGAGAACGATTTAGTCAGTAAGGCAGGACCCATTTAGGGAAAACAACAATAACAGCAACAATCATTCAGAATGTAAAAAAATAATAATAAATTTCTTCATAGAGGGAATTCATTTCCGTTCCATCAACCTGCCTGTTTCTGTACTAAGACAATAACTATGTTTTTGCTACTTTAACTCTAGTTTTTATTTTGTCATCTCAGGGCCAAATCTCAGCTCCTACTTCTGTGCTTCTTCCTGAAAATCATGTTGGCTATTCTGGTAGTTTTTGCTCTTCTATTTCAGAGAATCAGACGAAATCAATGAATCACCACTATCTTCCCCCAAGTTCTATTTCACTTATGGCCAAAGTTAGATTGTAGAGTTCAAACTCTCCTGTCCTTGACAAACTGCATAAGTATGCAGTATGTAGCAGCCTCTCTCCCTGAAATGAGCTGGCTGCCTTGGGTGCATTCTTGCATGTTTGCGTGTGTGTATGTGTGTGTGTGTGTGTGTGTGCTAGAAGATGGATAAGGAAGAGTTTTAATAAAGGGAAACTAAGGAAAATTGAGAAACAAGTTAAGTCAGAAAGTGGCAGTACCTAGACCAAAACCCACTTTTTCTTAATACAAGTTGTCTGTTTTTCTGTATTAACTGATCTGCAATGGACATTAGGAAACTTTCATAGGTTTTGAAGAAGATAACAAAAATGTGTACAATGATGAGTATATTGAGGTTGCTATGATTCCTTTCTTGCCTATAAATTTTCTCTGTTCTGCTATTTTGTATTTCATATCTTTCATAAGAAAAAAAGTCCTCTGTCACATGAAATTCTGATGACAGTACATAATATTGGATAAATATTTTTATATCTATAATTCACAAAATAAAATACAGGCAATATTTTCCAGCACCCTCATTAAGATCAGTAGATAACAGATAGCAAGAGAGAGAGAGAGGATTCCTTTTGTTCAGTTGGCATTAATTATTTTTCTCTTAAAGAAAGAGGATTTTGAATTGGGAATTTATCCCCCAAGAACAGAGAACCCTCATAAAATACAGAGATGGAGTAGTTTCTGGTCCCCATCTTGATAGAATAAATGGGATAATGTTGTATTGACCTGACTTCTGTCTCTAGTGTTAGCCTTATTTGAAACCCCTGAAACATTCAGCTATTGTGTGTTCTCTTTTTTTTTTTTTTTTTTTCTATTGTGTGTTCTCTTTTTTTTTTTTTTTTTTGAGACAGAGTTTTGCTCTTGTTACCCAGGCTGGAGTGCAGTGGCATAATCTCAGCTCACTATAACCTCTGCCTCCTGGGTTCAAGAGATTCTCCTGCCTCAGCCTTCTGAGTAGCTGGGATTACAGGTGCCCACCACCATACCCGGCTAATTTTTTGTATTTTCAGTAGAGATGCAGTTTCACTATTTTGGCCAGGCTGGTCTTGATCTCCTGACCTCACGATACACTCACCTTGGCCTCCTAAAGTGCTGGGATTACAGGTGTGAGCCACTGCACCTGGCCTTCTTTTTCTAAAATCTCTTTTCTACTATCAGTGCTGATTATTTTTAGTGACTGTGTTAGTCCATTCTCACATTGCTATAAAGATATACCTGAAACTGGGTAATTTACAAAGAAAAGAGGTTTAATCAGCTCATAGTTCTGGGGGTTGTACAGGCTTCTGCTTCTGGGGAGGCCTCGAGAAACTTACAATTGTGGCAGAAGGCCAAGGGGAAGCAAGCACGTCTTCACATGGCCAGCAGGAGAGAGAGAGAGAGAGCAAAGAGAGAGGTGCTGCACACTTTCAAGCAACCAAATCTTATGAGAACTCTATCACAAGATAGCACTAGGGGAATGGTGATAAACTGTTAGAAACAATTATCATGATCCAATCACCTTCCACCAGACCCCACCTCCAACACTTGGGCTCACAATTCAACCTGAGATTTGGATGGGGTGGGGAGGCAGAGTCAAACCATATCAGTGACTAATTTCTGTGGTCTGCAAGCAGATGTCTTCTCAGGGTCCCTGGGCTCTTCTCTTGAGAGCAACAGACACAGAGCTTATTATTAAGGTTAATCACTGCCCTCCAGGTGTTTGAAGATGCTCAGCTGCTCATTCCAGTGACATTCTTCATGCTGTGATCTGAATTAATATTTTTCCCTTCCTTTTTAACCTGTGGTGGTTCCTTGGCCTTCAATAGATCATTTAAAAAGTCAAAATAAATATTTAAATTGGTGTTACAATAATATGTTTTATCTTATTGGCCTTGCCTTTATTGGGTGATAATGATGGTAATGATAATGGTGATGATGATGATGGTAATGATGATGGTGATGGTGATGATGATGATGGTGATGTGATGATGATGATGATAGTAACAAAGATGGCGATGATGCTGTTGATGATAATGGTAATGATGATCATGATAATGGTCATGATGATGGTGATAATGTTGATGGTGGTGATGATGATGGTGATGATGATCATGATCATGTTGATGATATTGATGATGATCATGATGATGATAGCTAATATTTTTGACCACTTACTATATTCTAGCCATTATGCTAAGCATTGTACATACATGATCTACTGAATTTCCACAATCATTTTGTGAGATATGCATTTTTAATATTTCCATTTTAAAGATGAGAAAGGGAAGGATTAGAGGGACTAAATCCTTATAGAAGAAAATAAATCAATATGCAAAGAGAAACAAAATTTGTAGATGGGGGAAGAGAATAACCAAGACAGAGAAGTGATCATTTGATTTGACTCCTAGATGAAACAATACCTGAAGCTAAACCTAAACCTAATCCCTAAACCTCAGTTTTATGAGCCAATAAATTCTTTATTCCTTAGAATATTTAAGAGTCTTAATAGTATAACTACAAATATCCTTGATGGTTTTTACATGATAGCTCAGCTGATATACCCATTACAAGCTAAATAGAGGTATTCACTTAAAAAGCTATATGTTCCCCCACTGCCCAGTGTCAATACACAGGAGTAATGCCAATCACTTTTTCTCCCCCAGGTCTCAACACACAGCAGTAGCAGCAGAATCAATTCCCTGTGCCTCCTGTAATTGCCTGCGTCTCCCTTTCTCAAAAGGCCAGCTTTCTCACAAGGATAGCCTGAGACATAAAGAAGTGGGAGTGATGTTCCATTCTCAGGTGAAGTGTTTGTGCATATGTATGTGTCAGGGGGAGAGGGAGGTAAGCAAAACTGGTTGTTCTCAGATGACTTGAAGCACCTGAGCATGTCCTTTATTTTATCTTTTTTTTTTTTTTAAATTACTTAATAGTATTTTCACTTCCTAGTTTCTCCATTATGTTGAAGTTGAATAGTCTTTGGTAGGTTCTGTCTTGCTTTTCAAGAACATTATTTGAATTCTGCAAAAAGATAGCTACATGAAAAGCTATCATTTTATTGTTACAAAAATATGTGACACACTTACTTTAGGTTATTAAAGGGTGAATGCTATCCTCCATATATCCTTTAAACAGGCTTCACGAGAAGAGGATGGTCCCATTTCTGAACATTGCCTTGTCAATGGATGAAGAGCTTTGCACTCAGTCAACCTGGTTAAGCTGGAATCATATTTCCCTGAATCTCTTATCCTGTTTGTTTTCAGGTGATGACTGGCCAACAAAATAAATTTAGATGTGATTTGGATAGTAAAAATGAAAGCACAGTCACTGATCACTGAAGTTCATTGTGGGTACAGGTGGCAGCTAAGAGCTAGCAAGGTACCAGTGGGTTTTACAAGGCTTTTCTTTAATCTTTATCCTGCTCTTCTTGTCCATTGCCAGATTTCCTGACCAACAAAGGGCCAATCTGACTGCCACAAGTCTGACTGCAGACCTGCAGAAGCAGCAGCAACTCGAAAGGACAGCGTTCTACAGGCTTTCCCTGCACTGCCCTTCACAGCCCGCTCTGCAGCTAGGCTTGCCTATTCCCCATACACCCCGAAAGCTCCTACTCATCCACTCAACCTCAGCTTGCTCCAGTGTTCCAGGAGAACTGGGTTGGTTTTCCTCGGGCCTTCCAACACTTGCGCTTCTCCCCCAAATATTACAAGCACTCATTCTAAATATATCCCTGATTTCATAATGTGAATAGAAGTGCTGCTTCTCTGATTAAACCCTGACTGACACATGGGGTGTTTTATTACCATTTAATAAACATCATGTCAAACCTAATGATTTATGGTCAACATGAATTACAGAGGGAAGGTGAGCAAAAGAATCTCTTTCCTTTTTCCCTCTATGCTGTTCTAGTTTCAGCTGGCCTGAGCTTGCCTCTCTTGGACTCTTCAGTCTAACAGCTAACCCATTTGTGCCACAAAGATCAAAGATCAGATTCTTGAGCTACATTAAGGCTGCTACTTTAAATGACAGCACTATTTATGGACTGTTTATCGAAGACAGATCACCCTTGGAGGCCACCACAACCTTTACTCATAAATCAGACATCCAGTGCCTCTTGGAGGCTAAATACTGCCTCTCCTGTTGAAGACATGAAGGGGTGTAACATATACTCAATTTGCTGCCACTCTAGGATTTAGAATGTGCTTACTACCTTAACGCAGAACTCAAGGTCCAGACAAGGAAATTTGGTATTTTTTTCTTCCTTTTTCTTTCTCTGCCAGCCACACACACCAGCTGGTGTTCCCAGGACACTGGTAACTGTATGTAGGCTGAGCTTTAGCTTGGAAGAAATAAATAATCTATAGAAGAAAATACACCAGAATATTTTCTAATAAAAATCAAGGAATGACCATTGCATCATTCCAAGTGCCAAAAGAATACACTAATTGAAAATTTTCCTCTGAATCTCAATGTTTTCTAACAGAGATTATTCGTAGAATGTAGAACAGTGTGGTAGGTCTAACTTAGTTGGTTTCAACAGGGGCAATTTTGGCAACGTCTTGGGACTTATTTGCAGGTAATTTGTTTAAATCCTCTATGTCTCAATTTCCTTACCTTTAAAGAAAATAGAAAACATAGTTATGCCATAAGGTTGTTGCAAATAATAAATGAGTCGGCCAGGAACAGTGGCTCACGCCTGTAATCCCAGCACTTTGGGAGGCCGAGGCAGGTGGATCACTTGAGGTCAGGAGTTTGAGACCAGCCTGGCCAACATGGTGAAACCCCGTCTCTACTAAAAAAACAAAAATTAATTGGACGTGGTGGTGCATGCTTGTAATCCCAGCTACCCCGGATGCTGAGGCCGGAAAATTGCTTGAACCCAGGAGACAGACATTGTAGTAGGCCAAGATTGCACCACTGCACTCCAGCCTGGGCGACAGAGTGAGACTCTGTCTCAAAAATAGACAAATAAAAATGATAACAATAATAAATGAGTTAATACTTGTAGAAAAACACCTGAAACAGTGTCCATTGTTTATAAGCACTTATATATGCTAGCTCTTATGGTAGGCATACAAATTGAATAAAGAGACTCTCAGGGTGGTGAATGAATTCCCTTTGTAACATAATTTGAGTTCATTCTACTTGTAATCTAATACAAATCTTATTAAGCCATATTAAGCCACAATGCATCTAAATGGACAATTTGCTGACCTTGAAACTGAGAGAATGGACTAAGAAATTATATTGATGATGATTGCATGACGGTTCATGAAGAGACCAGGATGGAGCCAGGATAAGTGATGAGAATGGGCATTTGGGCATCAATCTTCAAGTTGATCTCACAAGGTAAGAGGCATCTGCATCTCACCTGGGGAGGCTGGGCTCGTGCTACCCTTCGTGGAAGATCGATTTCCACAGAGGCTGGTTTCCTGGAAAGCACTGACTCCAGAACAGCACAGGGGTCTGGGGGCTTTTCTGTCTTGTGAAGTAAAAGTTACAAAACATAATTTATCTTCGTTTAAGTAGAAAATTGAAGCGAGTGAAACTTGACTCAAATGTACTAACAAGTGGGAGTCAACAGAGACCAGTGATGTGTGCTGCAGTCCAGGTAGGAGACAACTTCGAGAAATAACTGAGCGCCAAGCTGCCTATTGGGGCAGAGGTCACAGGGGATGTGGGTTGAAGGGTAAAAGTCTCCGTTAGGATGAATAGACTCTGGAGCTCTGTTAGACATCATGGTGACTATAGTTAACCAACGTGGACTGTGTAGGTAAAATTTGCTAAGACAGTAGATCTTAAATGCTACCAAAGGCCTCCCCAATGGTAACTAGGCTAGGAGATGGACATGTTAATTGGCTTGATTGTGTTAATCATTTCACAATGTATACCTCTAGCAAAACATCCTGCTGTATACCATAAATATATACAGTTTTTATTTTTCAACTTTACCTCAATAAAGCTGAGGGGGAAAAAATTGTCCAGCCTGGACAACATAGTGAGACCTCATCTCTGCTAAAAATAAAAAATAAAACAGCAGCTAGGCAAGGTGGTGCCCACCTGTAGTTTCAGCTGCTTAGAGGGTGGGGTGGGAGGATCGCTTAAGCCCAGGAGATCAGGGCTTCAGTGAGCTGTGACTGTGCCACTGCACTCCAGTCTGGGCAACGGAGTGAGGCCTCATCTCAAATAAGTAAGTAAATAAAATAAATAAATAAATCATCTAGTAAATGAGTTCTGAAGCTAGACCATCTGAGTTGGAATCCCGGCTCCATCACCTACCAGCCGTGTGACCTTGAGCAAGTAAGTAACTGGACTTCTTTAAGCATTTGCCTTAAGCATTTGTTTTCCTGTGTGTAAAATTGGTATTATGAGAGTACATAGTTTTAGGGTTTCCATAAAGATTAAATAAGTTACTTCAAGTATTATGCCTAGAAGAGCATCTGCAGATCTAAAGATACTACTAATATTGCAAAGTAGATGACTTTAATTTGACATGTCTGCCTCTTGGTGTCTCCATCGTTAAAATGAGGCTAACACTGTATGGCTTCACAGGAGTCATTCAGGCAACAAACGGTCCTGTGATGCACACTGTGGCCGGCCCCACTGGAGAGACTGTGAAAGCACTGCTCCCTCTAGTCACACTCCAGGGAACTCACACGGGGGCCGGGCAGGGGGACCTGAGAGATAGAGAATCGGCAAATATCGCTTCTCGGCCTTTCGGCTAAGATCAAGTGATAATCAGCAAGTAAACGCACACGAGAGAGAGCTGGGGAACTCTGGGCACAACTTTACAGCTTCCTGGTTCATATTCTAGAAGGAAGGAAGGTTGGATGAGGCCCCAGTCCATCGGTTGGAAATAATGGACTATGTTTTATTTCTCAGTGGACTGAGAAGGAGAGCAATATTTAAGTGTGTGTGTGTGTTTGTGTGTGTGTGTCAGAGGAAGGGAGGGAATGAGAGAGAGAGAATAACATATTTCTGCTGCTTTAGGAAGATCAGACAGTCTCCATCTGCTTTATAACCGCAACTGCTTCCCAAGGCCATGTGTAGGCTACGCAAACCAAAGGAGTCTTGGGAAATTCTCAGCAGTGTGTGTGTGTGTGTGTGTGTGTGTGTGTTTTCTACGCAGACCTATTGAAAGCCACATTTTGCAATTACCCTTTTGTTGCCAAAGGGCTCAGGAGGGTATCTGGATGCCAGTGGGACCCTAGCCCCAGCAGTGTCCAGGTTTTGACACCATGGAGAGAAGAATTCGATGACAAATCAGAATAAAGCAAAAGGCAAGAAGCTTTTACTGTAAAGCAAAAGTACACACGTAAGAGAGAAGTGCAGGCGTGCTCGGGAGAGTGAGAAGCACACGGCAGAATTTGTATGTTTAATTTTATAGGCTCTTCTAATTAGGCAGTGGAATAATCATGATATTTTCTAGGGAAAAAAAAAAGTAGGGATTTCTTAGAATTGAAGTGCCACCCATTTTTATACTAAATATATCATGGTGCTCGTGGATCTGTGATTTTGGATGGTAACGAGTGTACAATTAGGTCTGGGGTAGGGCATAAGTCAAGTCCATCCATCACCATGTCAGATCCAGCTGGTCTCAACCAGCTTGGCCCCCCACCTTGTTTGTTGGGGTCTTATCAGCCCAGGCTTGCCTTTGTCCTTGTCACTAATTTTAACAGCTCCTTTAATGCAGTTATGTGAAATTGCTGCTTCATATTTTCCCGGTTCTCCTGTGACCGCCCAGCATTCTGATTTAATTGGTGTTTCTTTAATTAGGGGGTTGAACAATCATTAGGTGTTCCAGAAAAAGAGAATGACATGGTTTGGCCGTGTCCCCACCCAAATCTCACCTTGAATGGCAATAATCCCCACATGTCAAGGGCGGGGTCAGGTGGACATAATTGAATCATGGAGGTGGTTTAAATGGTAGTGAATAAGTCTCATGAGATCTGATGGTTTTATAAAGGGGAGTTCCCTGTACACGCTCTCTTGCCTGCCACCATGTAAGACATGGCTTTGCTCCTCCTTGCCTTTCGCCATGATTGTGAGGCCTCCCCAGCCATGTGGAACTGTGAATCCATTAAACATCTTTCCTTTATAAATTTCCCAGCTTCAGGACTGTCTTTATTAGCAGTATGAGATCAGACTAATACAGAGGGGATTTCAGGGACTCCCCAAGAATGCCCCCTTTCTCCCTTAATTGGGTTCTCCCAGAAGAGTCGTGGGCCTGTCACCCTGACTGGGTTTTGGCTGGTTTTGTTCCATATTTTGGGTTTTCAGTTATCCTGGGTTTCTTTGTGTAGTTCTTGTTTCAGCTGTTGTTTCGGTTTTTCCACCCTGTGACTCCCCAGTGCTGTTCCTATCCCACCCTGGCCTGCCTAAGATGTCACCACAGCTGCCTTCTCCCCACTGCAGGCAAATGGAACTAACTTAGAAAACCAGTGAGCTGGCTTTCAAGCTCATCCTGGAACGAGAACTCTCCAATATGCTGTATCAGGGGCATACTCCCAGGATGAGTGGGTTGTCCAAGCCCACCCCTCCTCTCTCAGCCCTGTTGAGCCCAATTTTGGAGACAAAAATTGATTCTTCATTGCTAGCATCTATCTCTTTCATTGTCATTTAATCACAGGAGTTTTTCTTTATTCTATTTTCTTTTGAAATGCCTTCCTGGCTCAGGACACCCTGCGATGCTACACTGAAGGAGACTGCTGTAACACTGTGGGCAAGCAGGCTTCCTTTCTGAGGTTGCACGGAGCCAGCCCTAGGTGTGTGTGGGGGGGACTGGGCCTTGCCTCCAGGGTCTGCAGACACAGAGGGTGCTGCCCTGGGGACTGGGGAGGGGACGAAGCTGGTGTCTGAATGCTGTTCATTCACTGGAAGCAGGGTCAGGAGAGGGGTCAGACTCCGACTCACACCCCCTGCAGATCAAGCCAGAACAGAAATCATCTGGTTGGGCCGTGGCAGAGGCAACTTCCATGAAAGAAGAGCGCACAGGGTGCAAATCAGCGGAAAAGGCTGGGGGAAGAGGAAAAGTTTGGATTTCTCCTGCCCCATGGTGCAAAGCCCAAACCAAACCAACTAAAAACCTGCGGTTGCAGGGACAATTCTGTGGGGAAAAGGAGGAACTTTCACCTTAATAGTTAGCACAGGCTTACTGTGTTAAAAACTCAATGAGTCAGTAAGGGTGAACAGTGAGCGATTACCCTTTCTCTGGTGTGTTTCCGCATGTTTGAGTGTTTTCCCCTACACATTTATACACGCAGGTACACGTCCATTTGTACAAACACGTGTACATCCCTTGTTCACACGGTCGTGCACGCTGCTCTTTTTCCTCAGTGTATCTGGAAGGTGGTTCCGAATCAACTGGATGGGATTTTTAATTTCCGAAGGCACGAGCTCTCCTGGCATCCGCAGATGTGACCCGCAATTTCGAGAGGAAGAGGAGTGACGGTCAGGAGGGAGGTGGGGGAGGGCTGGGCCCCTCTTGGTGTCCCGGGTTCCCGGCAGAAGTCTCCAGGACTGCGGGAGTCTGCAGACTCGGAGTTTCCGCGCCAGAGGAGCGGGTCCACGCGGACAGGCAGTTCCAGCCCCGGGTAAGAGCGGCCCCATCTCCTCCCGGTCCCCGGCGCCGCCAGCAGCAGCCCTGGAGCGATTTCCCCTCCCCGCCACCCGCGCTCTCTCTCCTCCTGCGCCCAGGCCGGTCTCCGGCTCCGGATCCGGGCGGCGAAGGTGTAGATGGGCGCGCCCAGGGGACGGTCCTGGAGCCCAGGAAGGGTGCGAGCTGGAGGCGGCGGTTCAGAAAAGTTGTCAGGTCTCCAGCGCGGGCAGCGGCGGGAGCCGGAGCCGCGGTCAAGAGGACCCGAGGGGACGCGGCCCGCCTGGCACACACGGCCACGGGTGCGAGGGACTCGACGAGCGGGGAGGACGCGGTCACCGCTGGTGCGGCGCACTGGGCCCGGTGATTGGCGCCTTCCCCGGCACAGGTGAGGCTGGGCAGAGAGGGCATCCGTGGCGAGGCCTCTCTGGGTGCGGGATGAGGGGACGCGCTGAACGTGGAGTTAATCTTGGGGATCGGGCGGGGGCGCTGGATAGGTAGATACTGTGGGGCTCCGCAGACCCTATCGCCTACCTGGACCTCCCGCGGAACACTTGCAGATCCGGCGCCAGGGGGGACGTGGCGGACGGGTCTTGTCCCTTGCTTTCCCCCTCCCCAGGACTTGGCGGGACTATGAGGATGGAGAGCCCGGGTCTTTGCGCTCCTTTTTCCCCAACCATGGAGCTCCATGCCTCCCTCACTCCAGTTCAGTTAAACTCAGACGGGCAGGGTCCCAGGGACGAGCCAGTCTCCCTCCACCTGTTTCCCTTCCATCCTGTGGTCCTGAGAGCCAGGCTGTGCCCACCGGGGAGCAGGCGTTCACAGCGAAGCTCGCAGGGGGTCCCAGGTTGGCAGAAATAAGGGATCATCTCGACAGACACCCCAGATCCGGTCCGATGTGGTTTGAGGATTGCTAGGAGGGGCTGGGGGTCTCTGGTGGATGGGTACAGGAATGTAGAACAGAACTGGGCTTTCCAGAAGGCCTTTCACCCCACTCCCCCATCTCTGCAGCACGAATTACTTCATCTCAGAGGGAATTAGTGGGTACGTTAGGCACAGGCACATAGCACAGCGCCTGAAGCGCACGAAAAGCTTAGCAGCTGCTAACCACTGCCATTATTATCATGCACACGTTGGGCCCAGGTAGAATCAAGCCGACCCACATGAGTAGCGGAGGGAGAGGCTTCCAGGTCCGGGAGAGCCACCCACGCGCCTTTCCGCGCCGGTTACTGGCACGCGTGGTTGCGTGGATGGCGAGCAAAGTCTCACCTCAGGCTGGGAAGGTGGCTGCGCCTCTGTCCAGGGTTCCCGGGCTCCTGAGAGCAGGAGCGCTAGGAGAATGTCATTTGCCGGCTTCCCGCGCGCCCGAGCTGTGTCCACAGGGCTGGGCTCTGAGCGCAGCAGCGAGACCACCTGTTGGTTAAACTTTCCGTGCGGTGTGGGGTCTTCTTAGGTCTCCGCTCTCAATGCGGAGAGCTCTACCTTAGCCCGCTTACAGACAGATCTTCTAAGCACTTTTTCTCCAGCTGCCTCCTGCCTAAAGCTCTTTCAGCTCAGCTGGAAAATCAATAGGAAGGACATACGGCCAATTTCAGTGAGAAAAAAAAAAATGTGTTTGCTTTTCAAAAGTCATGTGCAGCTTGAAATTCTGGGATAGCCACTCTCCTTGAGCCTGCAGGTTTCCTCAGGAGCCAGACTGAACTTTTAAAATATGTTTTTTAAATACTGCCATTTTCTTTCAAGGCTTCCAGTTAGGCAGAGATGAGGGTGGGGTAGCAGATATCTTCCCTTTTTTCCTTTTACTTAAATTGCAAAACAGATCTCCAGTATCAGGGTGCAGAATAAAACTAGGTGAGGAGACAGAGTGACAGGGTGCAGAATAAAACTAGGTGAGGAGACAGACCACCATTGGCGGTGGAGTGGGCAGAGAAATTTCCCCAAGGAGGTTTACTTGGGAGCAAATATTTGAGTGAAGTGAGGCAAGAGGCCAGAGAATATCTGGGGAGGAGCTGTCCAGGCAAGGGAACAGCTAGTGCAAAAGCCCAGAGGCTGGAATTAGCTGGGAGCGTGGAAGGAAGAACAAGGGCGAGACGGCCATGTGGCTGGGGCAGAGTGAGGGTGGGAAAGGGGTCCTGAAGGGAGGTGGGCAGAGTCCTGAAGCTCATCATGTGGTCCAGGCAAGCCACGTGTGTCTCAGATTAGAGCTGGGTCCAGTATCTACTCTCCTTTCTCTTCCTCAGGAGCAAACTCCTGATGTTTTCCTGGGCACTTGATTACCCAGAATAAGGACTGCCTTTGCCAGCCTCTTCTGCAGCAGGGTGTGGCTCTGTGCCTGGGTCCTAAGATTTTTTTTTTTTTGGGGGGGGGGATGGAGTCTCGCTCTGTCACCCAGGCTGGAGTGCAGTGGCGCCATCTTGCTTCACTGCAAGCTCCGCCTTCCAGGTTCCCGCCATTCTCCTGCCTCAGCCTCCAGAGTAGCTGGGACTACAGGCGCCACCACCACGCCCGGCTAATTTTTTTTTTTTTGTATTTTTATTAGAGACGGTATTTCATCGTGTTAGCCAGGATTGTCTCGATCTCCTGACCTCATGATCCACCCACCTCAGCCTCCTAAAGTGCTGGGATTACAGGTGCGCACCACCATGCCCAGCTAGGTTCTAAGATTTAGTATATAAAAGGGGGTGGCACCTGTAAACTCCAGGAAGTGAACTTCAGTGGAGGAAGTCGCCTTTCTTTGTCCCTATGTCATGGCTGGAAAACGAAGCATTAGTAACGACAGGAGCTCTAGCAGCCGTTTTAGACCATGAGGTGTTCCTTGGAAATGGAAACTGCACAGTGGAACAGTAAGAGAAGTGAAGCCTGGATCTCCACTGCAGCTACACTACCCCTCAGCCTTGGCTGATGGCTTCTGGACTTTATGAATACAAGAGAAAAATTAACTTGTATTTTGTTTAACGTATATGTGTGTGTGATATATATATAATATATATGGTTATATATAATATATATAGGTTATATATAAAATATATATTTTATATATAATATATAAAATATATAGGTTATATATAATATATATTATATATATTTTATATATATATATATAAAAGTTTAGTTTAAACCTAAACTTACATGGAACCCCATGGTAAGAACCTACATTTTATTCTAACCCATCAGGAAACTATTGGAGACTTTTGGGCCAGGAAGTGACAGAAATTGTTTCACTTTTTAGTAGACTCATTCTGCTGCTGTGAGGGAGGAGACTGGGCTCAAAGGAACAAGAATGGACACAGGAAAGGTCAGCTGAGGTTACGGCAGGTATCCAGGTGCATGAAAATGGCAGCTTGGACCAGGTGGTCATGGTGGAGGGAACAGGAAATGATCATCTTTAATATGAACTAGGATGAGTGTGATTAATACAGGTGATGAGAAAAGCCACAAACACATATATTATACATTTGACTTAGAGACATAGATCTGATTTTCCCATATAATATTTTCTTAAATTAGGTCATTTCATAGTTCCCATCTCCTTAGTTCACCTCCCCATGTTTCTAGTAGTTTACTGAACAGCACCACAACTGTTTGTATAGAATCCGTCAGAAAGCAAGAATTAGGAAGACTTTTAAAAATTCTCATATTTACAACAAGAATAAATGAGGCAGAAGAAAGTGGTGCAACTTTCTATAATTCATCCCAGTGAATAAGTTTGACACCTGGTATTAAAAGATCTGAAAATATTGAAGCTTCAGTGAAAAGCAGATTCCTCCCAAGCAATTGTTAAAGACTTCTTAAGGAAAGAAAAAATCAGCATTGCATTTATATGCATTATTTTATATAAGTATATCCCTCTGTTTCTCTAATTCCAACATATGCTTTAGCTCATGGTTGGCATCTGAAATAGCATTTGATAATACACATGGAAACACAGAGAAATAGATGTAAGAACTGTAAAATAAGGCTAAAACAATTGAAAGGAGATCAAATCCAGGGGAAATGTTGGACCGGGGTATACAGATTGTGACTCTTTGATGGTTCCTGAGAGGGAAGTAAAGCTTTAACTCAGGATTTCCTAGCAAAAGGAAACACAATTTATTACATGTTTCTCACTGTCCATGAGAAGAAAACATACCGGCCATAAAGAGGCCATGAAGGTGTTCCTGCCATTGAGATCTGAAAGAAAACTATCATGAACAGTTTTAGAGCAGAAATAATTACCCTGTAGGCTGAGACTCCTGCAGTTCACTGATAAGCATTATGGAGTCAATTTTCTCTTATTTTTTGTTCTGAAATGTTGTGGTTGTTTGCATTTTTTCCTCTGAATGGGCTCCATAGTTTTAATTATATTTCCAAAAGGGTGAAAAGCTCTGAAACTGTTAAGCATCATTTATATAGAAAATAATGCAGTAGGCAGCATTCTCCAGGCCATAAAAGTTGCAATAAATGTGGCAGCAGGCTTCCTAAAGCTTTCCATTTATACAGGTTTCTTAGCAAAGTTGAGGGTCTGACAATTTTATTTTTATTCCTTACTCTATTTACTTTCCTCCTTTGTTATCTTTATTATCAGCATGTGCTTCCTTCAAACGATGTCACTATCACGATGTTTGTTTTAGTGTAGTTATTGAAAGCATGGGCCCTAGGGCTAGAAAGCCCACCTGTAAATTCTGCCTTCACTGTGTGCTGTGGGATGGGTGGCTTCAGGCTTCTGTGTCTCATTTTTCTCACCTGTAAAATGGGGCTAGTAATAGATAACGCGACAGCATTGTGGTGAGATTCACATGAAGTAAGAAATGGAAAGCACATGTGTCCACGTCGGGCACATCGCACATGCTCAGGAAGTTGAGTCCTTTATCATTCTTGATGTTGCCTTCACAATCGTTGTTATCAGGGACTTTCCTTTTGACATGCCAGAAGGCATCTCCCACATCAGCTTACTTAAAATGTCGGGCATTCTAATATTTTTGTTCAAATATTTATAGCCAACAAATAGAGAAACTTACAATTATCCTCACCTCCACATAACTGATCTTGATTTAGGACTGTGCACATTTAGCGTTCACAGTCAGTGTGTATGTGTCCATCCCAGAATAGGAGACGCGATAGTGTACAACGGGGAAAACACAGACGCCTCAACCCATCTGTCCACTCAATGCGTCCCTGCCCAGCAAGAGGCCATGTGAGTCTCAGAGCCCCTCTGTTGATTCCTTTCTTTGAGACTCTTGTCATTCTTGTCTTTAGAGACAGGATTCTGTATGTGTGTGGGGTGTGTGTGTGTGTGTGTGTGTGTGTGTGTGTGTGTGTGTGTAGTTGCTTCACTGTTTTACAGCTTGGTGCTTTAAACTCTAGATCTTCAACTGGGGCTCAGCAGAAACAGCAGCACTCTGTCGTAATGCTGAACAAAAAGCCATCTGTGCTAAATATATTGCAATACAGAACTTTGCCATCTTTATGGCAGATTTTGGTTTAAAGAGACTTTTTAGGAATAATCTGATGCTAGGTGCATTCTGCTTCCATGTAGACTTTAGAGATTGAGCCCTTTTTATATGCTGCTTCACTGAACACGCAAACTGAAGTCAGAAATTCCCTGAGGGGAATGGCAATAGCTGAGTTTTAAGTAAGACGCAACTCTGTGTGACTGGGTAGTTTAGCCAGTTCTACCTCTGCCCATCCTCACCCCAGACATACCTTTTTCCCAGAGAGATTAGAACCATAATCACCAAAGTCAGATGAAAATACACCTTCAATCTGCAGCTCCGGCGAGTCATTCCGTTCCACAATCTCTCTGTGAAAAAAAATGTCAGAGTAAAAAATATTCTGAATTGTGTTAATTTCTTTCTCTCAAAATTATAGTTCTAATTCTCCTTGTCAATCTATCTGCACACACACACACACACACACGTGTGTGTATGTGTGTATATATCATACATACAATTTCTATTATTCATAGCAGTTATATTCCAATGAATTAACACATACTGAACCATTGCTCCTAGGGAAACTGCAGAGATAGGTTTCTCTTAGTCTTTGTTTACACAACTGATCAATATATAATTTTATGTGTACTTCTGTATAAAGACACCTTATTTAATATAGATTATTGGTTCATTTTCATTGAATTTACAGCTGACAGCACGACATAGCTCATGCCTGAGCAAAGTTTATCTAACACACATATTTTCTCCACAAGGCACACGACAACTTCCTTGTGCTTAGGAACTAACTACATGGCACTTCAACCCTACAGTTGGGGACTGTTTTAAACAGCAAAGTTCCTCTCAAAATGAAACAAAATAGGAAGAGCATGGAACTGACTAGACCACAGAAGGACCGTTGCTCGCAGAGCTGGGCAGGAAGGGAGGGCACTGCCTGTTTGACCTCAGGTTGGATGATTCACATTTTTTGCTGCTCCGCCCATGTACAAAAATGACTTCAGATGTTCCACAAGTATTGATATGGGGGTTAAAAATGAGGGCTAGTGAGGAGGCAAATTTGCAAATACAGAATGTCAATAATGAAAATTGACTTTGTGTGTGTGTGTGTGTGTGTGTGTGTGTGTATGCGGGTGGGTGTGTGTGTGTGCGGGTGCGCATGTGTGTGTGCGCGTGTGTGTGTGTGCAGGTGCATGTGTGTGTGCACGTGTGTGTGTGTGCGTGTGTGTGTGTGTGTACATGCATATATAGGAGTGACAAGTGGCTGGCCCAATTCAAATTTATATTGATTAGATTGGAGCTACTTGTAGCCTTTACATGGTCCCGTAAGATGCATTCTTATTATAGCTGAGGAAATGTAACTATTTTCTGCCATAAAGCTTGTTGTAGTCATCTGCAATAAGGAAGTGGAATAATGTAATAAGGATTGTCCCTGTCCTTGAAAGAGACAGCTCTTATTAGTTTTTTCTTAGCTTTTGGGGTAGGAGAGCGTGTAGGACAGATTCTGTTGAGGATTTTCATGGAAAACTCAGCTAGGAAAAGGAACAGATTTGGTTACTGTTTCAAATTAATGAGCCAGGTTCTTTCATTTCTGTCTTTGAGGTACAGGAAGGGATTCAGAGTGGTGTTACTGAGTGGACTCAGGATCTCTGACAAAATTGGAGAAGTTATCATTTATGTTTCAAAATATTTATCCATATTAAAAGTATGAACTGAATGGAAGGACTACTGGTGTAACCCCTTTTGTCACTGGAAAGTTATTGATTAGATATTTCAGTCTTTACAGAAGAATTCCAGAAAGATAGATGCTTCATTATCTTGTCTGTAGTTGGTCAATTTTTATAAAATGAGAATGTGTTCATCACTTTTCTTCTTCCCTTTTTCTCTTGTTTATAAGGATTTGATAGTCTATGGTTTATCCTTCCTTCTCTTAAGGTAGAAGCTTCTTTTTTAAAAACCTAAGACATGAGACTTCATGGGCCTCCATGGACTCTTTTTCCACATGCCCCATGTAATGGGAGCTGTGTAGGTACAGGAATGTCCTTTCACAGTGGTTCTCAGGGTGCTGCTTTCCTCTCCCAGCTTCAGAAAAAGACACCTGGGACCTCTGAGTTCCTCACTGGTGGTGGCAGCAGGACTTCGACGTCCCCAGTTCTTATATCCTCACATAATCCTTTGAGTGTAAGAAATAATCTTCTGGTAGCTCCTGCACACGTTCTGAAGGCCACGCTTTCTTGCATCATCCTGTAATACTCGGCGATAAACTGTGTGGCAGAGTCCCCAAAACTACCCCCAGATTCACTTATTCTCTGTAAGAACTCAAGGGATTCAGCACACAGGCTTACCTGCCACTGTGAATTATCACAACAAAAGATGTAAAGCAAAATCAGCAAAGACAAAAGGCTCACGGAGCAAAGTCTATAGGTTGCCCGCACAAGCTTCCAGGAATCCCCTCCCACTGCAGTCGTCCAGGGGGTGCCAGCTTTTGCATCCTATGGTAACAGCATTGTGAAATGTGGATCAGGGAAGCTCATTAGAAACGCAGCACCCAAGGTCTTTGCTGAGTCCTGGTTGCCTGGGTACTTTCTGCCTATCATGTACCTGAATCCAAAACTCTAAGGAAGAAAGCAGGTGTTCAGTATAGACTGTCCTTTGTGTGAAGAGTTTTATCACAATGCACCACTCTTCTTAGTTAGTGAAAGCTGGAAACTCACAAAATCCAAGTTTCCATAGAGCAGTCAAAGGACAACCTTATAAGCAGATCTTTCTAAGGACAGCAGTCTCAGGCCTCCTACATCCCTTTCTGCACACGTAACCACCCTCGGCCTAGTCAAAGATTAAGTCCAAAGAGCGATACAGAGAACGTTAATTTCCTTAAGCAAATCAGGATTCACTAAGATGTTTCCACGTGTTTTGGACTTTGGTTCGGCAAATCCCATTGAAGATTCTGCAGAAGAGACCCCCTGCCCTCCTTATTGACCTGTTAACAACAAAAGGCTGAAAACAGAGCACAGGCTGACACACCGTTGCCATGACTACCTGTGCGGCAAACATCTTAATGGCATTTCACTGAGATGCTTCAGGTGTTGGGCGTTGGAAAGGGATGGCTGAATAGAACTAAAGACCTCGTGGCACGCAGCTCCCAGTGGTGCAGGAAATATCCAGTTAATGCCCTCAGTGGTAGCCATTCCCTTTTTACCAAGGGTAGTAGAAGATGAAATGGGTTCATGCTACCATGAGTTGGTTTGGATACTCATGGAAAGAATGGTCTCTTCAGGCATTATTCAACTTCCACAGCTCCTGCTCACTCTCAGTCATGGTGCTGTGTCTCTTGGCTTGTGGTATAACAAATCTTCTATTTTTTTGTTGTTGTTGTTGAGTTCTTTTTTTTCTTGAGTTCTTCTTTATAGGTTTTATTCCACAGACATTTCCTTAAACACTGTTAATTAAAACAATGATGAGGCCTGCTTTGGTTACTTAACAGGACTGCCTACTGGGGAACACAAGCACCATGACACGGAACGGCTCTCACTAAGTCAGTCAAGTCCATTGCTAAATTCGATGGTTGCTTCTGACTGGTTAGTTCCCTTGAGGCCTCAGTAACGTTTGACATTAATACTGATGTTCTTTATTAAGCTCTCTATGGCTGTGCTTCTCACACTTTGATCACAGGATCTGTTTATCCTTACATTCTTGAGAACCACCCCACCAAAAAAGCCATTTTGCTTATAAACATTGATATTTATTAGAAATTAAAATGGAGAAAGTTCATGATGTTGTTTCTCCAGTTGGTTGCAATATCACCTTTCCAGTAGCCTCTGGAAACCTCCATTCTGCATTCATGTGCTCATGAGAACGAAACCAACAAATAACACCTTAGTATCCACGTAGAGATAATTTGGCTTGTGTGGACCTCCTACAAGGGTCGTGGGAGCCCCGAGAGTTCCTGGACCTCACTTTGAGAATCACTGTTCTACACAATTCCTTTGACTGTTTTTAACACCATGGGCTTCTGTCTTCCTCCTACCTTCCTGGCTCCTCCTTCTTGTTAGGTTTCCAAGGCAAAGTGAGGGTTAAAGACACACATAGAACAAGAGAGCGGCTCAACAGCAAATGCAGGCATTTAGGTCCAGTGTAAACCGGCTGAGGTGGAGCACCAGTTTAATGCCAGTGCCCACTACTGCTTACAGGCTGGGATACTTACAGGTATGGGTGGGAGGGGTCTGGGCAGTATGGCTTGCTGCCGGGGAAGATGTTAATAAGATGTATCCGTGATGAAGCAGTTGGGGCCTTGTTCTCGCAGAATGTGATAGTGATGTGCCTTGGACTTTTTCTCAGCAGAATGTGATAAAGTCAGGCGGTTGGACAGGCAGGTTCTCATGGCCCGAACCCTCATGGAATGTTTCACTTTGACCAAGGTCTGCATAATGGCAGGGAGTTTACAAAATGGTGTATTTTGGATTAACAGGTCTCAGTCTTGGGCTCCTTGTTGTCTGACACATCCTAAATGTTGGCCCCTGCTGTTCCAGGTTCTCTACTCATTATGCATGTTCTCTGGGTAATTTCATCCACTCCTAAGGCTTAAATCATCATCCCTCTGCTGAAGGCTTCTAAATCTCTTTCCCTAGCTCAGAGCCCTTTTCTGAGATGCAGATTCTTGTGTAGTTTGATCTAGTGGGCACTGGTACTTTTGTATTCCACAGGTATTTTTGGCAACTATCTACTTCTTTCTATCTTCAGGGCTATTCTTGCAGGGTCACTCTAGCAGTCCCTAGCAGGGTTACTGTGCTTGTCCCCGCCTGCTTTTGGTCCATTCTCCGTCATTGTAGAGAGATATATTTAATCAAATCTTCTCATTTGTGCTTAGGTCATGTCAGTGCCTTTCCATTACTCTTTGGATAAAGGCTAAGCATTTTAAAATGCTTAATGGCTTTTTGTGATATGACTCTTACCTAAACCTCTCCAGCTTGTGTTTTGCAGTTTGTTCCTTCTATTGAACTTCATCTTTCAGTGACACCGAACTTTCAGGTTCTTCTAATGGCTACATGTTCTCATCCTCTGGGCATTTACCTCTGTTGTTCCAAGAAATGGTCTTCAACATCTTCAGATACCTAGAAGCTTTGCCCCTCAGTGGGAAGAAAGCTTTCAACTCACAGCAGTTCCAGCAGAAGTTCCGGGGCTGGAGAGCTGATCCTGAGTTGCCTGTGATCACATGCCACACCTGAAGGCATCACTCTATCCAGGCTCCAGGTGTATAGAACGTTGTGAGGTCATGACTGACGGCATTATGACCAGTCTTGGAACTAGGGTTGGGGTGGGGTTCATCCCACCCAGACCACAGGGACCAAAAATGAGAAAGGATGTTTTTCAGAGAGAAGTGTTGGTGCTGGACAGGAAGAACCACAGATGCCTGATACGGGTACTGTTGTAACTCTGTTCTCCATAAAACGTAATTTGCTTTTGCTTGATACTAATCTTTTTGTCCTCATAGTCTTGCACGTGGAGTTTATCTATCCACCTCCAACAGACACTCATGCGCCTCCCAGTCACTTCTTCTTATCCCTCAAAACCAGTTCCAGAGAAAGGATTGAATTTCTTCCCTCCTAGGCTGACTTTTCATATGCAAAGTTCACATGTATACACTGCAATGCATTACACACAGCATTTGATTTGTGGGTTTGTCTTCTCCACCACATGAGCTGAACAGAAATCATGCCTTGGACGTTTCCACATCCTCAACAAGTAGTTAAGACATGTCACAGAGTAAGTAGTGCTTAATTAGGTTTGAGGAATAAGGGATACAGTTTTTTTGTTTGTTTGTTTGTTTGTTTGTTTGTTGAGATGGTGTTTTGCTCTTGTTTCCCAGGCTGGAGTGCAATGGAGCGATCTCGGCTCACCGAAACCTCTGCCTCCTGGGTTCAAGCAATTCTCCTGTTTTTGTCTCCCAGTTTCCTCCAAGGCTCTTGTTCAAACTGTTCTTATTGTGACTTTGGGTTGGAGATTTCTAAGGCTTGTGGTATAACAAATCTTCTATTTTTTTTTTCTTGAGTTCCTCTTTATAGGTTTTATTCCACAGACGTTTCCTGAAACATTGCTAATTAAAACAATGATGAGGCCTGCTTGGGGTACTTAACAGGACTGCCTACTGGGGGACACAAGAGAAGGACAAGACAGAGCCTGTGACTTTTACCAGCCATCAGTTCAAAGGGAAACTTGCACACAACCTGCAGCTGGTTAAAGGATCAGGAAGGAAATAGTTCATCTAAGCACAGTCTCTGGAGCCTGAGTTCAAACCCTAACTCACCCCTTGCTAGTTTTGTGCCAGCGGGCAAACTTCTTAACCTAATATGATTTAGTAGATGCAAAGTACTTAACTCATGCTCAATGTATAGTTAACAATTAATAGTTAAGATTAATTTCATTACCTCTTTGTGATTATTTCAAACTCATTGATTTCTTCTTTTTCTAAACTCTGACAATAGTTGAAACTGTATTGAGCACTTCTAGTGTTGCATTATGTATTTTCATTTATGCATCAGTATTTATTGTGAGCATACATCTTCTCTTCCCAACTAAATTATTTGTTCCCAGGGATAAAACTGTGTTTTCTGCTTTGGATATGTATTGGCTATGTCATATGTGTAATAGGGACCTTTACATAATTAGTTCTGATAGAAATGATACGATCATTTTTTGTATCATAAGTTAAACATAATATAATGGTAATATAATACCATGAAAAAGATGGCAGGAGTGACAGTTAAGCTTCTGAGCCAACATTGTTTCAACTCTTGAGAAGCACCCATTAATACAACAAGTGTTATGGCCATTTTGAAGCAGTCTTAATTTCCTTAAGGTAGTTGCATTAGTCTTCTGGCACTGCCATAAAATACCATAGGCTGGGTGGCTTAAATTTTATTTTCTCACAGTTCTGGAGACTGGAAGCCCAAGAGCAAAGTGCCTGCTAATTAGTTCCAGGGCTTTCTTCCCAGCTTGCAGACAACCACCTTCTCACAGTGTCTTCACGTGGCAGAGAGAAACAGCGAGCATTCAGCTCTCTCTCCTTAGAAGGGTCCTTTCAGACCAGGGCTCCATCATTACCACCTACTTTAACCTTAATTAATTCCTTACTCCAAATTCAGCCAGATTGGATGCTAGGGCTTCAACATATGAATTTTGGGGGACACAGTTCAGTCCATCGCAGAGGTCTTTCCACAAGAAAAAACCAATATGATTGTTCTGTCCCTCTAGTTTTTGTGAGCCAGTCCATACAAGAAACTGGCTTCCCCAAGTTATCCTGGATGACTTGTATTTTACCTTTTTTATAAAAAAATTAAACTACTATATTGATGAGGAGTCAATGCCTAGGTCAGGGTTGTAAACTCACCCTGGGTCCTGGTATTCAAATGTGTTATCGGGATTCTGTCTCCATCTCCAGTGCTGCTTTCCCCAATGTTGGCCTTGTTCTCATACAGTTCCCTGAAGGGGTGACAGGAAGGCCAGGCAGGGGACACAAATGAGGCAAGTCTGGGCATGGGGCAGGAGGGAATGGTGGGGACTGAGGCGATCCTTAGGACAGAGGCCCCATGTAAAGTGCTCAGAGGCCACTGAGGGCCATCTGACTAGTGCCAGGAGAAATGTATGTCCCACTTTCCAGATCTTTTTATATTTTCAAAGAAAAGCTAGAGATCTGGATTTTTTATGTTTATTTTCTATGTTGATTTTCTATGCTAATTTCATTTTTTAAAGATTGACAACTAATTCGATGTTAAAAATTGTGTTAAATTAGAAGAAAAATGTCATCAAGCAGGCAATCCGTTTTGGATCTCTAACCTAAGCTTTTGGAGGAAATTAATAAAAGTGGCAAGATCACATTGGTGGGGGATTAACTTGCATATACATCCAATTTTGTCATTGCCTATTGAGCTTATTACTGAAGACTCAGTGTCATAAAGTATATCTGTTCGTTCATTCGTGGCACTGGGTTCAGACGGTCTGTTAAAAAAAAAAAAGAGTCAATTCCAACAGTAACTTTTTCTCCAGAATAATTGCTTAAATATCTGGTACACTCTGAGGGCACTCTTGGTTTCTCTTTTATTTCTTTTTTTTTTTTTTTTTTAACAAGATTACTGAGTTGAATAAGTCAGATTATATTATTATTTTACTATTTTGTTTGGGTTTGGGAATGAATAATTGTTGATGTTTTTCTTCTTAGCATTCCTTTGCCCTTCCTGTCCTAACAGTATCTAAGAATGCTACGGAAAAGCACCACCGGTCCCCTACCTTCCAGCTTTGTACTTCAGGAAAAACTGACTTTTTTTTTTAGGGCTCGGGAGGGGGCCTCCTGGCATAGACTGGGCTACTCAATACATTCTCCCCGCAAGCCACAGTGATAGTGTTAAGGATGACACATGACCCACTAGAGACGATGACATGCAGCATGGCTTCTTCCTTCTTCTACTGTGACTTGTGGAAAAGGAACCCTAACCAGTTCTTGATGGACTGAACAATGTTTGGGAGATGGTGTTCTTGTCACCATGTGGAGCTTAAGCAAAAAGCCACACCATGGAAAGCGAAACTGAGAGATGAATGAAAAAGCATGTTGGTGCCACTGTTGGCACCTGAATCCATCTGAGTCCGAAGCCAGTCTACTCCTCGTGACTGTGTGTTTTATAGATTTCTTTAAAAAGAATCCTTACTGATATACATAATGGCCAAAGGAGAGGAAGATCAGTCTCAATTAGTGAGAAGTCCAAAGCAAATGGATGTAGAGGACTACGTGCTCACAAACAGGGTGTTCCCGGTAAGTCCTGCTCTTACAAACGAAGCAGGGCGTTGGGGGCTTGTTTACGTGTAAACATCTTGAAAATCCAGAAAGTCAGGGAAAGGTCAGAAAAACAACAATGTGTCTTGTGACTTGGCAACATTCCACAAATGACTGTATAAAATAAAGCAGAGCGCGCCATTCGAGGCGGCCGCCATGTTTGTCTTGTCTTGTGTTGTCTTGTGTGTTCATTCCTTTGTTTAGGAAACACGCGGACCCCAACAAATGGACTCATGCATGGTCTCATCAAAATGAAGTCAAAGGTTAAGGGCACATTTAAATTGTCTCATGGTGTGTTTTTGGTGGGTGGAGAGACTACAAAATCCCATTTAATACAGAGAAAACAAATCGAACCTCAGAGGACTTATATGGTTTCTCTCAGTACCTACAGTGGGCTCATGCAGTCCTGGGACTCCAGCTCAGGTGTCTCAGCTTCTCAGGACATCAGCTGCCCCCTATTCAGGTAGTGACAGAGCTACTAGGATTGCTCAGTGAACATCCGTATACCAGCTCCTAGATTCAAGTTAATATTTTACAGTGTTTGCTCATCACATATCTATCCATGTGGTCCCCTGTCCACTCTTTAATACATCTTATTTCACGTTCTAATTGGAGGCCATCTTTCTTGATGCACTAATTTTTATTCATTTGGCAAAGATGTAATACCTCCCACTAGGCACTTGGGATGCAACAGTGAGCTAAATACCAAAATGTTTCCTGTCAGGAAGCTGGACATTTTTGGGGGGTTGATGGTTGATGGAAGAGTAAAAAAAAACATACACACAGGACACTTTTAGGTAGCAATAAATGCTTTTAAGGAAACAAAATAGGATGAAATGACTGAATCTCTAAGACACATTCCAGCTAGGAAAACAAAAAATCTTCTAGGTATTTTAACAGAGGGATTTAGTATAGGGATTATTTACCTAGGTGTAGAAAAGCTTTAAAAAGGCTTAATATTTCTTGAGAAAATAAAGCAGAGGTTAAGAGTTGCAAGAAACTGTTACCACTCCTATGGTTGGAGGAACAGAGGGAAGGGATGATACTGCTAGTGCCCAAGTACGGGGACTGTTTGGTGGAAGTTAGAACCACAGCCGTGGTTGTCCTGGATGATGTTGCTGGCAGATCTGAGAAGATGGTAAGGGGAGCTCTCAAGGAGCTGGAACCACAGAGGAGACAAAGTCATTAGCAGAAAATGCTGCAAGAAGCAGGAAGAAAAACATACTCAAGTTCTTCCTTCTTCTTCTCCTCCAGCCTTGCACCAGTGCCTCCAAATTGGCTGAACCTGCTGAGAGTCAGCAGGAGAGAGCCTGGGAAATGCATTTCTGAGGCATACACAACAGAAGAAGGTGTTTGGGGGCCCAGGACAAACCGGCAGTTGACAGCCACGTAGAGGCTTTTCAGAAACAAGTCTTGTCGGAAATGTGACTTTTTCTGGGGAAAATTTGACTAGAAGCGAGAACAAGAAGAACTGTTTACTGGGAATTCCCTCTATGGGAAAGTCATGGGGGTATCGACTGTAGATTGGCAGATGACAGAGGGCCTCTTTGAGGGGGTGACAGATAGCTGAGGATGCCTGACCAGGGGCTGACATCTCTGCACACATCCTGGTAGAGAGGTTTCCAGGCTGAGCAAGGAGCCAGTGAGAGCCATGAAGACAGCACGGAGGAAGATGTGTCAATAAATCAGAAACCGATATTTCAGACAAGACTGGTTAGAAGAGTATGAGGAACCTTTGGCCCTTTCCTTCACCATAAGCAGTGACATCAACACCACCACCCCGGATGAGTATCAGTTTACTTACCAAGGCTCCTTCAAGCTCTTGGCAGGCAAGACCATGGACCCAGGAGGGTATGTAACTGTGTATTGTCAGCGACGCTGCATGGCTACATTTCAGTATTTAATGAGGCATTGATCTTGCTGGAGATTTTTGAAAGTCTGGTCAGGTGGCCCATTGGAAGGAGACCTGAGCTTGGTTCTCTGTGCCTGAGTCGTCAGCTGTCTATGCTACAGGAACAGCCTCAGCTGTGGAAATGCCACGACTTCTTTCCCCGTTGGCCATGCAGCGGGTAATTAGCTTTATAGAGATGTGGGGAGGATATGGCAGGCTTTCAAGTCTGCAGGTTGTATCAAGGGCCTTGTCACACTGCCTGAGTGTTTGCATTCAGGGCTTCCTCAATCCTGACAGAGGCACCTTTCCAGAGATGATGCATGTGTTCCAAGCACAGCTACAAATGAGGCAGTTAAGTCCGTGGAAGCGCTGTGGGCCACAGTCTCCTGCCAGGGTTCCCAAGACCCTGGGAGTGGCTTCCTTCCAATGGGCCATTAGCTTTCCCCCGAAGCTCTTTGAGGCTTCTCTGGAGCCAGCTTCTCTTGGCACTGCTGGGCTGGAGGAAGCTTCTCCCATGGCGCTTGTCTGGCAAGCCTCACAAATTCACTCTGTCTTTCTCTGAACCTCTATGCTTGATTATTTCTGTAGCTCATAACCAGGCCAGTAATGAGAGGCCCTGTAGAGCTGGGCCTCATTAAGACTTTCTTCTTCTCTCTTCCCAGGATATACTTTATTCAACTGGGTGCTGAAAAACAATCTTGGATATTAGGAAACTGAATGAGGCCTCATTTCACACTCAGAATGTGGGTTGCAATAGTCACTTCCTCTGCTGCTGGGAGAGAAAGAATTATACTACCTTTTGAATTTTGGATTAAAGAGAGAGGTGTTGGCTTGTCAAACTACTGTGTATTCCTCAAGACATATTTTTGTAGCTTTATAAAAATTCAATATATATTTCTAAATTTAAATATATTTTGTTGCAACCTGGCCCTTGGACAAAATGAGGCATTGGCAGCTGATGTTTATGGCTTTCCATAGAACCTTCCAGATAAAATTTACACAGCATTTTACTGCAGCTATTTCACATAAAGCAGAGGATTTTGCCACAAAACTGAAAGAAAAAAAGAAACTGCATTCTTAAATTTTTTATAAATCAAAAGGTATAAAAATATCTACCTAAAAGATAAAGGAGATGAGAAACCCATCCGTGATGGAAAGAAAGCCTATTTCAGCTTTGCCTTTTCTTTAAGTTCTTTGTTCCATATCTGGAATGCAATCGGAATTTTAATCTTTCCTGGGGTTCCTCCTGGATGTGGGGAGAAGATAAAAGCTGAAAATCTCAAATCTGCCTGTGTTGGGCTGCATGTCTTTGGACGCCAGCAGAAGGATCACACTGCACAGAGTGCTGTGCTGGCAGAGGCCCAGCTTCTCAACCTCCATCGCTTTATGAATTGATTCACCGGAAAGCTAACTGGCCATTTCTACAAGGGGAAATTAACCAACTAAACGTGACATTGGATTGTTCCCAGATTCTTTATTAATGATGCTTCTGCATCGCTTTACCTTGTCAAATACAAGTTACGGCCGATAATCTTCTGAGAATGATCTCCTAAGACATGGCTTCCTCTTTTCATCTTTATCTGGACCCTGCCCCATCTATAGGGTCGCATTTCTGATTAGAAATGTTGCTGAAGATCCCCTTAAAATAACAAATATGTGTGACATAATTATATATGCTTTATATATTTTACATATACACATGTACACTTGTGTAAGAAACTTATTAGTTTTGGTTAAATAGCATTTTATAAATGCTGTTTCATATGACACATTGCAAATGCTTCCCATGATACTGTATTATCTTCAAGTCACGGTTCTGATGGTGATTTGATATCCTATTTATAGCATGTCTGAACCATATTTATTTAATCCCTTTAATGATGGAGATTCAGGTTGCTTTCTAAGGTTTCTTGCTGTCATAAATAATGGTTACCACGAACATCTTGGCACATATATCTCTTTCCAAAATGATTATTTCCATAGAAGAAGTTCTTAGATGATGAATTATAAATACACACTTTTTTTTTTTTTTGAGACGGAGTCTCCCTCTGTCGCCCAGGCTGGAGTGCAGTGGCCGGATCTCAGCTCACTGCAAGCTCCGCCTCCCGGGTTCACGCCATTCTCCTGCCTCAGCCTCCCGAGTAGCTGGAACTACAGGCGCCGCCACCTCGCCCGGCTAGTTTTTTGTATTTTTTAGTAGAGACGGGGTTTCACCGTGTTAGCCAGGATGGTCTCGATCTCCTGATCTCGTGATCCGCCCGTCTCGGCCTCCCAAAGTGCTGGGATTACAGGCTTGAGCCACCGCGCCCGGCGAAATACACACTTTAAAAAGCGTATCCTGATTTATTTATGCAGTCCCTTATTAATTAGCATTTAATGCTGATTATTAATAAAGACAATCACAAGGGGATATTTATTGTTTAAACATGCCAGTAACTCTTCTAAGTGTTTTAGCCTAGGAACTTGTATGATGCTCACAATCACCCAGTGAAGTCGAATCTATTATCATCCCATGTCCTACGTAAGGAACTGTGAATTGTAGGAAGACGAAGCAGCTTGCCCAGGATTCTTCCGCTTGTAAATATCAGATTCCAATTCACGGACATGGCTGCAGCATATTTGCTGTTTATTTGGTTTGATGTTATAAGTGATACTGTAGTTAATATGCTTGAGTTTCAATCTTTAGTTCCCCTCAATAGCATCTATGAGGCATGACTTTTAATTTTTATAGAAAGGAAGATTATAGAAGTGTAAATGTTCTCCCACAACTTTATTCTCATTTTAATGAAAATGATGGAGATATCTGAATGTTTCCTTAACAGGCTTCCCAAATAGATGCAACATAAAGGGACGATGGAAATAAGCAAAAGGTTCTCAAGTATCAGCGTGCCACCTTCCACAGGAGGGATGTCAAAAATAGTTTTGGCTGATGGGCAACTTACTGTGCATAAGGTTTGCAACCAATTGATATTGATTCCTGTTTTTCTTTCCTTTAAGAAAAGGAGGAATCAACACTTTCAGAGATGGAGACTGTTGAGTCACAGTATCAACTAGTCAATGCTGAATCCGACTTCTCCCCTTCTACATTGCCTGATAGAAGTCATTGGGGAATACTCTGTATGTGAATTTTCACTGTTGGGGAAAGCAATTTTTGGAAGTGGTGGGTAGACCTCAGTTTGTATGCATTGTGTTAATTACTATTTCTTTGCTTTTCCTTTTTTGTGAAGTTGCAGGGAGTCAAGGGATTGGATTGTGGACTGCATTGGTGGCTTTCCTCAGTTTCCTCATCTTCTCCACAAGTTTCTACATATCGAATGCAGAGCAGCCCTTCTTCAAAGGACCTCCTACGGAACCTGCTAAGGAACTCAGTCTGTAGCTCTGTGTGGAGCCATGTGTAAACACTGAAACGAGACCTGCTACCTCCTACTACCTAATGGCCCCTTCTCATCTGAGAAGATCACTCCCTAGAAACAAACTCATGCTGACGTCCATGTTTTTTTTTTTTTGGATTAGATATATGGAGAATTTTCCTTTCCCTTAGAATTAAAATCCTGCTTTCTAGTTTTTAGCATGCTTTTTTATTTTGGAATAATTTTAAATTTAAAGAGAAGTTGCAAAGATAGTATAGAATGTTTTCTTATACCTCTCATCTATTTCCCCCTTTTATTACCATTTTACATGACCATGGTATACTTTTTAAAACTAATATACCAACACCAAGGCTTTATTATCAACTACACTCCAGATTGTACTTGGATGTTGCCAGTTTTTCTATGAATGTTTTCTTTCTGTTCCTTGATTCCCCTTTTTTGTTCTATTAGTTAAATAGTTAATAGAATACACAGTTAGCTATTAAATTAATAGAAACCATAAATAGTTGACTAATTAATAGAAACCAGGACACCCAGTTGCTTAAGTGTCATATTTGCTTAGTCTCCTCTGGACTGTTGCAATTTCTCAGTCTCTCCTTGTTTCAAATGATCTTGATGGTTTTGAGAAACAGTGGTCAGATTTTGCAGAATGTTTCTTCCTTGGTGTTTGTCTAATGTTTTCCTCATCATTAGACTAGTCTTAGGGTTATTTTTGTAAGAAAGCTACAGACAATATGCAGGAAAATGATTATGGACATTTTACTATAAAACTCTACTTATAGGCACTGAGATGTAAACTTTATGTACTTGTCACACTACACAATATTCTGTTCATTTTTATTATCATTAAAACATGTAAAAAAAATAAACTCTCTTAATTCACCAAACAAAATTAAGAGGTTCTGATTTGGCCCATGCAGCATTTCGCTGACCATTGGTATAGAGTAATACCATCTTACTTTTTACCGTAAAAATAATTGAATAGACATGAAGAAATTAATAAGGCTCAGGTATGCAGATGCTATTTATGGGGGTGAGGAAGCAGCTTGTTGTATACTAAGTGGCTAAACCATTATTGTGTTATTGTCTTGCCTATTAATTTTAAGGAGTATATGTCACAGTCTATAATGGGCTTTGAGCGTTCTAATGCATGCATGTGCGTGTCTGTATGTGCATGTGTGTTTGTGTGTGTGCCTGTGTGTGTGCGTATTTTCACAGGAAACTGAGCGGAAACTCCATGGCAGACATGGTCCCTACTGGCTGGTCCACAGGGAATGTGCAGCCACTGTTGATAGAAATACCTGCCAGGTACAATAGTTCGTATGGCCTCTGGGTACAGGTAATGACTGATGAATGCCATCTGGTGTCAATGCCGGGTCTGCTGAATCTGACCAGCTCTTCTTGGTGTGACCCTGATGCCTATGTGATGTGTCCTGGGGCTGCCTGTGTGTATCCAAGGCTTTCCAACCTTTCCTGTCCTTCTCAAACCCAGTCAATTTCCTTCCTATACTTTTTTTTGTTTCTCGTAGGACAGCCAGAATGGCTTTCTGTTGCTTGAGAGAATCAAAGAAAAATAACAGTGTTCTCCCTTGAGTGTTGGATTTACATGGATATAATTGTGTAATTCTGTTTATTTTCATTGTATCATTTTATCAATAGCTTCATTCTCCTAAAATACTGAAGAAAAATGTGATGTAATTCATGTTTACTTCTAAGGCAAATGTTCATTTTCAGTAACCTAAGTTTAACTTCTCTCTAACTTGTGGTTGAGATCACCTGTTTGTATCTGTTTTTATTTAGAGCGATGTTCCCAGGAGGCGTGATAATGCAGCAATGGACAAGGACAGGAACAAGAGACAGTTTTACCATCTTCCTACAATTTGTAGATGGGACAGTGGAAAGAGAAGCCACATTGGGGTTGGGCATGCAGAGATCTGGCCCTAAATCGATGTGAATTTTGCCAAGTCCTTTTGCCTCACAGAGCTCTAGGTTCTTATCTGACAAACAGGAACCAGACCATCAGATCCATAGAGATTTAACCAATGGAGCCTTTGAAAACTTCACACGGCCTGTGTCAATGTGAGGTTGCTGGATGGTTATGACAAGAAATCACATTGAATTCACTGTGGTAACATTGTTCATGAAACGGGATAATGTGTTTCAGCGATGAACCGCCCACGGTCTTACGACAGACATATTTCCACTTTGAAAAGGTGTGTGCGTGTATGTGTCTGTGTGTGAGACAGCGATTGGAAAGTATAAATGTGTGCGTTTTCATTTTACACATCTTACATTTTCCTTTAAATTGTGTGAAAGCCTGTTTTGTTTGTGACTTCCATTCTTGGAGGTCCCATGAGTTGTTAGTGGTGAAGATGGAACAGATGGAGACTCCTGCCCTCAGGGACTGACCGCTGCAAACATCCCTCTCTCATCTGATTCCACTGTTTCTTCCACATGTACACATCATGAGAAATATTGTTCAATCAATATATTTCTTTAAATCAACTCATATGCTTATTTACATGAATTTACCTAAAACAGAAACTTGATATCACTTCTGTAAATGAAAAAATTAAACTTTCTGACTATAAATAAAGTGTAACAATAATAATCATGCCAAAAAATACCCCTCCAGTGTTATGAAGTTCAAGTTAGGGGTATAGATTCCTGAAGGCCCTGTCTTAAGTCATAATTGTTCCTGTTTAAAGGGGAGACAGACAAGTGTTCAAAAGAGTCCCCTCAATTGAGACTTCCTTCCAAAATTCATCAGAAAGTTTAAAAGAGAGTTTTTCCTCATTTTGTTAATTACTTTCACATATTTTAACATATATTAACATTTTATATGGTAATATGTTTTTGACATTCCCCTCTAAAACGTTCTCATGGGCTGGCAGTGGTTATTTTCTTATATTATGGGAGCCCTGCTCTTTACTGAATTTTGTCATTCTGTCATAGGGTAAAACTTGTTCGTCGCTACAGAGCTCTCTCCTTTCCAAGTGCACACCCACAGATTAGTTTGCTTATGGAATCCTCGCATATTGGAAATGAAGGAACCTCAGAAATTGTTTTCATCAAACACCTCATATGCAGAAGGCAAAATGAAGGTTCAGAGCAGAAATGATTTGTCTAAGGATGCAACACTCGTCTGCAGCAGAGGGCAGCTGAGCTCTGCGGACCCACCTAGCACTGCAGAAGCCGCCCTCCAGGACAAGGCTTCATAAAAAAGTGACTTTATCAGTTGGTGGCTTCATTTAAAAAAGATACAGATTGAGAAATTGTTTTAACAGTGATCTCTACTCTATATAATTACTCTTTTCTTTTAATTTAAAAGTATGGGCCGGGAGCGGTGGCTCACGCCTGTAATCTCAGCACTTTGGGAGGTCAAGGTGAGCAGATCACCTGAGGTCAGGAGTTCGAGACCAACATGGAGAAACCCCCTCTCTACTAAAAATACAAAATTAGCTAGGTGTGGTGGTGCACGCCTGCAATCCCAGCTAGTAGGGAGGCTGAGGCAGGAGAATCGCTTGAACTCTGGAAGCAGAGGTTGCAGTGAGCCGAGATCACGCCATTGCACTGCAGCCTGGGCAACAAGAGCGAAACTCTGTCTCAAAATAAATAAATAAATAAATAAATAAATAAATAAATAAATGAATAAATAAATGAATAAATAAATAAGTATTCCTTCCCCAATCTTTTGATGTGTGGAGCCAAGGTTTTTATTTGCAGAAGTCTGTGAGGCTGATGTGATCTTTTTCGCTCATAAACCATAATCTTCCTAACGGGCCATCTGCAATATCCAGTTGTGTTTCCTCGAATGTGGGACAATGACTTAAAGACACTTCAGAATAAATCGGAGGAAGGGACCCTTCCAGAGCTTAGATAATTCTCCGTTGTGTTTTAGAGTTCTGTTGCCCATACCTAATTTGTCAGAAATGGTTTTAGTCACGTAGTTCTGTAGAATCTTTCCACAGCATGAATGCTCCTTTTCATAGAAGCAGCTCAATCTGCTCGCGGATTTATATGATATAAATGAAATGAGGACAGTGTAATAATGACATAACAGAGGCTGGTACTACGCTTGCAGCACCCCTGACAAGAGCAGAAATGCCCAGGCAGCTGGAGAGAGAACCAGCACCTGGAGCGAGCGCCCCCTGCTGGCCACGGCGGGGAATGGAGGGTATGGAATCACCTGGCAAGCAGGTGAAGTGGAGGTTGTTTCAAAAGCTTCTTCTCTAATCTTTCGGGATACTACAGCTGATTTACATGAAACTCAATCTGATGCTTTAGTAGACCAATGAGATCAAAATTAACAAATAGATCCTAGAAATTGTACCATTTTTAATATTTGTGAAGTACCTGCTCAGCCAGGTGTTGATGGAGGACAGAGGATTAAGAGGAAGCCTTGAGTTACAGGCACCGAAGCAGCCGCTGTGTGGATGCAGGTCTGGACGATACGGCCCCAGGGCTTGTTCTTCCAGCATTTCTATTATTCTCTCTCTCTGTCTTATAGGCAAATTAGATTATGTTTCCGGGTTAATACATGGAGAGATTAACTGGGATAAAGAAACATGGTTTTAGGGGTTAAATCTCCAAAATGTCTATGGTTCAAATGTGGGATCTCACATGATGGTCTTGGACAAAGAAAATGTCGTTGATTCTCAAGATTTAAACACAGGAGAGCCTCTCGCTCCTCCCAAAGCTAGGGAGGGAGGGGATGGAGATGGCCCGGAGACATTCGAATTGGAACTCAAGATCAGTATTGGAGACCCCACCGTGTGACACAGACATCATGAACAAGTTCCTTGAATGTTGGAGCTTTATTTTCCTATTTGATAAAATGAGAATTATAGCTTCTGTGTAGGGCACAGGGGTGATCTGTGAGGATCACAGGAGATCATGCATATCGAAATGCTTTGAAAAGCATCAAGTACTGAAAAATGTCCAGCTTAGCTATGAGTAATAGTGACTGTGCTGGGAGTCTGGGCTTTCTTCTATCCAGCTAGAAACACTTTTATTGTGTTATTTTTAGTGTTACACCTGCACATGCTTGTTTGAGCAGGTATTAACGGTATAAAGATGCCAGGCTCAGGCCCGCAGTGGGCCAGTTGACGTAAATTGTTCTATAATAGCCTAACCTGACAACAGATAAATGCCATAAAATGAATTGAGGGTGGAGTGTGGGGGTGAAGACACTGCCTAACTCCTCCCCACTGTTGGGGAATGACATCCAGCCTGTCACCCGCTGATGGCAGGTTATGTAGGAGAAGCAAATCCATTAAAATAGAAGCACAGCTGCATGCCCGTGATTACTTCTCTAATGTTATTGTCTAGCTCTGCGCTTGATCCTCCTCTGATAATACTCAAGAAATAGAACAGCAAAGTTTGCTTGTTTTAAATCTGGTAATTAATGTCTGTTTTGCTTGCATTAATGGTTTCTCGTGGGAAGGATGCATGCATTATTAAATGTTGCTTAAGGAAAAAAACGTTTTGTGTTGGTTAACAATTTTTGACTACAAATAATAGAAAACGATACCAAGGCTGGCTAAGTAGAAAAGTAATTTAATACTTCCTATAAATAATAAGCCAGGGGTAGCATGGCCAATTTATCCAGTAGTCTCAACAGCCACCATGCCTGAGGCCCGTTGTACTATTAAAAGGTTCATGAAAATATTTTTATTTTAATTTATTTTAAAATTAGAAGAAAAATCACTATAATAATCTTTTAATAGGGTGGGAATCCACAGAGCAAAAGCTTCTGAAGCACCCAAAGTCATAACATAGCCCTGAGGGGTAGGCCTGCCTTCAGCCTTCATTTGCTATTAAGAACACACCAAACTCCTTTGACTTCCCCCTGCTCTCCCTTCTTTTTTATGTCATGCTGTTGACACTTAAAAATAGGCTTTTCCTTCGCCTCCTACCATCATGTACTCTGTTCACCCCATCTAGCTCCCTGCTCTCTTATTTCCCCGTGCTCCAAGGCTGTGTCTGTGGCAGGATCTCTGCCCTGGGTCTTCTCTGTCTGAAGTATGTTTCTTTCAGGAAACTTTCTCATTTCTCTTGCTCCAGGGGTTTTCTCGGCTTCTCAGAGAAACTTTCTTTTATATGGAAAAAGGATAATGAGGCCAGGCGCGGTGCCTCACACCTGTAATCCCAGCACTTTGGGAGGCCGAGATGGGTAGGTCACTTGAGGTCAGGAGGTCAGGAGTTCAAGACCAGCCTGACCAACACAGCGAAACCCTGTCTATACCAAAAATATATGTATAAAAAACTAGCCAGGCGTGGTGGCGGGCGCCTGTAGTCCCAGCTACTCAGGAGGCTGAGGCAGAAGAATTGCTTAAACCCAGGAAGCGGAGGTTGCAGTGAGCCGAGATCGTGCCACTGTACTCCAGCCTGGCGACAGAGCGAGACTCGGTCTAAAAAAAAAAGAGAGAGAGAGAGAGAAAGAAAGAAAATGAATAAATGAATCAGTGAAAGATAGATGCACCAGCCCAGACTTCAAAACACAAGGTCAGGAAACCAAGACCATCCTGGCTAATACAGTGAAATTCCATCTCTACCAAAAAATACAAAAAAAAGTAGCCAGGTGTAGTGGCGGGCACCTGTAGTCCCAGCTACTTGGGAAGCTGAGACAGGAGAATGGCATGAACCTGGGAGGCAGAGGTTGCAGTGAGCCGAGATCACACCATTGCACTCCAGCCTGCCTGGGCAACAAAGCAAGACTCTTTCTCAAAAAAAAAAAAAAAAAAAGTGCTATTGGCAAACTGTCCAGCATTGTGCCATAGGAACAAAAGAGTGGATTTAAAAATAGAAACAGAGGTAGGTGTTTTTAAAAAGGTATGTACTGAATTAAGAAAGAAGCAGAATGAGTATATTATTTACCCCAAATAGCAATATATATTGTGACAGAACACGTAGATATCTCCATGACCATAACAAAATACATGTTAATTTTACGTAAGTGGCTGGTGATAAAGAAATGAAAATGGTAGTAGAATGTGGGGTTTATTGTTTGTTTGTTTAGACAGAGTTTCACTCTTGTTGCCCAGGCTGGAGTGCAGTGGCAAAATCTCGGCTCACTGCAACCTCCGCCTTCCAGGTTCAAGCGATTCTCGTCCCTTAGCCCCCTGAGTAGCTGGGATTACAGGCACCCACCACCACGCCCGGTTAATTTTTGTATTTTTAGTAGAGATGGGGTTTCACCATGTTGGTCAGGCTGATCTTGAACTCCTGACCTCAGGTGATCCACTTGCCTTGGCCTCCCAAAGTGCTGGGATTACCAACAGTGCAGGAGTGAGCCACTGCACCCAGCCTGGATGTGGGTTTAATAAGGAATAACTGCTAGGCGAGCCAGTTGAAATCATTAATATTTTATTACTTTTTTATCTTACGAAAGTGGTAATTGTACATAGTTCAACATAATGAGTGAACAAAAAAGGATTCTTTCACAGATCAATAATAATAACAACATGCCCTGAAAGATAAATGAAGTGAGGTTGATCCTTCACATCTGTGTTGAATAAAACAAAACTAAACTCTGGATTCTTCTGTAAAAAATATATTTCCCAGACTTGGTTTCATCTTGCAATTCTATCCCACTGAATACATGGACTTGGTTTCATTTTGCAATTTTCCTCCACTGCTTCTAAATGTTGTTGTAGAATGATCCACGTAACAGAAGGTCCTGCCTGCTGTCAGAGAGAAAGCCACTCCTGTCTGGAAAATGCCATCTGAAAAAAAATGACTAAGTGATTTTCTCTTGGTGACTTCAGACCCACCAAGTTAAATACAGAAAGGTAGAGACGGTTATAAGAGTAATGCTCTCTTCCGGCAACGGATGGATTGCAGCGGCATTTATTCATTTTGCATTTTAAGAGAAAGGCAGTTTTCTTCTGCTTTTATTAGTGTGCTTACAGATGTGGAAGGGAACCAGAGGATGACAAATGAAGCACGAAGCTTTCTGTTGCTCCATGGGTCTGCCTCTCCTCGGTGTCTCCTCACCACCCTCCGGGCAGTCACCGGGACTTCTCATTTCACAGAGATCTTGAAACAGGGGAAAAGTGCCTGGACAGGTCATGTGGGGTCTGTGTCCTGTCTGTTAAGGAACAGTGATTAGGAAGCAGGAAGACGTAGAGGAAAGGATGCAGGGACAGAGTAGGAGCCCTTGGTCTGAATCCTTATATGTAAGTAGCTTCATGCATGTGATTTTGGCAACTTTCTTCCCGATTAGACCTTAGTTTTATTGTTTAAAAATTAGTAGGTTGGAGTGAATGAAACCCCAAATCTATACTATGCTAAAGCTTTATGTGTTTATTTGACGAGTCAAGGAGTGTTTTCTTTGTTTTGTTTTGTTTTGTTTTAGTTTTAGTTTTTGAAGAGCCTGGGTCTCGCTCTGTCTCCCAGGCAGGAGTGCAGTGGTGTGATCATAGCTCACTGAAGCCTCAAACTCCTGGATTCAAGCGATCCTCACATCTCAGCCTCCCAAGAAAATGGGATTACAGGTGCATACCACCATACCCAGTCAATTTTTTTTTTTTTTTTCCTGTGGAGATGGGGTCACATTATGTTACCCAGGATGATCTTGAACTCCTGGCCTCAAGTGATTCTTCCCGCCTCAGCCTCCCAAAATGATGCTTGTATTACAGGCGTGAGCCACGCATCCAGATCTTTTCTATGTCTGTAAGTATAATGAATGCAAAGAAGATCATTGAAGAGAAGCGACTGATGGATCATAACTTGACAAGCTTCTAACCACTCCCTAGATCCAACTGCCTTTACAGGGGCCCAAGGTCCCGTCTCTCAATTGCTGGAGCCAGTGGCAGCTTCCCAGATTCTGTTTCTTCATCTGTGAAATGGGATTTTCAACCATATTTATCTCATGTGTTTTCACATGGTGTGCAGTGTCTGGTATTCTACAAACTGCCGAAACAACAGCTATTTTCATGTTGAAAATATTTTCCCTCCAGTTAACATCGTTTAAAATCACATTCCTTTCGCCAGTGGTAAGTTGAGGCATCTTCTACAAACATTCTATTTTCTATTTTCATTTTGCCTTTAGTAAGTTATCTCTTTATATTTGTTACACATTTTTTTTTCCTGTTTGGTTGTTTAGTTTTTCCTATGAGTTAGCATATGTTAAGCTTTGTTTTCCTAGTGCATGTGTAGAAGACGAAAATGGACTGCAAGTGATGTGTAAAGATTACCATCAAGAAGCCCAGTATAATTTTCTCTCCTTGTAATGTAAGCTGTCCTCGAGGTGTGCTTTGGCCAATGGAATACGGCAGAAGAGTCACAGGACCACTTCTGGGCCTGGGCTTCAAGAACCCTTGCCACTTCAGTTTGTTCCTTCTTAGAATGTGTAAACCCTCAGGAGGGGGGTGGGATGGGGTAGGGGAAACCCTATATTTACTTTCTAGAGGTTGAGAAGCCACATGGAGAGAGAGACCTGGCCAGCATCAACTTCCCAACTGGGCTACCGGATGACTACAGCCACGTGAGTGACCCAGGCTAATCCAGGTAGCAGAACCAGTATGCTAAGCACAGCTCAAAGTATAACTCCAGATTCAGAGCAATAACATGGCCATTTCAGCCACTATGTTTTTGGGTATCAGTTATGCAGTAGTAGATGGCTGATCATACACACACACAAACACACACACATGAAATCCTTCTGTGCCTGTGCATACACATTTAGCATTATCACAGGAGAGGGAGACTATTACTGAGATTTTGGGGGACAAAAATTTTAACCCCTATTTTGTATATTTTCTTAGTGCTTGAGTTTTTACAATAAGCAAGCATAATTTTTTACATAATAAAAAACAGTTTTCTAAAAGATAATAGTCCGGCTCTGTCAATTGGAAACATGTCTTCTTCAGGACAATGATTTTTGTTTCTCTGATTTTTTTTATCTCAAAATGTTATCTATGCTATGAGCTTCCAAAATCTGATTTAAAGGTTTTAGAAATACAAGAATTTATATGTCATCATCTGTATTTTGGCTGGATCCTTCTTGACTTGAGCAGAAGATGTCATGGTCTAGTTTTAATACGTGTAAAAGAGAAATTTTAAGAATGAAAAGCTCAGTGATTAATTGAGGAAAATGTTCCACTGTATGTACAATATATTATAATTAATGAAAGGGATTATACTATCAACACAGTTATGAGTTTGCTGTTTTCACTTCAAAATATTTGTAGACATCTTTCCATGTTGACCCAAACATTCTACCACATCAATTCTATATAGATTCTATAATCTATATAACATAGCATTGTATAACCGTGCCATAACCTATCAACCAGCTTCTTGTTGATGCACATTAGGGTTTGCAGGTAGAATTTCTGAATGCAAACAATGCTTCAGTGAACATCATCGCACACATCTTTTGCAATAGGTCCTTAAGGTCCTTCTGCCAGGGCAGAAGTTGAGTGTCTATATTGCGATATTGTTTTTAGGCTTTACTCCGATGGACAGGACCTGTTTTCTCATTCCCCTGTGAAATTTGGTAGGGGTTACAGGAGACAAATGTGTAAAGGGAATGCAGAATGAAACCAAAGAGATCCATGAATACCAGGTGTGCTGCTTATTCTCTGTTTGTTTCCACCCCATCCACTTGCAACTGCTCTTCACCACACCTTGTGTCCAGGGACTGACTCCTACAGACCTCATCACCCAGCTCCTCTATCAGCCGTGATAAAGGACTGTGGTCAGTGTTGGCTAGTGGGAGGCATCAGAAGGAGTTTGGAAGGTAGAAAGAAAAAGACCAGAGGGTTTCTTTCCACTTGTTTTCTGCTTTGGCAACATGGTTTCTGGCAATGGCTGCATCCATTCAGAGCCACAGCCCCTCTCACATAGCCCCTCTCACACAGCCCCTCTCACACAGCCCCTCTCACATAGCCCCTCTCACACAGCCCCTCTCACATAGCCCCTCTCACATAGCCCCTCTCACATAGCCCCTCTGCCATGGAAGTAGCTTTCAAGGGGCTCCAGCAACACTGTATCTCCTCTTGGTCGTTCAGATCCAAGGATGATAATAACAGCTTTCTGATGATACCAGTTTCTGGGTTCCTCAATACCCTTCTTACTCTTCTTAACCCTGTAAATATTCCCTTCAAACCCCCGAATACTTTCTTTGTGAAATTCTATCCCATAAACTCATTTGAGAGGAATCTTACTTCCTGCTAGGGCCACTACTGATTCACCCAGCTTGAGTGCTTGAATTTCATTCTGTGGGCAGTAGGCACAAATAAGGAAGGCCTGGATTTGGTCCTCACTGCTTGGCACTACCTCCCTGCAGGAGCCACTGGGAGAACGGATAGGGCAGCTCCTACCATATATCACACACGGGAGCTTTGGATCATTTTAAATTATATTGGATCTGGAAGAACATGAGTATTCCTTCAGTGGCAGTTCATGAATAGGTCTGGGTCTTTTAGTAAAAAGGTCTTTTGTTCATTTAATACTCCAGTACCGTTGCTTTGAGGAATTTCTATGAACATTCAATGTGCAATATTGTTGAAAGGTTGTTAAGGGAGTTTAATTCATTGAGATGTATTTAAGTTGCAACAGAACCTGACATCCCATATCCTCCTGAATTATATCGCCTTCTCTACTACAAATTTCTCACTGGGTTGAGCAGCAGCGAATGGCCAATCTTTAGCTCCAATTTTTAAAGCAGAAATAGTTGGAAAATGGACCCTGAGACTATGTTGGTTTGATTTAGCAAACGCATAGAACTGGGTAGAAGAGAATGAGATTTGGTGTTCGTAATTTAGCCATTTCAGGGAATCATTGTGAAATGTCAACTTCCTAGAAGGATTAGCTGTTCCAGGAAAGAAGTAATAAACTTCAAGAAAATAGACTAACCTCAATTTTGAAGGTAATTTACACTTTTCTACTGCACCTTTTGCTTATTCCTTGAAATACAGTTAAATATCCGTTGAAATTATAAGGCAAATCAAACGGCTAGTGTACAGAGAAACATGGGGACGCTGCCTCATTAAGAATGCTCTGCTGTCATTTGGTAGTACTAATTTCCAGTTGCTGCTATAACAAATTATCACAAATTTAGTGGCTTAAAACACTAGAAATGCATTATCTTACAATTCTGAAGGTCAGAGGTTTACATTAGATTTTGATGAACCGAAGTCTTCAGGGAAGAATGGTTTCTTTATCCAGTTTGGAGAAGCTGCCCATGTGCTCTGTTCTGTGGCTTTCTCAGTCATCAAAGACAGTAGCATAGCATTTGAATTTCCCTCTGACTTTCATGCCCTGTCTCACTCTTTCAATTGTAAGAATCTTTATGATTATATGGAGCCTGCTAGATTATCCAGAATCTTCTCCCCAGCTCAAGATCCTTAATGTAATCATGCCTTTAAAGTTACTTTTGATACAGAAGGCAACATATTTACATCTTCTGTGGATTTGAACACAGGCCTCTTTAGGGACCCATTATTCTGTGTATCGCATGTAGCATGTAAAATCTTCTATTGCAAACAACAGAGCTTCAGATTATCCTAAGGAAGGGATGAATTGACTCATGAATTGGAAAGGGGGCTTCAATAAGTGAATCTGGAGATACCTATATGTGGATTTTTATATCTATACTCTATCTGTATCTTTATCTATCCATCTATCTTGAAATACTAACTGATCAGAATCAATTTGTTTATTATTCCACTGCTTTCTACATTTTGCGTTCAACTCATATGTGTTCAGTGCTCACTACGTCTTAGGCTCTTGTGAATTAGACGTGGTCATTTCCTGAGATACTTACAGCATAATGGGGAAATGAACCTGTCTGTTTTGTGACACACATACGCAAAGGGAGCATGCACTACCTGCAGCAGATGGGACATTAGTTACCGCAGCTTGCTCTTACATCTTCCCAAGGTTCTTGATGGACATATCCCTTAGAGCACTTGCCACATTCTGTTTCAATAATGAGCCTATTTCTCCAGCTTTTCTGTGACTTCTACAAAGATGGAGAGAGTCAGGCATCTGTTTCTTTGCATTCATAATTCCCAGCACGCTGCCTGGCATGTACTTAGTACCATATATTATTTATCCAGTGCAGGTTATCTCACGGGGCTAAGTAGTTGTTGCAGCTGTCCCTGCAGGCAATAGACTGGGACATGCATGAGTAATGGGAGCTGGAAGGGACAGAAGGCCCCTGCCCCATCCAGAGGGAGGATCAGGGCCTCAGCACAAGGCAATCCTTGCCATATTGGAATGTGTGCTCAGTGCAGCTGGATCTTCCTGTAATCTCAGAATATTGGAAACATTTTCATGTTGTATGAAATCCAGATTTGTTTTCTGTTGGTAACTAATATTCATTGCTTTAAGATGCAGATAAGGCTGGGAAAAAATTTTAAAAAAATGCATCTCTCTCTCTTCCAGTATTTGATCTTTGATTAAAAGCTTGTGGACATTTTTCACCTTCTAGGCTGGTGAGGGGGAAGGGGCAGGGGGTGGAGGGGAGCTGCTGCATACGTCTGGATAAAAACGTGACTTAGAGGGGCAAAGGGGCCTGCAAGTGTTGAATGTCCATGCCCTCTCTGACGTGGAAACCTCATGCTAGAAAATGCAAACACTGGCACCTTATGACACTGCTGTTCCCGGGCCCTTGGGGACATTTTGCCTCCTTCCGCTCTTCTTTGCTAGGCTCTGCTTTGAAACTTATGTAGAAATCAATTATCCAAACTGGGGAGTGGAATTCCAAGATACCCACTGGTGGTTGAAGTTCACTTTTCCCTAATTCAGCTGCTATTCACAACTTAGCAAAGTTGCAAAAATTTCAGAGGGGACAAGAAAAGGAGAATGCTACAGAAATCTCTTTCTAGAGTTGATTGACTGAGAAGAGGAATCATCTCTATCATAACATGTCTTTTAATTAAACTGTGTTGTGTATTAATTTTCTCAATGCCAATCTTACTACCTTAAGCAGACTCTAAGCCTCAAGTAGTCAGAAAATTTTCATCTCCTAAATTGCCCAGCATAGAGGGTAGCTGATAACAGATATTTTTAATATATTGAATGTTTACATGAGATCAAATCAAATGTGACTTAGCTTATGATTTCATTAGACATTTTGAAAATTTTGATAAAGGGGTGTGGTGAAACATTAGGATTACTATGTATCTTTCTTTACATTCTCATTACAATTAGGCCTAAATATTTTAGATGTTTATAAACAATGTTAAAACAAGGACATTTATTTGATAAGATCTGGTATCCATAAGAATGTAACATTTATGTCTGTCTTAAGATAAAAAGTTTGAGAAAATTTTTTTTGACAGAAAGAAAAATTGCTTGAACTCTAGAGATCTAGAAAGATTTTGAATTCAAGTGAATGATGCTCTTTAAAATACCATTCTAACATGGTTAGAAATATATTTCCACTAAATGATTATAGAGATGGACAATCAGCTGTGTTTACTGGAATGCTTAGGTGGGCTGGGATGATCATGGCTCAAGATTTGGCTTTCCAGAGCACAGCAGAGCAAAACAAAACAAAACAAACAAAACAACAAACAAACAAACAAAACATTATCTTTAAGGAAGTCTGACACTGTTTTAATTAACACAACAGCCATTTCCACTGCCTTCTCCTTTGCCCCCTCCCACTAAAATACCTGCAAAGCCAGGCACTCACTTTACCAAACTTCCTTCTAACAAGAGGTGGCCATGTGACCCAGTGCTGGCCGATGAGGTCTTAGACGGTTATTTGAGATTTCTGGGAAAACTCTTGCCTACTTAACAAAAGGAAAAATATAATAGGAACTTTCCCTCTTCTTTGTGCCATGAAAAGGCTGTGACGGCTAAAGCTGTGCAGCCATCTTGTGAACATAAGTTGCTAAGCAGGAAAATGGAAAATCAACACTGGAGGGTGGCAGACATGAATTGTACAAAGAGCTCATGTTTTTGGTTTAATTGCTAAACCAATGCATCAATCTAGAATCACCTACTCACAGTTTTCTCCACTACCCCTAATGCCTTGACTGTATGAGCCATTATTTTAGCAATTTAGGTACTTGACTGTATATATGGTCTATATATACTTAGGTATATATACTTAGGTACCTTGACTGTACAAGTCGTTATTTTAGCAATTTCTGTTACTTATACACAGAAATGTTAGAACTGTTATAGCACCAAATATTTGGAAAGTTCTTCACTAGACCGCTGAGAGGTACATGATAGGGATATGGTACCAGCGACTTACTTTCTGAGTAGACAATGAGACATATATGAGTAAAACAGAAAAGTGATAGAAGAGAATACACAGTGGCCACATCTGTCCAGCTCATGTGTTCAACTGTCTACACAAATTATCCCCAGAGCACTGAATCTGGAAACTTTAATTTCTACTTTAACCATTTAAAGTTTCCCCATATGTTAGTTGTGGAAACTGATCATTAGGGAGTTAAAGTAACTTTCTCAAGATCACCAAATGAATAAAACGCGGAGCTGGATTTCTTTTTCTTTCTTTCTTTCTTTTTTTTTTTTTTTTTCATTACAAAGTAAACTTTAATGTCGAAAGTGCAAACTTGGAGAGGGCAGAAAGATCATCCACAAGGCTGTCACTTCACACTTGGAGGTTTGCACAGCCGGGCAGAGGCGCTCCTCACTCCCCAGACAATGCAGGGGGCGCCAGGCAGAGGCGTGGAGCTGAATTTTTGTTTGTTTGTTTGTTTTGTTTGTTTGTTTGTTTGTTTGTTTGTTTTTTGAGACGGAGTCTTGCTCTGTCGCCCAGGCTGGAGTACAGTGGCCGGATCTCGGCTCACTGCAAGCTCCGCCTCCCGGGTTCATGCCATTCTCCTGCCTCAGCCTCCCGAGTAGCTGGGACTACAGGCGCCGCCACCACGCCTGGCTAGTTTTTTGTATTTTTAGTAGAGACGGGGTTTCACCGTGTTAGCCAGGATGGTCTCGATCTCCTGACCTCATGATCTGCCTGCCTTGGCCTCCCAAAGTGGGAGCTGGACTTCTAAACAGGTTAATTGCTGTCAGTTAACCTAATCAATACTTAGTGTCTAAGTTACTTAATCTCTTCAATTTTATTTCTTATTTTCTATGTTAGGAACGAGCCAGAATACAGCATTTATTTTTTCATTCATATTACCATTCTTTTATCCAATCTTCTTTGAAAGTTTACCACATAGTTACTATTTTTTGTTGATCTTACTGGTGAGAACATTGAGGCTCAGAAATTTAATGATTGCCCCAGGGTCACTCAGTCCATAAGTAGCAGGAATTTGAATGCTGACTGTTCACCTGTGAAACTGTCCCTGTAAATTCTAGAAAATGAATCAGGGAAGAAGGAGTCGGGAGAAAGGGAACTGAACCCAGCTTGCAGCACGCTCAGCATTCACCATGAGGGAAGCCTGCTCTCTGACCTGCTTCCTCATAACTGTTTGGTGCTGATTGCCTCAGAATCACATAGACCCTGTTCCAAGGTTACAGTTCCACTTAACTGCTCTGTAATTAAGAACTTGAATCTTAGAAAACATTGCCCACTTGGGATACTGTACTAGTCCATTTTCATGCTGCTGATGACGACATACCTGAAAGTGAGTAATTTATACAGGAAAAAGAGGGTTTAATGGACTTACAGTTCCATGTGGCTGGGGAGGCCTCACAATCATGGCCGAAGACAAGGAGGAGCAAGTCACTTCTCCCATGGATGGAAGCAGACAAAGAGAGAACTTGTGCAGGGAAACTTCCCTTTATAAAACCATCAGATCTCATGAGACTTATTCACAATCATGAAAACAGCATGGGAAAGACCTGCTCCCATGATTCAATTACCTCCTATTGGGTCCCTCCCACAACACGTGGGTATTCAAGATGAGATTTGGGTGGGGACACAGCCAAACCATACTTTTCAGTCTGGTATACCAGTGAACCTACTAACTCAGCTGGTCTGAAGGACCCTGCAAGAAATAGACTCAACAAAGAATGCAGTTTCCATGTCCTGATGGTTTATCCCTCTTATCCTGACCAATCAATGACCCCAATCTTCCAGACCCTTACCCACCATGAGCAGATCCAGCCCAGAACCCCTTGCAGAGATGGAAAAAAAGAGCCTTCTTCCATCTCCTCACTTGGTGCCCTGCAATTATTAAATTCTTTCTCTGCTGCAAACCCTGCTGTCTCGGTGTACTGATAAGTTACTGTGCTGCAGGCATACACACCTGTTGGTCCTTTATTCTAATTATTTGTTCATCCATGTATTCCATTATTTGTTCATTCATTCATGTTTTTGTTCTTTCATCCAATGTTCTTTGAGAGTTTACCAGATGGTACTATTTTTCTCGATTTATTGGTGACAAAATTGAGACTCAAGAGAGGTCAAATAACTGTCTTAGGGTTACACAGCCCATGAGCAGCAGAGCAGAAATTCAAACTCTCAACTGTTTGCCTGGATAGTCACAGCCTCTCTTTTTTACTGCCTTGCCTCACCTGCAGGTGCAGTGGGCATGGCACCCTGCTGTGTTCCTCTCCAGGTCCCAGGAACAGCTTTGCAGTGGGGTTATGCTGGTTGCCTGTTTATTCAAAGATGAAATGTTTCATGAAGGTGTTGGGCTTACCTGGGGTTACACAGGAAGTCACTATCCAAAGAATGTACATCTTGTGTTAGTCCCAGTACCCATCAGTCCTTTTCTGATCACGACTCAAGCTGGCTTAAGTGAGAAAGGAATTTATTTACTTAATTTGCTGACACTTCCAGGAATACACAAGCTCCAGGTGTAGCTGGAACCAGTAGCTAAAGTATTTTTCTCAAGACCTACTTTCTCTGTCTCTCTGCTCTGCTTTCACTTGTGCTGGCTTTTCTTTCAGGCAGACTCTCTTCAATTGGTAACCCCTGACATACACATGCTCTTGTCCTCGCAGAATATAGAAGATGTCCCTTCTCTACTCTTGCCAGCAGTTTCAGTGAAAGTCCTGAACCTGGATTCCTGCCCAAATAGAGTCTTGCATCCATCTAATATGGTTTGAATAATTGTCCCCTCTAAGTCTCATGTTGAAATGTGACTTCTGCCTTGTGGAAGGCATTTGGGTCATAGGAGCAGGTGTCTCATGAATAGGTTTGTGTCTTCCCCATGGTAATGAGTGGTAATGAGTTCACATGAGAACTGGTTATTTAAAAGAGTGTGGCACCCCCTCTCTGTCTCTTGCTCCTACTCTTGCCATCTGATATGCCAGCACCCTCTTTGCCTTGCATCATGATTCTAAGCTTCTGGAAGCCCCACCAGGAGCAGATGCTAGCACCAGGCTTCTCATAGAGCCTGCAGAAATGTGAGTCAAACTAAACCTCTCTTCTTTATAAATAACCTAGTCTCAAGTATTTCTTAATAGCAATGCAAGAACCGACTAACACACCATCCCTGAATCAGTCACCATGGCCAGAAAATGGAATGTTTTGATTGGTCAGGCCTGGATTATGTGCCCTTCCTGAGCACGTGGTAGAATCTGGAAGGACTGTGAGTGCAGTTATGATAGGAGTAGAATAAAAATGGCTCCAAGTCAGCAAAACAGCAAACATCCTCTGTGTCAATGCAGGTGCACCACACACAGTTCATAAATGAGCATTCTTCAGGAAGAGAGCCATAGGTGAGGGCCCTGTAACCATGCTGGACACACAGCAAATACTCGGAAACTGTCTGCTAAATGCAGTGCATCTAAACAAAAGAGGGCTGTGTTAATGCTGTATCTGGAAAAACTTTATTTAAAAAGAAGACAATGCCTTGGAAAGCAAACTTTCTAATCATGCTGGACATTTCAAGGATGTATTTGCACTTTAAAAATGTGGTTGAGAAGATATTTTTGCAACCTTGAAACTTACTTTCATAGTATAGTTAAGGAGAAAAGTTGTTCATTAGACACTTGTTGATAAAGGGAAGGTGTATTTTATTCAAGGATATCGCAATAAGGAAGAGAGACTGAACTCAATTCTGAATACAACAAGGACAAGGGAGGATGTTTAGCAAACTAGCTGAATAAGGAGATCAATGGATGGAAAAATAGGCATCGAGTGGAAAGGGGTGTTTGATAAACTGACCTAGAAAGATTCTTGCTAAGGGCAGACCAAAGATTTAGATGTCAAGGGTAGAAAAAGAAACACTTTATGATAAATAAAAGTGATGGGTGGTTCTCAATAAGCTGACTTAGTAGGCTGAAGACGTGAAGGTCTTCAAGGTCAAAGCCTAGTCAAGGACAAAGATCAAAGAAATCAAACTAAAGTGTGGTCAAGAAAGCAGTCTTTGTCAGTAAACAACAGAATCCCGGCCTTAGCAGAAAGTCTTTTCCTGGTTCCTCTACCCTCATGATTTTGAGTTTTTAAGGGTTAGCGTATTTTCTTTTCTTATTCTTTTGTATTTTTCTTTTGTAGAGATGGGGGTCTTTCCATGTTGCCCAGCCTCATCTTAAACTCCTGGGCTCAAGTGATCAACCTGCCTCGGCCTCCCAGAGTGCTAGGATTACAGGCATGAGCCACCGCACCCAGCCAGGGCAAGTATATTTTCAACTAGTGCAGGAACAGCATTTCCCTTGTGGTGTAGAAAAGCTTCCTGGCCATAAAGCTGGGAAAACAATTAGAAAAACATTTAAGTGATGATTTAATACAAATAAGAATAATACAAGTTGAGGGCTTGATATTCCCCTATTAAGCATTATTAGTCAGAAATTGCATTGGATATATGCGCAATCTATTTTACTGAAGAAAAATATATGTAGACTATAGACTTGTGAGTGTAATTAAAAGCATCCTTCTGGTGAATTTTAAAGCATCCAATTTACTCAGATTGTAGTGTTCATCTCCCTATACTTGCTAATCAGTCTGTCAAGCATAATAGCCATTTTGGGATGGAAGTATTTAATCTTGTGTGAATGGGCTTATCAGTATGCCTTAGGAAGACAATATATGACTTCCTGGCAAAGAAATGGCTGCAATTAGGCAGTGATTATGAAGTGTACTTGTTATTATGGTTTTAAAAATCATACCAGGCTAATTGTGGTACAGGAACTCAGAAGGTACAACCGAAGGTTCAAAATACGATTACATTTGGTGATTGGGAGCATTCTTGACTCTTGACTCAAAGGTCTGGTTCTGAAATCTGAGTCCATCCCTGATGCAAAAAGATCAGCTTTAGCATCTGGCTCAATGGATACAGGGGAAATGTGTAACTAACATGGGACCCAAAGTCTTAGGGAGAGTCATGCCACCGTTAGCTTTACAACCCATTTGTGAGTGTGCTGATGTTGGAAACTTGAATCTCCTCATTATTTGGGGACCTAACTTCTTGTATCCCACATCACTGTAACAGTGAGAGAAATCTAACACAGCTAAATCAATCTTGTTTCTAACCTCACAAGCTAACTGTCCTTGCTCATTGCTACATGTAGAACAAGCTAATGATGGGAGGAAATTAGTTTATAATTTAAAGCAAGGATGATAATAGCCACTTCCAAAAACTCACCCCTGAGGAGATAAAGAGGGCCATACACATAAATAACCATAGTATGTTAAATGTTTATAGGAGCATTGTGACCTGACCAAGGGCAAAGAAAGTTTCACAACCCCCTTAGGCTCCTGCCAATGCTTCGATGTCTGTGGTCACCTGTTACCCTCTGATCTCAAGCCCCTCCTTGATTCCCCTTCCCCAAAATAAAAAGAGGCTTGGAAGTCATCCCTTTTAAGATGGTCCTTCAGGACATTAGTATGCCAGCTTCTCAGTTTGCTGTCTGTCTGAAATAAACTAACTTTTCTAGCCCCAACAATAGAGGCAGGGGACAGAGAAATGCTAAGCAGACAAGAGTGGGTCCCTGGTGAAACCCCACCTTCAAGCAAAAGACAGTTTAAAGCCTGAACACCAAGCTACAAATCAAATCCATACACTGGGTTCAGAACCTGTCTTCCCATTTGACACACTTTCCTTTAATTCCCACCCTTCACCTATTTTACATATACCTACCCTTCCCTAATTGCTTTTACACTGTGCCCACCTTTGAGTGCTACCTTTGTTTTAATCTTTTTTGCATATTCACAAATCAGTCAGCATGTACTCCCTTATCCTGTGCCTATTAAAGCCCCAGACTCAGCCACACTGAGATCACCTGACTTCAGGAAAGAGACGACTCCACTTTCCCAGCCCCTCTCTGCTGAGAGCTGTTTTGTTGCCCAGTAAAATTCTCTGCTCTCATCACCCTTCAATTGTCAGCATGACCTCATTCTTCTTGGACACAGGACAAGAGCCTGGGAGCCATCAAAGGCAGATACCCAGGAAGGATGTAACACTGGCCCTCTTCCCTTGCTGGCACCAGTGGAGGGCAGCCACCCCACATGACAGAAGCAGCAGCAGGGCCAAGCCAGCCCCAGAGCCACGCCAGTCCCAGAGTCATGGGCCAGAGTGGGGCAAGAGGCTGGCGGAGCTGATAACACCCTGCTGCCC
>NW_012103587.1:3862161-3880772 GCF_000951045.1 Mandrillus leucophaeus
GCAATCTATTTTACTGAAGAAAAATATATGTAGACTATAGACTTGTGAGTGTAATTAAAAGCATCCTTCTGGTGAATTTTAAAGCATCCAATTTACTCAGATTGTAGTGTTCATCTCCCTATACTTGCTAATCAGTCTGTCAAGCATAATAGCCATTTTGGGATGGAAGTATTTAATCTTGTGTGAATGGGCTTATCAGTATGCCTTAGGAAGACAATATATGACTTCCTGGCAAAGAAATGGCTGCAATTAGGCAGTGATTATGAAGTGTACTTGTTATTATGGTTTTAAAAATCATACCAGGCTAATTGTGGTACAGGAACTCAGAAGGTACAACCGAAGGTTCAAAATACGATTACATTTGGTGATTGGGAGCATTCTTGACTCTTGACTCAAAGGTCTGGTTCTGAAATCTGAGTCCATCCCTGATGCAAAAAGATCAGCTTTAGCATCTGGCTCAATGGATACAGGGGAAATGTGTAACTAACATGGGACCCAAAGTCTTAGGGAGAGTCATGCCACCGTTAGCTTTACAACCCATTTGTGAGTGTGCTGATGTTGGAAACTTGAATCTCCTCATTATTTGGGGACCTAACTTCTTGTATCCCACATCACTGTAACAGTGAGAGAAATCTAACACAGCTAAATCAATCTTGTTTCTAACCTCACAAGCTAACTGTCCTTGCTCATTGCTACATGTAGAACAAGCTAATGATGGGAGGAAATTAGTTTATAATTTAAAGCAAGGATGATAATAGCCACTTCCAAAAACTCACCCCTGAGGAGATAAAGAGGGCCATACACATAAATAACCATAGTATGTTAAATGTTTATAGGAGCATTGTGACCTGACCAAGGGCAAAGAAAGTTTCACAACCCCCTTAGGCTCCTGCCAATGCTTCGATGTCTGTGGTCACCTGTTACCCTCTGATCTCAAGCCCCTCCTTGATTCCCCTTCCCCAAAATAAAAAGAGGCTTGGAAGTCATCCCTTTTAAGATGGTCCTTCAGGACATTAGTATGCCAGCTTCTCAGTTTGCTGTCTGTCTGAAATAAACTAACTTTTCTAGCCCCAACAATAGAGGCAGGGGACAGAGAAATGCTAAGCAGACAAGAGTGGGTCCCTGGTGAAACCCCACCTTCAAGCAAAAGACAGTTTAAAGCCTGAACACCAAGCTACAAATCAAATCCATACACTGGGTTCAGAACCTGTCTTCCCATTTGACACACTTTCCTTTAATTCCCACCCTTCACCTATTTTACATATACCTACCCTTCCCTAATTGCTTTTACACTGTGCCCACCTTTGAGTGCTACCTTTGTTTTAATCCTTTTTGCATATTCACAAATCAGTCAGCATGTACTCCCTTATCCTGTGCCTATTAAAGCCCCAGACTCAGCCACACTGAGATCACCTGACTTCAGGAAAGAGACGACTCCACTTTCCCAGCCCCTCTCTGCTGAGAGCTGTTTTGTTGCCCAGTAAAATTCTCTGCTCTCATCACCCTTCAATTGTCAGCATGACTTCATTCTTCTTGGACACAGGACAAGAGCCTGGGAGCCATCAAAGGCAGATACCGAGGAAGGATGTAACACTGGCCCTCTTCCCTTGCTGGCACCAGTGGAGGGCAGCCACCCCACATGACAGAAGCAGCAGCAGGGCCAAGCCAGCCCCAGAGCCACGCCAGTCCCAGAGTCATGGGCCAGAGTGGGGCAAGAGGCTGGCGGAGCTGATAACACCCTGCTGCCCCTTGGACTGTGGATGGTGGAACTAAAAGAATTAATTAGTACACTGTCTGGGGCTTCAGGATCACGGACATCCCTACTTGGGCCCTGCAGCATTCCCCTTGGGGGTGACATGTCTGGTCTGGCTGCAGGCCCCACACAGAGTTTGCTCCTGTGTTAGCCTTCAAAGGGGTTGATCAGGCCCTGCACTCACTCGCACACGTGCTCCCTCCTGCCAGGGACTGAGTGTGGCAGGCAGAGTAGACAGGGTGCCCCCTGCTGTGAGTCCAGCAAAGGGGCTGAGAACAATTCTGTGTCATCAACACCTTGTCTCTCAACTTACTGACTGTTGTACAGCAAGCAGTGTGAACTTTGGATCCAACAATATAAGTAAAGGCAAATGTATTCAGAGTAGGATTAAGTCACTTTGCTTCTTGTGTTCAAACTTCAGTTTTTTCTCTCCCTAATTATATCTTTATTTTTCTTTTTGTCTTTTTTTTTGTGAGATGGAGTTTCACATTTTTTTATTTATTTATTGTTTGGTTGTGGGTTTTTTTGTTATTTTTGTTGTTGTTGTTGAGAGAGTTTTGCTCTTGTCTCCCAGGCTGGAGTGAAACGGCATGATCTCTGCTCACTGCAACCTCTGCCTCCTGGGTTCAAGTGATTCTCCTGCCTCAGCCTCCCAAGTAGCTGGGATTACAAGCGTGCACCAACATACCTGGCTAATTTTTATATTTTTAGTAGAGACAGGGTTTCACCGTGTTGGCCAGGCTGGTCTCAAACTCCTGACCTCAAGTGATCTGCTCACCTCAGCCTCCCAAAGTTCTGAGATTACAGGTGTGAGCCACATAATCCCAGAATCCTGGCCTCTCTTCTCTCCCTAATTATTAAGAAGCCATAAATAATATTAATTTTGCATGAGAGCAGAATGTCTGGAGCTCCTGATCTCCCTATAAATGTAAAATCTAAGTTATTTTGCCCTGAATTTGGGAACTATCTGTCAGAATTATACTGTGACTCAGAATCACATGACAGATACAATGGACATGATTTTTTGAGTTAGAGTTTAATGGTCTGGGGGAAAATGTCAAAGTCAAAATATTATGGACTATTTTAGGGCTACTTGAATCTGAAAAACAATCTTCAAAATCTGAATCTTCATTTTTAACCTGAACCTAGAAATCTGAGTTTAGCCTAACCTGGAGAATTATAAGACCTGAAATGTCATTCTGTTCCCAAGAGGAAACAGCAATAATTTTGAGACTCTAGAATGAGGAAGAAAATTGTTTTTATCCACTTTTGATTGGTAGTGGTTTCATGTTGAGAACAGTTTTAACAAATGGGAAATGTGTCAGATTGCTTGGTGATATCAGCCATATATGAGATGCATGTGTTTTGTGTTAATTCCCACCACTTCAGGGCAGTGAGAAAATGCAAATGATGGAATCCCAACCAAGTCAGCCTCTGCTGATTCGCTGATTCTGCGGATTCTCTATTCTTTTTTTTTTTTTTTGTCTTTTTTTCTTTTTTTTTTTGAGACAGACTCTCACTTCATCGCCCAGACTGGAGTGCAGTGGCACCATCTCAGCTCACTGCAAACTCTACCTCCTAGGTTCAAGTGACTCTCCTGCCTCAGCCTTCTGAGTAGCTGGTATTACAGGCGTGCACCACCACACCAGGCTTATTTTTGTATTCTCAGTAGAGACTGGGTTTCATCATGTTGGCCAGGCTGGTCTCAAACGCCTCACTTTAAGTAATTCACCTGCCTTGGCCTCCCAAGGTGCTGGGATTATAGGTGTGAGCCACCGCACCCGGCTGATTCTCTATTCTTCCGTGAAAGCAAAAATTCAGATCTGGCTATTTTTCAGAGGCATCATGGCTTAATGAAATGTACATCGACTTCGGTGTCATAGCTAGTGGTTAATCCTGGTTCTGCTACTTAACTAACTGTGAGAACTTGGGCGAGTTACTTAACATTTCAGAGCCCAGTTTATCATAGGAACTTGGGCAATACTCATGTCTCTTAGAGAGTTGCAGCTGTGTTGAAATGAATCACACTGTCAAGGGACCGGGTTGGCATCAAGTAAATTACTCAAAACAGTACTACTTTAAAAACACAATCTTGACAGGGGAAATAGCTCCTTGTCTTATATTTAAATAAGTGATAGGGATTAATTTTATTTAATTTATACAAGTAGCTTATGAAGTATAATTTTCTAAATCATAAAATTATGACTCTAAAAATATATAAAATTAAACCTGTATAAATTTCTTTTTAATTACTACTTAGAGAACCAGTAACATGGTATGACTGGTTTAAAGAACATTTTTGAAGCCTAGTATATAAAAGCAACATTAACATATGATGTATGAGTTGCATACAAAAACTGACTAATATTCAATATGACATATTTTGGGGGGTGTTATCTGTTCTACCAAATAGAAGTAATTTGTATCTCTACCAGGACAAAAACAATCTTACTAAGTCTGGGATGCTTATTCAATAGTATCAATGAGTTCACTTCCTAGTTGATTTTGCACATGGAATTTGGCAGGAGGGTTCAGTTCTTCACTGGCTTTTGATAGGAGTATGCATTTGTGTTTTTTGTTTGTTTGTTTTGTTTTGTCTACATGGGCTTGAGTGTCTTGCTGAAATACAGCTAGATTTTCCCAGAGTCAGTGATGAGAGAGAACAATGCCTTCTATTTTCATGACTTAACCTAAAAGCCATATGTATTAGTTTGTTTTCATACTGCTAATAAAGACATACCTGAGACCAGGTAATTTACAAAAGAAAGAAGTTTAATTGGACTTACAGTTCCACATGGCTGGGGAAGCCTCACAACCATGGCGGAAGGCAAAGAGGAGCAAGTCGTGTCTTACGTGGATGGCAGCAGGGAAAGAGAGCTTGTTCAGGGGAACTCCTCTTTATAAAACAATCAGATCTTGTGACACTTATCCACTATCAGTAGAACAGCATGGGAAAAACCTCCCCTCCATGATTCAATTATCTCCCACTGGTCTCTCCCACAACACATGGGAATTCCAGATGAGATATGGGTGGGAACACAGCCAAACCATATCACCATATATTATTACTTCTGTTTGTGAATTACCTCTGTGAATAACTCATTTGGACTCTCACTCACTGAGAGGGGAAACAGACTTAACATGATAAGGGAGAGTTTGTTAAAGAAAAATTTGTGGACATATTTTAAAGGCACGTACCTAACAAACAACCTCAGAACCTCTGTGGTTTGAAACAATAAGGTTTATTTCTTACTCATGCTATAGATTCTTCAGCAATCAGTAGAGAGGTTCTGCTCATTGTGATTGGATGCACAGGATAAATGAAAACCATCGTATTGAATACTATAGATCACTCTGGAAGAAGGAAAACAAGCTTTCAGAGTCGTCATCCAGCAGTTAAAGATCCCATCTAAATACCACACTATTAGAATAAATAATGAAAATCACATTATCGTCTCAGTATACCCAGAAAAAACATTTAACAAAATCCAACACCTTTTCATATATATTTAAAAAAACACTCAATAAATTGGAAATAGAAGGTAAAGGACATCTACAAAAAACTCCACAGCTGTCATTATAGTTAATAGTAAAAGACTGAGTGATTTTCTCTTAAGAGCAGGAATAAAACATAAATGTCTACTCCTATAACTTCCATTCAAAATTTTCCTGAAATTATCCAAGAAAATTAGGCTAGAAAAATAAATAAATAGCATCCAGTTTGGAAACAAAGAAGCAAGTCTATTTATATTCAAACATGATATGACCTTGTGTATGGAACATGTTAAGAAATCCACTTAAAACCTATTATAACTAATAATTAGTTGGACAAAGTTTCAAGATACAAGATCAATATACAAAAATAAATTGAAATTCTATATGCTAAAAGTGAACAATCCAAAAATGATCTTAAGAAAATACGTAATTCCATTTATAATAGCACTCAGAAATAATAGGATATTTAGGAATAAATCTTTAAAAGGAAGTGCAAAACCTATGCATGTAGCACCAGAAAACATTATTGAAAAGAATTAACGAAGATTTAAATACATGGAAAAAAAATCCATGTTTGTGGATTGGAAGGACTTAATATTGTTCAGATGGCAGTACTCCTCAAATTGATCTATAGATTCAATGTGGTCCCTATCAAAATTCCAGCTGGATTTGTTGTATAAATTGAGAAGACTATCATAAAATTCATACTGAAACACAGGGGTCTTAGAACATGCAAAACAGTTGTGAAAAATAACACCTTTAGAGGACTCACACTTTCCAATGTCAGACATTACCAGGGCACAATAATTAAGGAGTGTGGTATTGGTATAAAAAAAGACATACAGACCAATGGAATGGAATTGAGAGCCATAAAATGTACCCTTACATTTATAGTCAATTGATATTCAACAAAAATGCCAGACAGTTGAATGAGGAAAAAAATAGGAAAAATAGTCTTTTCCACAACTGGTGCTGACAAGTATGTTTTGGATCCCTTCCTTACACCACATACAAAAATTAACTCCAAATGATCCACAGACCTAAATTAAAGAGTTAAAGCTATAATACTCTTAGATGAAAGTATAGGATTAAATTTTTGTTGCCTGGGTTAGGCAAAGCTGTCTTAGAGACAACACTAAAAGTACGAACAACAGAATATTTTGTTACTTCCTGTCTTCCTGATGTGCGTCTAGTCTAGGTTGTTTTTCTTGTTCTTGCTACTGAGAGGAGAAGTCGTCTTCTGATCGAAGGTTTTTCTCAGTTCAAGGGTTCGTGGTCTCATGGGCTTCAAGGAATGAAGCCGTGGACCACAGCGGCGAGTGTTAGAGCTGGATTAGAGAGCGTGCAGCAGCAAGATTTATTAAAGCGAAAGCGAAAGTAAAGCTTCCTCATGGTGGAAGGGGACCTGGAAGGGTTGCTGTTTCTGGCTTGGGTGTCTTATGCTTATATTCCCCTTATGACCCCTCCCCTCTTCCTTTTTCTGTCCTATAGAATTAGCTTATTTCTACCTGCTCGTGGGTCGATGGGCCTAGTTGGTTAAAAATATCAGCCTGCAGCTGGAACTTAAACTCCCTGTATGATTGGTTCAAGTTTCAATCCCTTAGCTCGCAGCTATGAGTCATTTTGGCTTAGGGGAAATTCCCCTTTGATTGGTTGAAGTTTCAATCCCTTAGCTCGCAGCTATGACTCACTTTGGCTTAGGGGAAAGTCCCCTTAGGGAAGTGCCTATTGACCCAGGAAGTCCGGCCAATTTAGCCACTTAGTCCCTCATTACAACTCTTCCCATTTAACTGAATGAACCACTCCTTTTTTAAAAAATCACCTTTTTTTTTTTTTCCTTAGAGACGGAGTCTTAATCTGTCGCCCAGGCTGAAGTGCAGTGGCGCGACCTTGGCTCACTGCAAGTTCTGCCTCGTGGGTTCATGCCATTCACCTGCCTCAGCCTCCTGAGTAGCTGGGACTACAGGTGCGGGCCACCAAAGCTGACTAATTTTTGTATTTTTAGTAGAGGTGGGGTTTCACCATGTTGGTCAGGCTGATCTCAACCTCCTGACCTCGTGATCCACCCACCTCGGCCTCCCAAAAGTGCTGGAATTACAAGCGTGAGCCACCGCACCTGGCCTGAAAATCACCACATATTTTTTAAGCACTATTTGTCTCAGGACATTGTGGGATTTCAGTGATAAACTGGATTTAGCTTTTAAGTTGAACAGGAAACATCAATAGACTTTTCGGTTTTCAAGTCAGTGTAGATCTCCCAAAATAAAAATAAATGTGGCATTGGCTCTAAAGGCAGGGCCTGGCTTTTTCCCATACACTAGTCCAGGCTATTCTGTAAGTGATTAACACAGCTCCAGGAGGAGATTGCCGATCCAGAAACACCAATTCTGTTAAATACAGAAAGCAAATCTCACGCTTGGGTTTTTGAGATCCCACAGAGTATGGCTTCGCCATTCTAATCTCCTGGGGAGTGGGGAGATGTGGCAGGAAGAGACTGCTGCACAGAAGACTCATAGGCTGACAACGATATGTGAAGATGACCTGCAGATGAATATGCAAAGAAGAGTGTGTGGAGACCAGCAGCAGAGGACTAAATTAGGACAAGCAATCCGGAAGGGTGCAGGCACTGGTTTGGCTGCTATGAATCTGAAATCCATACAGGAATTCAGAGGAGAGATACACGTTGCTAGAGAGACCAATTCAGGGATAGAGGGAGGCAGAAGTGAATCTTCAAAGACAAGAGCTAAATTTTCAGCTGTAAGAAAGGAAAGAGATATTATACTGAGGTGCCTTGACTCTGATAGTCATAGGTAAGTCATTAATTCATTACTTCATTCATTCATCTGTTCATTCATGCAGATTGTAGTGGTGGCACACAGGAGTTTAGTTTCAGACGTATTAATTTAGAGATGCGTATTAAATGTCTAACTGGAGACAGTGTATTGGTAGTTGGAAGAAGGAATCTTGAAGTAGGAAGAAATATTAAGGCCAAAGATATAAACTCTGTGATTTTTATTCTCATGCTTTTAAACTATTAATATATACGTTTTTCTGAAATCAGTGAATTTCCCCAAGCAACTCCAGAGAGATGTCTGTGGCCTCTTTTATTTATTGGTTTCATAATTCTGAGGCCTCTTTGATTTAGCGTTATGCAGCCAACTCATCCCAGGCCTGATCTTTGCCATCCTGATCATGAACTAAGCCCCTGCCATGTAATTGTGTGTCCACTCTTCTGCCTCGAGGAATTGTAAGTACAGTGTTGTTCTTTATGCTTCAAGATGTTATTGCTGAGATGTCAGTCATGCAATTGCCAGGAGGAGGGTCTCTGAACCCAGCTGCAACTTCTCCATTGAAGACTAGCACGCCCTAAAGGGGGTTCAGAATAAAGGGAACTTGTTGACCCCCCATAAGAGCCCAGCCAACCAGCATCCCCTATGCATGCATACATGGCCATGACCTCAGTAGTGATTGTTCTCTCTTGGGTAGGCCAGTTTGTCTTCTAGAAAGTGAAAATGCCTCAGTTAAAAAGGCTAATGAAGTGCAAACTTGTGAAGACAATAGTGGGGAATGTTTCACACTCTGATGATCTGTTTTGGAAAGTAATTTGAGGGTCGGTATATAACTCTGCTTTTTAAATTTTCCCATTGGATGTGCAACTATATATGTCATGCACCAGACCGGGGACACTGAATGGATGAATGGAAAGTCAGTGAATAAACGACTGGGTTCTACATAGACTCTGCCCCACCTGGGATCCAGTGTCACACTGAGCAGCTGGTGACACCTGATGCCTCCACTTCATACCTCTGTGACCTACCTACTCCTAGAGGTAGACATGATAAACTTGCACTTGCTGACCTCGTTAATTCTGGAGATGACCTTGTGACTAGATCTGGCCAATGGGTTGCTAGAAAAAGTCAACTTTCCTTCTTCTGGACTTGAGCATTTAAATCCCAGTGTCAAAATTTCCAGAGCTCTTCTTTCCCTTCAAGTCCAAAACCAAATAGTCTAAATTTAGAATGGCATGTATAGTATGTATTACTTATTTTAAAATGGGACAAAAAAGGGCACATGACTATGTAATTGCTGGTAGATATATAGGATATTCTAAGGATAATCAATAATAAATAATAACATCTTGATCAAAATATCCCAACTCCAGTCCCAGATAAACCCATAAACATCCACCTCTATAGCCCCAAAGAATAGTTTACCAGATGCCTGCCCACTGTGTATACTGACAGAGGTTGTTGCAGTATTTTTTATTTTTTTTTCTGAGATGGAGTCTTGCTCTGCTGCCCAGGCTGGAGTGCAGAGGTGCGATCTTGGTTCACTGCAACCTCCGCCTCCCAGGCTCAAGTAATTCTCCTGCCTCAGCCTCCCAAGTAACTGGGATTACAGGCACGTGCCACCATGCCCAGCTAATTATTCTTGTATTTTTAGTAGAGATGGGGTTTCACCACCATGTTGGCCAAGCTGGTCTTGAACTCCTGACCTTGTGATCTGCCCTCCTTGGCATCCCAAAGTGCCAGGTCGCAGTATTTCTTAAGTCAACTAGAATGAGCTCATCAGTATTTTATAGAGACTTAAATAGAAATAACCTGCACTTATGATGTGTCCACTTGATTCTATGTAAGAGTTTTCATCGAGGGTGGTAGGTAATAAGAATAAACAGAGATAGACTATTCTTAAAAGTTGTATTGGCTAGGCGTGGTGGCTCACACCTGTAATCCCAGCACTTTCGGAGGCCAAGGCAGGTGCAATCATGAGGTCAAGAGATCAAGACCATCCTGGCACATGGTGAAACCCTGTCTCTACTAAAAATACAAAAATTAGCCGCACATGGTGGCAGATGCCTGCAGTCCCAGCTACTTGGGAGGCTGAGGTAGGAGAATTGCTTGAACTCAGGAGGCAGAGGTTGCAGTGAGCTGAGATCATGCCACTGCACTCCAGCCTGGGTGACAGAGCGAGATTCCACCTCAAAAAAAAAAAAGTTGTATTTAAAGAACAATGTAAGAAGACGTGTGTGCTGTCCTATCCTGGAGACAATCCTGGGATGTTTTCAGACAGGGCGAAAAACAAACTAAAAAAAAATGTTTGGCAAGTATTTAGTGTCTCTGGCTGTGCCATAATAATGTTGATGAAATCAAATAAGCCGCACATGAGGAAGAGTTGCTTTTGTGAGGAACTGTTGTAGATTTGGCAACTGAGGAAGTGCAGGTGCTGAAAGCATCTGCTCATTTTCAATCAATATTATTGTTCACTGCCAGATACGCTAACTACGTAAAAATGTAAAGTCACTTCTACCAGTCGTAAGAAAGATCCTATCGATAGAGACAGGAGACAGCCGAATGTGGCCCATGTCATTGTGCACAGGGAGCTCACCTAAAGACGCCCACAGTGAAAAATTTCATACCTTAACACACGCACAGTAAGGGAATAAAATAATGTGGAGTGGCTGAGACTAAGGCCCCCCTGCCCACTGGGAGAAGCAGGAGGAGCCACCATAAATTCACGCCTTAGGCAGTGGGAGGTGCTTGGCCTCGGCAGCTCATGTGTGGTGGCCTGGTATTCAATCTGTGAGGTGGGAGCTTGTTGGCAGGGACCCCTTTTTTTTGCTGAGAACTTTCTTTTAAAATATTTTGCTTTCCTCACATTTCAGTGTGTCCACATGCCTAATTTTCCTGGTCATGAGACAAGAACTCAGGTTTTAGCTGTGCTAAGGAGCAAAAAATCCTGCATCGCTATTTTAAAAATGAATCCACAATGACTGAGGTTGAAAGATGGGATTGTATGCACACACACACACACACACACACACACACAATTGTTTGCATGCTTTCAAACTTCATGTAAATAGTGCAACTTGCTTTTGTTTTCTTGGTCATATAGTTTCTGATTTATTTGTGTTGAAAGATGTAGTTCTAGTGACTCCATTTTCAAGTAGTTATTTGGTATTTTACTTATTGATATATTACACTGTTTTATCCATTATCTGGTTGGTAGACAGTTTTTTTCATGTTTCTGGGATCATAGATGATGCTGTTAAATATTCTCATATCTATCTCCTTGTGCACATATACAGACACATCCACATACATGCCTATGTGTATATAATACACATATTTTATATAAAATACTTTATGTGTATATACATATGCATATACACATCACACACACGTATATACACATGCATACACACAAACATCTGTATATTTAAAAATTACATATATACCCAAGAATGGAATTGCTGCTTGCTATTGCATATATATCTTCAATTTTACTAGATACTGTGGAATTGATTTTCCAAAGTTCTTGCACTAAGATACATTCCCATAAGCAATGTATGAATATTCTGGTCTCCTTATATCTTCTCCATAATGGTTGGTACTCTCAGGTGCCTAAATTGTCTGCCTGTATTTTGGATGCTTAGTGGTAGTTCATTAGCTTTAATGTGCGTCCATGGAATTGATAGTGAAAATGAACCACAACCTATATATGTCTTTTGCCTATTTGAAATTCTTCTCTAAAACACCCGTTTCACTGATTTTTCTATTAGGTTGTTTGTATTTTACTTACTGCTTTGTTAAAATTCCTTATCTATTCTGGATACTGCTCTCTTGTGTTTTGTGAGTTATGAATATCTTTTTATATTTTGTAATTTGCATTTTTTATTTTTTGTCTTTTATTCTATAGAGTGATATATTTGGCTGTTTAGTTGTGGTTTGCAAGAGTTTTTTAAACATAAGAATAATGGCCACTATGTATCCAACAATTAGTAAGCTCTAATCTTTGATATATTATCTCTTTTAGTGCTCACATCAACCTAATGAACAAAGCAATGTCATTATCTCCAGGTTACCAGTGAAGACCCTGAGATCAGAAAGTCAAGTCAATCTCTTAGGGTGAAACAGTCAGTATGGTGCTGAACTTAATCCAGCTAGTTATGTCCTCATGTGTATGTCTTTAAAAATTTCAATAAATAAGTGATAAGTTGGCCTAGTTGTTCAGGAAGTGGGGAACAGATTGGCACATGTGCTATAGTGTGGGTGGGGACACAGTGGTATTTAGGAGTCATTCATTCATTCTGTGTGCATCTGTCCATTCCCTTCCTCCATTCAGTCATCAAACTTTTACTGGGTGTCTACCATGTTCCAAGTACTCCACTGAAAACAGACGTAACCAAAAGAGTAAGAGAAAACCTGTGCTCAAAGTAACCAGTGTATGTACAAAGGGTTGCATTCCATGGTACCAGTAAAGGAAGTAAAAAGGGTAATGAAATTTAAACTCATAACATATGTAAATAAATTATACTGAAGATGAGAGCAAAAACAACAATATTTATAATAGATAACAGAAAACATGAATGAAAACCATAGCTACTGCTTTGAAAAGACTGACATTGATAAACCTATAGCTTGAGTGAACACTAATAAAACACATACATTACCAGTATCAGAAATAGACTAGGTAACATCCCTAACATACTACAGATGCTATATAATAAGAATGAGATACTATGAACAACTTTGTATCCATATATTTGATAACTTAGATGAGATTGACAAATTCCTTGAAAGACATAAACTATGAAAGCTTATTGGGGGCAGTCCCACCCCCGATATTTACTATGGGTTCTTTTCTATTTCCCTAAGTGTCTTGGCTGGTCTGAGAAATAAAGGGAAAGAGTATAAGAGAAAGAAATTTTAAAACTGGGTGTCTAGGGGAGACATCACACATTGGCAAGTTCTGTGATGCTCCCTGAGCCATAAAACCAGCAAGTTTTTATTAGCGGTTTTCAAAAGGGGAGGGAGTGCACGAATAGGGTGTGGGTCACAGAGATCACATACTTCACAAGATGATAAAATATCACAAAGCAAGTGGAGGCAGGGTGAGATCACAGGACCACAGGATGGGGCGAAATTAAAATTGCTAATGAAGTTTCAGGCACGCATTGTCATTGGTAACATCTTATGAGGAGACAGGGTTTGAGAGTAGACAACCTGTCTGACCAAAATTTATTAGGCGGGAATCTCCTCATCTTAATAAGCCTGGGAGCGCTACAGGAGACCGAGGCTTATTTCATCCCTTCGGCTTCGACTGTAAAAGGCAGCCGCCTCAAGGGGGCCGTCTATATGTATCTATGTGCATCTATATGTGCCTCAGGGCGCGTTCTCTTTCTCAGGGATATTCCTTGATGAGAAAAAGAATTCGGTGATATTTCTCCTATTTGCTTTTGAAAGAAGAGAAATATGGCTTTCTTCTGCCTGGCTCACCGGCAGTCAGAGTCCAAGGCCATCTCCCTTGTTCCCTGAACATTGCTGTTATCCTGTTCCTTATTTCAAGGTGCCCAGATTTCTTATTGTTAAAATACACATGCTCTACAAACAATCTGTGCAGTTAACACAATCATCACAGGGTCCTGAGGCAACATTCATCCTCCTCAGTTTACGAAATGACAGGATTAAGAGATTAAAGTAAAGACAGGCATAAGAAATCACAAGGGTATTGATTGGGGAAGTGATCAGTGTCCATAAAATCTTCACAATTTATGTTCAGAGACTGCAGTAAAGTCAGGCATAAGAAATTATAAAAGTATTAATTTGGGGAACTAATAAATATCCATGAAATCTTCACGATTTATGTTCTTCTGCCGTGGCTTCAGCTGGCCCCTCCGTTTCGGGTCCCTGACTTCCCGCAACAAAACCTCATTCAGAAGAAATAAAGTAAATAGTCTTACTTATTTTAATTTAATTTAGAGTTTCAAACCTTCCAAACAAAGAAAAACTCAAGCCCAGGTAGCTCCACTAGTGAATTCTAAAAATACATTTAAGAAAAAAATAATAATCCTACATAAACTCTTTAGATAACAGAAGAGAATGCTTCAGAGCTCATTTGATAAGACCAGATTGTCCTGATACCAACATCAGACAAATGCAGAAATTACAAAACCAGAAAACTATAGACCAATTAATTGCTTATGAAGATAAATAAAAATTATCAACAAACTATTAGCAAATCAAATCCAGCAGTAAAACAAACAAAAATAACATGCCCAAACCACACAGGGCTAATTCCAGGACTATAAGTCTAGTTCAACATAAACTAATCGATTAATGTAATTCAAAATATTAGCAGATTAAAGAAGAAAAGCCATCTGATCCTTTCAATGGATGCTGTAAAAGTATTTGACAAAGTCCAACATCAATTTATGGCAAAAAAATCTTAGCAAACTAAGAATATAGCTATTTTACCTTAATAAATAGCATCCATAAAAATCTTATGTTTAACATCATATTAAAGGCTGAAATAATTAAAGTTTTCCCTGAAAGAACAGAAACAAGGTAAGGATGTTCATCTCACCCATCTTATTCAACATCGTACTAAAATTCCTAGCCCATGAATAGGGGAAGAAAAAGAAATGAATAAAAAAGGCATGTGGATTAGAAAGGGAGAAATAAACCCTCCTCTATTCATAAGCAACGAAATTGTCTTACAGAAAATCAAACACATTTTGAAAAAAAAAAGGTAAAAGTAATTAGTGATTTATCAAGAGTATAGTGTAAAATGTCAATATATCAAAAACTCAATTGTATTTCTATATAGTATCAATGAAGAAATCAAAATGGAAACATAAAAGTGCTATTACAATAATACCAAAAACTATGAATCATTTAAGTATATGTCTAGTAACATATATGTAGGACCTATATACTGAAAACTATAAAACACTGATAAAATAAGTTAGATAATAATACTCATGTTCATGTATTAAAAGACTCAAGATTTTTAGTATGTGATTTCTCTCCAGACAGATCTATAGTTTTAACATAATTTTCATCTAAATCCCAGAAGATTTTTGCTGGTATTGGCGAACTGACTCTAAAACATTTGTAGAAATGCAAAGGATCTTGAACAGCCCAGACAATTTTTAAGAACAACAAAACTGGAGGTCTTAAGTCTTAAACTATCCAAATTAACACTTTAGTATAAAGGTATAAAACTTCAGTAATCAAGCCAGTCTGACATTAGTGAAAGAATGGACACATAGTAAATCAATGATTGAAAGGAAGAGTAATCCACAATGGACACACAGGTATACAGTTAATTGGCTTTCAACATAGGTGGAAGTTAATTCCATGGACAATGGATAGTATTTGTAACAAATGATGCTAGAACAATTATGAATTCAAAATATGCCACAAATAACCCTTGATATCTGCCCCATGCAGTCTTTACATAAGTTAACTCAAACTGAATTTCAGACCTAAAGGCAAACACTAAACTACAACAATTCTACAAGAAAACATAGAAAAAACTACTTATGACCTCAAATTAGACAAATAATAATTCTTAGATATTGTACCCAAAACATTATCCATAACAAGGAAAATTGATAAATTTAGCTTTTAAAGAATTAAAAACTTCTACTCTGCCAAAGACATTGTTAAGAGAATGAAAAGGCAATCTATAGAATGCAAGAACATGTTTGCAAAGCTTACATCTGACACTGAACGAATGTCCAGAATAAGAAAAAAAAAAAAAAACCTCTCAAAATTGAAGTTAGACATTGGTCATTCTGAGCTTTTAAAATACTGTTGAATGCACAGAGGTGCCTTGGGAATAGCAGCTGGGATAGAGGAGAAAGTTCTGTAGGCAGAGATCCAGCCTCCCCTCGAACCAGTCGTATCTGTTCTGCAGTGGTTCTATAGCTTAATGGCAGTGGGGTCATCAGGCACCTCTGACGATGGTCCAGAGCAGTCAAAAGTTCCCATGAAACTTTTAGAAAGACACAGGTTGGAGACAGACACCTCATCTTTCAAAAAGTCAACACAGCCCGTTTTCCCTCTGAGTTTGGGACAGTTGTTGAATTAATGCAAGTACTGGACTTGAGCTTGGGCATCATATTCCAACACACACACACAAACACACACACACACACACACACACACCCTTCACACAGTAGTCACAGTAGTGCCGTGAGACCCTCACATTATGAGAAACATTTGAAAACGGAACCTGCTATTAAGGAAATAAAAGACCCTCATCTTTATCTCCTACTAATTCTAGGACACAGACATTTTTCCTGGAATTGTTGTTAAATTTCCTACACTATTTAGATTATCATTACATCCTCTTTCTTCTTCCCCTCCTCTTGCTTTTCTTCCTCTTTCCCTCTTTCTTCCCCTTCTTTCTCTCTTCTTCTGTTCAGTATAAATAAATATGATGCTCAGAGTAAACCTGTATATGCTTTTCAGCACAAATGTACAAATGTTATATGATGTTCAGTGTTGATGTGTATGTGATGCTCAGGGTAAATGTGTACGTACTATATACACATTTTCTTGTAAGACTTTCTTGTAAGGCTTCATTTGAAGAAAGGGTTCTGCAGGTTAACAATAGTTGAAAGTCACTGTTATAGTGTGTACCATTGTGTACCATAAATGAGGAAAATTGAATCACTTGAAGCCAAGTGTCTTCTTTGTGTACTGAAGCAAATAAATGAGCGAGTAGGACTAGGAATCAGGCTCCTTGAACTTCAGTTCAGTGCTCTTGTTCTTTGACACAAGTTCTTTCTATTTTGAGGGACTCATAAATTAACGACCAGAGACAATAATCTTACAGGGAAATCAGACGTTCAGGATGCAGAGGCAACCTCCCTTTCCCGTGTTCTCCCAAAACACATTTCCTCTAAGTGGGCAAAGCTTGGCTGTACCTCTCTCAGTGCTCTCTGTCTCCCTCTCTCTTTCCTCCTGGAAGACAATCATTATTGTCAACAGGAATTCTGTACTGAGAATTCTGGGCAGGTCCGGCAGTTCAGGCACACTCTCCCTCTCCACCCCTCCTTCCTTCTTGCTGCTGTGTCTGAGCAGCCAGGCTGGGCAGCTGGTGTTTCCTGAAGGGTCCTGCACTGAGGTTGTCATGACTCAGGGGATGGGAAGAGGTACAGTGTTTACCAAAGATACGATTTTCATGGAAGTGGGCCTTGGGAAAGCAAAATGTTTTTGAAAACAAACTCTATCCTTTAGTTTGAGGACAGAACTGGGGAGCTAACCTGTGTCACCACTTCCTACTGCAAGTGTCAGCTGTACCAAAACACACAGACATGTATGCGTACACACACACACACACACACTTCACTACTCCAAAGGAAATAGATCTATGACTGAAATAGCATTCTAGACTCGTCAGAGGGTACTGGTAGTTCCTCGATTGTGAACATCGTGGAGCACTCTTTTGAATGCAAAAGACTTATCAAAAATAGATCAGCAGCAGATAAAATTAATATTTATGAACTCAATTATATAGAAATGGACTTTTAGCAAGCATGCCAGCTGCCAACATTTATACGGTCTCTTTTCTATGGCTCCTGGAATATAACTTTAAAAATACATAAAAGTAATTCCAGCTTAATTGGACTGTCCTTCTACACAATGCTTTGGCAGAGTTCCTACGGTTGGTTTAGCTTAAAAGTCAGAGAGGAGGAGGAAGAGCCCGCAGTGTGGGTTTAGCAGGATTAAATGGCCAGTGTCAAAAAAGTTATGCTCTACTTCTTCTCTTGCTGGATTTTTCAAAATCTACTGCTGAATGGCTGTTTTTCTTTTTTTTTTTTTTGATACCTGTCTCTCTTCATTGTCATCACCCATCAATGTCAAAGTCAGTCATCAAACTACAAGTCGTGTCTGTGATAAGCAGTTTCCCATAATGAAATGTATGCCTTCATACACTTTTTCCCATATTGGAAAGTATTGCTTATAGGTGCTCACTGTGTATGCTCTCCATTTACCCCTTCCATAAGCACTGTACTCCCTTCTCAAAGCTGGAAAAGATTAAAGGTTGAGACAAGTTGACTAATGGTTTTGCACATTACTGACAAGCTCGTTTCAGGCTAATGAAATTAAAAAAAAAATTCAATAGTGATAGTTTCTTTGCAGAGTTCCTTGTAGCTTCTAATGTTTCTAATGTCCTTTCTCATACTCTATTTCCTATTGTGTTACCAAAGATTGTATGAGGTTATCACTGCCATCCTCAAATTCTAAAATGCAGGTGGTCAAATCATTAATCCATGCCATGTACTAGTTAGAAGCAGCATAACCACATTCCAAGATACACCTGAAAACTCAAAGGATGGCAACACTCCGTAACGTAGCATGAGGGCACGTGTAGTTCTTGCGTGTTAGTACACACATGTTTTGGGAACAGGGAGGAGAGCTGTGCATTGTGACTCCAACACGAAATGTTGTGTAAATCCCTCATTTAATAGAGCAGAGTCTATTTTCCACAAAACTAGGAACTAAAGAGCTCACCCCAAAGGAGTAACCCATGAAGTAGGATTTAGTTACATTCTTCTGCACTTTGTTGA
>NW_012103587.1:3881820-3883143 GCF_000951045.1 Mandrillus leucophaeus
GATCTCCTGACCTCGTGATCCGCCCGTCTCGGCCTCCCAAAGTGCTGGGATTACAGGCTTGAGCCACCGCGCCTGGCCAACAACAATTTTTTTCATTTTTTACTATTAAAAAGAACATTACGTTTTTATAGTTTGCTCTTTCCCATGTGCCTAATGCAAGTTGTTTAAACAGGAAAAATACACATCGGTAATGCTCAATTTACTGATTGCATCATGAGAGCTCCCTGGAAACTATTAGGTTCTTCTATTTAAATCCTTCTTTCTTTGTAGGGGTTACTGAACTGGCTCCCCTAGACTCTTTGTTTTCTGTGTCCTTAATTTGCCTGTACATCAAGACTGAATTCTCTAGTTTGTAAAGATGGGTTCATTGGAATATATCATGGCATATGGCAGATGCAGCAATTTCCTAAACCGAGCAAACTACTTCTGGGCAATCAGCTTGGCTCTGAGAATCTCCTGACCTCTTGAGGACTGGAAATGCTGAAAATGCAAATACAGTGAAATAGCTTTGTTGGGCACCCACCAGCAGAGGGTGAAAGGGCCCCAGAGTCCACATAACCACGTGTGTTTCTGTTTCATGGGCCTGAAAATGACCAGATTTCTTCCCCTGAGCTTGACTGAAGCTTCATTCACGACCAGAGTTAGGAGCGACATCTGAGAACAGAGTGATGGATCAGGCCCCAGAATCTAAAATGCAAGGTGCTGGTCAGTCACAGGAATGATAAACCCATGGGAGTGTCTCATGCTTAAATTCCTTTTGTCATGCCTAGAAAATGTTCGGATTTCCTCTGTCTTGGCTTGTCTTCCAAAGCTGAAGCTAAAGAATGGGGTACAACCTAAATTACCCTAATGGGATCATTAAGAGTATATGTTACCCGTTCATAGGATGTTAATGGTAACTCCCCCCAATTCTAATCAATCTGGAAATACAAATATGACTTTTTTTGGAAATAGTTTCTTTGCTAATGTAATTAGTTCAGGATCTCGAGATTAAATTATCCTGGCTTTAGGATGGTTCCTAAATCCAATGACTGGCACCCTAATAAGAAGAGGAGAGAACACATAGAGATATACAGAAAAGGCCAGGCGCGGTGGCTCATGCCTGTAATCCTAGCACTTTGGGAGGCTGAGGCGGGTGGATCACCTGAGGTCGGGAGTTCGAGACCAGCCTGACCAACATGGAGAAACCCTGTCTCTACTAAAAATACAAAATTAGCTGGGCATGGTGGCACATGCCTATAATCCCAGCTACTAGGGAGGCTGAGGCAGGAGAATTGCTTGAACCTGGGACGCGGAGGTTGTGGTGAGCCGAGATCGTGCCAT
>NW_012103587.1:3883653-3884642 GCF_000951045.1 Mandrillus leucophaeus
GAGTCTATTTTCCACAAAACTAGGAACTAAAGAGCTCACCCCAAAGGAGTAACCCATGAAGTAGGATTTAGTTACATTCTTCTGCACTTTGTTGATAATTATTCTTGTTAGAATGCAGCAATGTGGAAATGCATTTCATGTTGTTTCATCTTGGGTTTTAAATTGCCTCTTTAACAGATTCGTGTTTGTGTCTTGAAGAACCACGTTCACATCACAGGCCTAAGACCACCTTCAGAAAGCGTTGTTTGCAAGGTAAACTTTTGGAATTGTCTGGAAACTTGGATTTTAAGAGGGTTTCCTAACTGGTAAGAGAGGTTTTCTGTGCCTAAATGTCTGTACAGTGTTGATTACGCTGAAAACTGGCTTTCCTTCTGGGAGTCTGGAATTTTGGTGCATTCAAGGCGGATGATGTGACCAGAATCCAATGCAACCAGTGAGCTCGCTCTGAGTCTCTAATGGGCTTCCCTGGGCAGAACTATTACGTGCATATTTCAGCACTTTGGTTTCTAGGAAACAATGTTTCTATGTGACCCTTATGGGAGAAGGAGCATAGGAAGCCTTCACATGGTTGCCTACAGACTGCATCTTTTTTCCTTATAATCTCGCTGGGCATCCTTCCTACATCTCTGTAATATTTCTTAGCTGGGAGAACGACTCTGTGTTGGGTCCCATGCATGCTTCCAGGGAATCTCTGAACATAGTGGTAGCCTCAGGGACCCCTGACATTGTTCTACAGAGCAATTGGCTCATTCCACGAGATGCTGCTGGTTGACTTAGGACTTGACAGCAGCAGTGGCTGCATTTGGGCTCAGGAAGTTACCTGGTAGGTGACAGACCTGGGGAGTGAGCTGGTTTTCTAGCATTTTCATCAGGCAGATGACCTGTAGGCACCATCCTTTTTAAAATGGTAAGAGGTGTTTGCTTTAAGAAGCAGACGTTATAACATGTTTTTTTTCATTTTCACAACAATTTTTTTCTTTTTTCTTTTC
>NW_012103587.1:3884973-3885844 GCF_000951045.1 Mandrillus leucophaeus
GGAGGAGGAGGAGGAGGAGGAGGAGGAGAGGAAGTAGTCTGACACACTTATGATATATTTTTGGTTTATGGACAAGTTTTAAAAGACATTGCTTTCTGTGAGTTGTTCTTTGTGTACAGTGAGATGTTTTTTATGCATTTTTCTTATGACTGTAAATAGCTCTCACATTTTCTTAACCACTGCGTGGTACTTTATAGTCACATGTATCAACTAATATTTAAATTTCTCTTGTTGATGATCATTTAGGTTGTCTCCATCCTGAATTCATCCATTGTTTGCTGCTACAGTACAGTCTTGTTAAGCTCTATCTGGTAGGAATGGGACATTTGCCAGTCGGTGGCACTTAGAAGTACACAGCTTAGAAAGATTGAAAGGTGGAGTCTGGGTTCGATGGGAAGAAGCTCTAGGACTGATAAGCACTGTGGGTCTCTGCTGCAGGGAAAGGCGAATGGCACGATTGACAACAAGCATCTGCTCTGCATCCTGTTTCTGCATTGTGTGGTGGGATCAGCGCAGCCCCCTCCATTCTCCCTGTGTCCAGTGAGGCTGACATTTAGAATCATGACTCCAAAGGTTGTCAGACCTGCAGCCTATGGTCAGCAGCCTCAACAAATCTTTACCTAAGACTGTGACTGTGTTCTGTTTATTAAAACAATACATAGGTTCTCATGAATTTAAGATTTACTTGAAAAAAAGCTGAATAGCAGTGGTAATTAGAGAAATGCAAATCAAAACCACAGTGGGATACTATGCACACCAGTCAGAATGGCTATTATTAAAAAGTCAAAAACTAACACCAGCTGATGAGGTTGTGGAGAAAAGGAATCCCACACTGTTGGTGGGAGTGTAAATTAGTTAAACCATTGTGGAA
>NW_012103587.1:3886889-3890170 GCF_000951045.1 Mandrillus leucophaeus
ATTTACTTAGATTTCTATTTTCCCTTTAATTTGCTCAACTTGGATAATATTTTTCTTTCCTATGGATGAAAATGGGCATATCCATGACTTTTGATGACAAAACACAGCCTCAATTTAAAAATGATTCACTAATCCCAATTCTGAGCTATAATCAAAGGATAACATTCTTCTCTTCTCCCAACTGAAACTCTTTTGGTAGAAGTAGGCATGGTAAGTCTTTCTTTTTGTCCCCCACCATTGGCCTTAAAGTTTTCTCTCCTGGCTTGGAGACTGAGGGTTCTGAGTTTGCAGAAAAGACACAGAGGAAGGGGAAGAGATGTTGGGAGGGACAAGAAAGATGAGGTCACAAACACAGGTGTCAGCTGGCATCTGTGTGCTCCCTGGCCTGGGAGGCACTGGGTGGGGTACTTTATTTTTTATTTTTATTTATTTATTTATTTATTTATTTAGATGGAGTTTTGCTGTTTGTTGCCCAGGCTGGAGAGCAGTGGTGCGATCTTGGCTCACTGAAACCTCCGCTTCCCAGGTTCAAGCGATTCTCCTGTCTCAGCCTCCTGAGTAGCTGGAATTACAGGCACCTGCCACTATGTCCAGCTGATTTTTGTATTTTTAGAAGAGATGGGGTTTCCCTGCGTTGGCGAGGCTGGTCTCAAACTCCTGACCTCAAGCGATCTGCCCACCTCAGCCTCCCAAAGTGCTGGGATTACAGGCGTGAGCCACCATGCCCGGCTTTTTTATTTTATTTTATTTTTTAAGGGATGCTTTCATGGGTTTCTTGGCAAAGCTCAATTCCCCTTCCCTGACTGATCTTCCACTCATGTGGCCCCAGAACTGGGTGACCACACCATCTTCCCTATTTAGCTGCTGGGCACCCCATAGTCTACTTCCAGTATTGTCTCTATTTGAGGTTACCTTTCTGGGAGTTTTTCACGTGACATCAGCCAGGCTCCCCTGACTTACTCTTTGATATTCTAGCCTCTCCTTGTGCAGCAGCAACTATTGTCTCTTGGCTCTCAGAGTGCTGAACTCCTCCCCGGTCAGATCCCCCTGGAGTGAGTCAGGCCCTGTGTGTCTCCCACTGCAGGGAGCACATATTGGGGTTGCCAGGCAGTCCTCCTGAAATCCCTTTTTCCTGAGCTGAGGAGAGAGAAGACAAACTTCCCTTTCCGTCCACCCTGGAGCCTGGCATGCACAGGGCACCTGGAATTCTCCGTCGTCCATCCCCTTCCTAAGCTTTCCTCTTAATTTCTAACTCATATCATTTTGTACCCTCAACCAGAGTAGGGGCTGTGCTTGTGGTCCAGCACATCCTTTGGACTTTAGCAGGTGTTGTATATGGGTCCCTTGGCCACAAATGCAGTTTTGCCCTCTGTTTACGCAGGTAAAATTGCCGGGAGAATGTCCAGTATATGGAGAACAGAGTCAGAGGGAGCTATTATTCAGTTAGTATTGAGTATCTGGGGACATGACCCAGGACAAACTCCTTGTAGAAGAGACCTCTCTCTCAAAGACTCAACCCTCCTGTGATAGTCGTGATATGTTTTTGCAATGCTGTCCCATGATCTAACTCACAGAGGTGGGCTCTTGTTCAGAGTGAGTTCTTAGTGTTCTGGGGGCTGATGGGTTTGTGGTTGCTAAGAATTGAGTTGCCTGGAGGAGGAGGACAGAAGAGGAAACAGAAGTCCCTGCAATCCTCAGGAGACGGAGCAGCCCAGGCACTGTGCTCCAGAATGGGAGGACGCAGCGGCATTTGTGGCAAGGTCAGGATGCCAATCAGTGTGATCGTCTGTGTGTCCACCTGTTGTAGCCAGCATTTTGCAGTCAGAAGCACCTCTGGCCCTCACTCCTTGATGTCCTTAAGTGACCAGCCAGGCTCTGGCAGCAGGAGCTGGCGGGCGTAAGGACTGAGCCTGCCCTGGGGGAGCTCCTGGCTGGTTTTGCACCCACTGAAGTCCTCATTGCCCACCTTATATCCCTGCCCCCAACATCTCCCCGTTTCTCGTGATGATGTCAAGTCTCTTGGGTGGAGGGAGGACGACGCTGTTGTTTGTTCCTACTGCATCACTGTGTGTTTTCAGTCTCCCTGTTGGGTTAATTGGTCCTACAAAGGTGTCTTGCTATAGCATCGAGGTGCAGAAAGATTAATTACAGTGCCTGGAGGCTGCTAGATTGGGTGGTGGCCTGTGCTATTGCTGACCTCTTGGTTCACTATGAGAATTGCCTCTGGAATGATGCCAAAAGACTAAGGCTGCCTATTAAACTTCAGCATAGCCAGGCTTGGTAAGATTTTTACAAATCATTTGTGTTATCTGCCTCCAAATTCCATAAACATGCTGAAGAATAGTCTTTGAAGACAATTCCTTCTCCCTGTTTTAGAGGAAGACTGAAATGGTCTCTTTAAGCGGCTCCTACATACATTTTTGTTATTCAGCAAGACCTGGAGAGATCCCTGAAAATTAATTCTAGGCAAGTTCTAAATAAAGTAATGACTGTAAAACACTTGCCCACCATAAGAAAACTAAGGTAAACAATACCTAAAGCAACAGTAACAACACTGGCTGGTTATTGCATTAAGTTCTAACCTCTAACCAGGAGATTTAAAAAAAAAAAAAAAAGCACACTTTTGCATTTAGAACAGTTTTTGTTTTGTTTTGTTTTGTTTTGTTTTGTTTTTCAGACAGAGTCTCACTCTGTCACCCAGGCCGGAGTGCAGTGGCACAATCTCAACTCGCTGCAACCTCCACCTCCTGGGTTCAAACGATTCTCCTGCCTCAGCCTCCCAAGTAACTTGGATTACAGTCACATGTCATCACACCTGGCTAACTTTTTTAAAAATACATTTTTGGTAGAGGTAGCGTTTCACCATGTTGGCCAGGCTGGTCTCAAACGACTGACCTCAAATGATCTGCCTGCCTCGGCTGAGTCATTTTTAAATGTGAGAAAGTAGCTGCATGGGATCAAACACCTCAGAGGCCAAACAAGGAGCAGGGAGACACCCCAGGATTTAGCGGCTGTCACCCCAACCAGAAAGAAGGAAGCAGGTCATTGGCTCCTTCCAGTATGACACGAGTGTGATGTAGACATGTCACCCTCAACCATTTATGAAAAGCATGTATCCATGCTTTTCATGTGAGGGAGGGACCAGGACTAAACATTTTGAGTCTGGCTTGGAGTTTGGGAGTAAGTTAGTAAATGGCTCATTTTCTTTGCCCTTTTTTCCTATAGGATGGCTTCTTGCTGGTGGGTGGGGGCAAGGGCAGAACTAAACTCCTCTACACAGG
>NW_012103587.1:3891691-3907656 GCF_000951045.1 Mandrillus leucophaeus
TTGAAAAAAAGCTGAATAGCAGTGGTAATTAGAGAAATGCAAATCAAAACCACAGTGGGATACTATGCACACCAGTCAGAATGGCTATTATTAAAAAGTCAAAAACTAACACCAGCTGATGAGGTTGTGGAGAAAAGGAATCCCACACTGTTGGTGGGAGTGTAAATTAGTTAAACCATTGTGGAAAGCAGTGTGGTGATTCCTCAAAGAACTAAGAACAGAACTACCATTTGACCCAGCAATCTTACTACTGGGTATATACCCAAGGGAATATAAGTCGTTCTACCAGAAAGATGCATGCACCCGTATGTTAATTGCAGCACTATTCACAATAGCACAGACATGGAATCAACCTAAATGCCTATCAGTGGTAGACTGGATAAAGAAAATGTGGTATATGTACATGATGGAATACTATACAGCCATCAAAAAGCATGAGATCATGGGGATCGTGTCCTTTGCAGGAACATGGAAGGAGCCAGAGTCTGTTATCCTTAGCAAACTAACACAGGAACAGAGGACCAAATACTGCATGCCCTCACTTATAAGTGGGAGCTAAATAACCGAACTCATGGACACAGAAAGGGGAACAACAGACACTGGGGCCTAACTGAGGATGGAGAGTGGGAGGAGGGAGAGATTTAAGAAAGAAAGAAAGAAAAAAAAACTACCAGATACTATGCTTGGTACCGGCATGATGAAATTATCTGTGTACCAAACCCCCAAGTCGTGAGTTTACCTATGTAACAAACCTGCACATGGGCCCCTGAACCTAAAATACAAGTTAAAATATTTTTAAAATTATTTTTGTTTGACCTCTACTCCATAAGACCATTTAGACCCTGTCTGTGTTTTTCTTTTCCCCAAAGCAAGTGTGTTTGTGGTTTGTTTGAAGGCACATATAACCACATGGTCTGCCTGCTCTTGGCGGTGAATTTCCAGAATAAACTTCAAGCAGATGGCACTTTTATGTTCCCTTGTAAACCAGAATGACCAAGGTGTTCTGCAAGCAGTTCTTACCTCGGTTATATACAAATGGTTTCACAGCTGAAAGGAGTAATTGTAAAATGTCAAGCGGAATATATGCCCACTGGTACACCCTGCAAATGACCAGAAATAACCATCTTTGCCCGAGCAGGTTAAACACTGTGTACTTTCTAAATGTGCCTTTCTGCAGTTGCTCAAGAGTGGAAAGCCACACTTCTAATGTCCCCAGTGGAATTCAACTACCTACAGCAAACTATTTGCTACAGCTTATGAGACCTAATGATCATATTCATTGGCGTAAATCTATTACGCCAATGTTCGCTTAATAGGGTTTAGATGTTCTGTCATTTCTTAGCACGTATTGGAATATAAAAACACGAAAAGATAGTAACTGGAGAATGAACTGGAGGCAGCTAAGTGGAAAAGAAGACAGGCAAAAACCATGCAGATGGGAACTCATATTGACCTGCCTGCATTCACACAGACCTTTGCTGACATTTATTTTCTCATGCTAAGCAAGTTCGGGAAAGAAATTGGTGGTTGTTAGATGGTGTCAGTCGGTAATAGATTCTGAGTATTTCTGTGGCAGGAATGGGACATGACACGTTTTTAAGGATTGTAATCAATATCATTAATATTTATAATATGTTTTAAACAAAACAGCTATTGGCGGCATACCCATTAAATACTTGTCTTTGTAAATGACGTTTTATTGGAGCATAGCCATGGCTGTACATTTGTGTATTGTCTGTGGAGACTCGTGCTGTACAACAGCAGGGTTGAGTAGCTGAGACAGAGTCTGTAGGGTTACGAGTCTAAAATATTTAATCTCTGGCCCTTTGCAGAAATAGTTCACTCATTCCTGATAGGGTAGGTTCAACTACCTAGATTCAATTCTTCCCCTCATTTGCTAGCTCTGTGACCTTAGGAAAACTACATCTATTTTGGAGTCTCAGTTTCCAAAACAGGTCAAATGATTCCTACCACAACACCTCATTCATGCACATTGAGAATTAAACATGGAAATACAGGCATAGTTAGCTTTTAGCATAATGTGGTAAGAATTTGGTAAATGTTAGAAATTACTTTCATCATTAATTCTGTGTGCTTACAAAAGAGGGGTAAATGTCAAAAGATTTCTCAGCAAAGTTGTCAGAGCTCCTCCCAGTTAGAATGGGCACCAGCTGGAAGCTTGTGGCACAGCTGTGACCATAGCTGCTGGCTGTGCCCCTGCCTTCCTGGGAGAGAGGGAGGGACGATTGCAACACACTCTCATGCATAGTGTAGTCTACACACAGTTCACGCATAGTGTAGTCTACGCACAGTTCACGCGTGGTGTAGTCTACGCACAGTTCACGCATGGTGTAGTCTACGCACAGTTCATGCATAGTGTAGTCTATGCCTAGTTTTAATTTTACAAATTGTTAAGATGATAGTTTTAGTTGCCATTGTGCTTGCTTTATCCTTGAATAAACATTGTTGTTTTTGTTTGTTTACTTGTTTTTGTTTTTGAGGTGGAGTCTCACTCTGTTGCCCAGGCTAGAGTGCAGTGGTACGATCTAGGCTCATTGCAACCTCTGCCTCCCAGGTTCATGAGATTCTCCTGCCTCAGCCTCCTGAATACCTGGGATTACAGGCGCAGGCCACATGCCTGGCTAATTTTTTTGTATTTTTAGTAGAGATAGGGTTTCACCATGTTGGCCAGGCTGGTCTTGAACTCCTGAGCTCAAGTGATCTGCCTGCCTTGGCCTTTTGAAGTACTAGGATTATAGGCGTGAGCCCCTGTGTCAAGCCCATATCCTTATATTTTTATTGCTCTTATTATTTTACTGGATAAGTCGCTGACAGATATACGCTATAACCCACATTTTAGCTGTTATCACTCCTGTTTTCTAATATTGTTCATGGGAACTTCTGGCTCACCCTTCTCTCAAATTACCTGCTGGGCCACACTCTTTACCTTTACTCTTTTTTACCCAAGTTCCCCAGGACTACAGTTTCCTCATGAGGATGAAGAAATGAGGGCTCTTTCCTGGAGGTCTATCCGGTATCTAGTATCATGAACAATACATAGGACCTTAGTGAATGTGTGGGCCTCCTTCAGCCAACTGTTCACTTCTAGCCTTGTGGATAGATGGAGGCATATGTTGTGTGTGTGTGTGTGTGTGTGTGTGTATGTGTGTATGGTGTGTTTGGTTTTTGTTTGTTTGTTTGTTTTTTGTTTGTTTTTTGATTTTTGAGACAAAGTCTTACTCTGGAGTGCAGTGGTGTGATCCCGACTCACTGCTCCACCTCCCAGGTTCAAGCAATTCTCATGCCTCAGCCAGCTGAGTAGCTGGGATTACAGGCACCCACTATCATGCCTGGCTAATTTTTGTATTTTTGAAGAAACAAGGTTTCACTATATTGGCCAAGCTGGTATTGAGCTCCTGACCTCAATTGATCTGCTCACCTTGGCCTCCCAAAGTGCTGGGATTACAGGCGTGAGCCACCACGTCCGGCAGGCATATGTATTTTGAATTGGCAGTATTAGCATTTTAATTAAAATAATGCTTATTATTTTTAAAAAGTCTGAACAATGTATAAAGATGAGAGCAAAAATCCCCCAAATCATAGGACCCTAAAACCCCCATTAGTAGTATTAGTGGACCATTATTTCAGTCATTTAAGAACATTTCTGTACAAGGAGATAGATGTGAATCCACAGAAAGGACATAATCTACTAAAAAGTATACTCTGCACAATATTCTTAATGAGAACGTACTCAATTTATGTGTGTTTGTGTATAGCAGAGACAAGGGATCCAACATGAAACTGCTGGACTTAAATGTTAGCTAACTTGAGAGGTGTTTAAGGCATTCTGTTAAGACTGAGGGAAAAAAAGGCTTATGATAAAATTAATGCAAATTTAGCACCATCATTAAAAATGCTGTTACTGTTGTTGTTTTACATGTTTTAAGGTCATTTAAGCTGGTCGGCCGAGTTTCGTGCTCGGAAGATGAAGGCACTACCACCCTCTCCCTTCCTCCTCTGCCTCCATCACTAATTATTTTTCTTTGCATTACTTGAAATAGCTTATACCATTTATATAGTGTAGTGAATTTCCAATTCCCATGTTCATTACATTTTAGTTCTATATGAAGATTATCCTGCCTCGTTCGTCACTGGCATTGCTTCATCTGCTTCCCATCTTCCAAAGTTTTTATTTTATTTTATTTTATTTTATTTTATTTTATTTTTGAGACAGAGTCTCGCTCCATCGCCCATGCTGGAGTTCAGTGGCATCACCTCTGCTCACTGCAACCTTCGCCTCCCAGGTTCAAGAGATACTCCTGCTTCAGCCTCTGGCATAGCTAGGATTACAGACACCTGCCAACATGGGATTTCACCATGTTGGCCAGGCTAGTCTCAAACTCCTAACCTCAAGTGATGTGCCCCCGTCGGCCTCCCAAAGTGCTGGAATTACAAGCACAAGCCATCGCGCCCAGGCCCAATTTATTTTAAAAGTATATTCTATCTGCTAAGATTCTTCACCAAGTCCATTCAAATACATAGTAAATGGGGCTTTCATCTTTCTATTCCTTCACATCATTTCCTATGATCCTAGGGGGAGAAAAGGAGATCCAATCATGGCTTCAATCTACTGTATTGGATTGGAAATCTCAACATATTTGTAAAAAGTAAAGTACTATATAATTATAAGAGATTTCCATCCATCATCTGTTCAATAAGCATTGATTGATGGCCCTGTGTGACAGACACTGGGATTGAAGCTGGGCCTAGAGAAGGTTTAATACCCAGTTGTTGGCATCACCGAGCTCATTATGGCCCTGGGAAGTGTTTTGTGTACAATAACAGACTTCCACTTTCTGGCAGAAATTTCTTTAATGAGAAATGAAGGATTATCTCGTAATTAAAGGCTGAGCTTGAAACACGGCTGCCCTTAAGGAGAGTGATAGTGCCTTCATTTATTTAGAATCAGGTGTAGAAGCCCTGAGTTCTTTCCAGAATGCAGAAAAGGGATAAGAGATATTTGGAAAAAAATAAAAATAGCAAGCATTGCTGTGAACTTTACGGCTAATTTGCCAATCTTTTGATTTCCCCAGAAACATGTCTTCCTTTGAAAAATATTTACCTTTGGCCATTGAGGCAGCTCATTAATAGACAGCGATTATGAAATCACGTTCTCCTTCCAGGGGAGGGAAACTTGGAGAGAGAGGCAGTGCCTTAGCGCAGTGAGCTGCCCAGCAGCTGGAAACCTAACGGAACAGAACACCATCTAATCCCTGGGAGATGCATGCAGCCGCTCTGTGATTTTACAACCACAGCAGACTTTTCCCATGAGTATACCTTGCGGGTGGTTCAGAATTCCCAGTTGAGAGGCAGCCGTGTAGAAACCAGGCCAGCTTCTGCAGGGCTGTGATTCAGTTCTGGTAAGAAGAGATGGCCCTGCTTTCTGTCTGCCGGCTGTCTGTCAGGGACACTGCTGCCCCGCAGACCTGCCAAGGAGTGAGGGAATAGCATTCTCTGAACATTGCTGTCTCTGCATACATCTTTGTTACAAGGCAATGGCAGACTGCTACAGAGTACAATGGAATGGTAAAGCTAAAATGGGTCATTTCCTAAAAACAGTGACATCAATCTGATTCTTCAAAGCCTGGAGGTACGGAAGAACAAATAGGGAACCATGAGGGCTACCTGGTCCCTGTTGTTCACTTGTGTTTTCATTCTGCCCTCTGGACTGTAAACTTCCTGAGGGCAGGCCCATAGTCACATGCTGATGAGGCTCCCAGTGTATGTGCCAAGGTGCTGAGGACATCATAGGTCAAGGCTCATAAAATAAAGTTCCTTCAGACAACCAGGCTCAAAATTACAATGAATGAGGTGAGTGTGGTGAGAGAAAAAATGGGAAGTGACAAGACTGGTAAATTGGAGAACTTGGAGGACACAGCCACTTGTGTCCCTGTGTGAATGGAAGCCAGCAACACCGGGTCCCCCAGTGCTTCACAACAAACCAAAAACCTACTGTTGCCGTTGCTAGTGTGGTGCTGTTTCTTATGGTGAGTTTCCTTTTATACTTATTATGAGTTTCCCCCATTGTTTAATGTTACTTCAAGCAAGCACAACGCTGGGACTGTGTCTTTTTAAAATTCTTTCTACTTTGCCTCCACATCACCCATCATGAAGCCTGGTGTGAGGGACCATGTTGATGCTGTGCGGATTCCTGGTGGTGCTTACGGAGCATTGCTGGGCTGCTCTGCTCAGCTACTGATGACCGTGTTCAACTGAAGCCTGAGGTTGGCTGAGATAGTGGCCTTCTCTTCTGCACTAGTTTTCTATTGCCACTGCAGCAATGACCACAAACTTAGTGGTTTAAAAAAACACAATGTGGCCAGGCACGGTGGCTCATGCCTGTAATCCCAGCACTTTGGGAGGCCGAGATGGGCAGATCACCTGAGGTCAGGAGTTCCAGACCAGCCTGGTCAACATGGTGAAACCCTGTCTCTACAAAAAAAAATATAAAAAATTGGCTGGGCGTGGTGGCAGATGCCTGTAATCTCAGCTACTTGGGAGGCTGCGGCAGGAGAAACACTTGAATCTGGGAAGCAGAGGTTGCAGTGAGCCACGGTTGCATCACTGCACTTCAGCCTGGGCAACAGAGCAAGACTCCATCTCAAAACAAAAACAGAAACAAACACACACACACACAAATGTATCAGCCTACTATTCTGTAGGTCAGATTCTGAAAATGGGCCTCGTCATGCTACAATCCAGGCACGGGCAGGGTTGTGCATCCTTCCGGAGACTCCAAGGAAGAATCCGTTTCCTTGTTCTTCCTGGTTGTTGGTGGAATTCAGTTATTTGTGATCATAGGATCGGGGTTCCTATTTGCTGTTGTTGTTGTTTGCTCAAAATTCATATATTGAAGTCCTAATACCCAGTATCTCAGAATGTGACTGTGTTTAGACATAGGATCTTTGCAGAGGTAAATATAATAGGGCCATGAAAGCAGGCTGTAATCCATCTTTTCTTATTATTTTTTTTAGATAGGATCTTGCTCTGTCTCAAAACAGGCCGCTGGAGTGGAGTGCAGTGGCTCAATTACAGTGCACTGCAGCCTTGAACTCCCAGGATCAAGTGATCTCAGTCTCCTAAGTAAGTGAGACTACAGTTATGCACCAACACACCCAGCTATTTATTTTTACTTTTATTTTTTTAGTAGAGATCGGAGTCTCGCTATGTGGCACAGGCTGGTCTCCATCTCCTGGGCTCAAGCAATCCTCCTGCGCCAATGTTCCAAAGTGTTGGGATTACCAGCATGAGCCACCACGTCCATCCGTAATCAAGTCTTACTATTGTCCTTTCGAGAACAGATCAGGATACACAGAGAGCCACCAAGGGTGAGTGCACAGAGGAAAGGCCACTGAGAACACAGCAAGAAGGCCACAATCTGCTCTCCAAGGAGAGAGCCCTCAGGAGAAACCAAAGCTGCTGACACCTTGATTTTGAACTTGCACCCTCAAGAGCTGTGAGAAGAAAAATTGCTACTGCTCTAGGCACCCCAGCTATAGTATATCATTAGGGCAGCCCTAGCAAACTAGTACTAGCTGGTACATATTTCTCCCTCGTTTGTACTGCCAAGTCTACCCCACTCTACAGAAAACAAAAGCATGGCATTTTTTTTTTAAAGGAAAACTTTAATAAAAGATAGGGTTACGATTCCACCTTCAGTTTTCAGGGAGATGGTGTTTACATGCTCAACACCGAGAATCTGGAGCAGGCAAGATGGGAGATAACAGGAAAGTTGCTGCTCTCTGCCTTTGGATCTAAACTCTGCTTTAGTGATGAGAATTCTCTCACAGTGAAAAGATGCTTTCGATGGAAACTCTATGCCCATCACTCTCTGGAAAATGATCTTGTCTCCTTTTAATCCTTTTCGGATAAAGGTAATTCTGATGGATATAAGTGTCACTTAATGATTCTTTTGTATGCCGTGGGTCTCTTGCATTTCTGTATGAATTTTGTAACATCGGTCTCTCCAACCAAACCCACTGGAATTTTAATAAAGATCACATTGATCTGTAGGTCAATTTGAGGATCAATTTGAGGGTTACTATCTCAACAATATTAAGGTCTTCTTATCCACTCACATGCGCTTTTCCACTTATTTATACCGTCTTTCACTACTTTCAATGTTTTCTAGTTTTCAGTGCAATAATTGTATTCATCTTTTATTAAATTTACTTCTATTTTTGATGCTATAATGAATAGAATTGTTTTCTTCACTTCATTTTGGAATATGCATTGCTAACCTGTAGAAATGCATTTGAATTTTGTATATTAATCTTGCATCCTGAAATTTTACAGAACTCATTCATCAATTTGAGTAATTCATCTGTGAATCTGTTAAGATTTCTATATGCAACATCATGTCATCTACAAATAGACATTGTTTTATTATGTTTTTCCCTTCAAATCTGAATACCTTTTTAATTATTATTGTGTTTCCCTAATTGTGCTGGTAGAACTGCCAGCAAAATGTTGAATAGAAGTGGTAAGCCTGGTCACTATTTTCTAGTTCTTAATTTAAAATCTTGGTCTACTTATTTCAGCATCTAGGTTTCCTCAAGAAGAATTTCTATTGACTGTTTTGTTTTACCTCTGTGCATGGGTCATACTTTACCTTTTTTTCAGTATCTTATTTTTTTGTTGAAAATTGTACATTTAAAATAATATAACATGAGAACTATGAAAACCAGACCTCCCTCCACCCACAACCCTGCTGAGGACAGGACTTTTCTCTCTGAGCAAGTTCTCAGTCAGTTCAAATAAACATAAAATCTATCATGGAGCTTTTTCAGAGAGCTGACAGTTCCAGTGACGACAGTTATCTGAGATTTGAGACCCTGGGGAGCTCTAAGCACAGTCTACCCCTCCAGTGGCTGCTCTGGTGTGGTGTTTAAAACTATCATATTTGTGAGACTGCTTATTTCCAAGGATATGGCAGAACTGGGGAGAGAATGATGGGGATAGAGAATATTAAAATGCCCCACAACCCACTGGTTTTACCATATTCAACAGTTTATCTTGAATAAACTCTTCTCAGATGGTTGCAAGACTTTGATCAATTTCTAGAGTTCTGAAAAAGGTGACTTGAGCCATTTTGGGCAGTGTTCTCACTACTTTTTTGATTAAGTGGATTTTTGGAAGGTTTTACTCCATCATTCAGGACAATGCTTCCTGGTATTTCTCTTTCAGGTTGCATAGAAGAGACAGACATGCCTCATAATTAGCAATAAATAATGGTGGCTGAGTACTGAGAAGTTATGAAAGCTATTCGTTTTTCTAAGTGCCTCTGTTTCTCTCAGTTTTGAACTGTCTTGGAAGGGAAAACAGGTTTTGGCGAGTTTCTTATCATGCCATTCATTCTTTCATGCATTCAGTAATTATGTGTTCAGCTGGTGATGATTCCATCTGCACCATGCACCGGGCATTATGTTAGGCACGGTGAGCAAGGAAGACGAGGTCTTGGCACTCATGGAGCTAACACCCTGGAGAAAGAGAGAAAATCAACAAGTGGATGCACAAGCAACAGAGTGATTATAGTAAATAATGTGTGCTATGAAGAAAATCAAAGAGTCATGTGATACAGAATGGTTGAGGATAGAGTAGGGGCACAATTGTAAGTTGAGCGTCAAGGAAGGCCACTCCAGAAGTGAGACTTGGGAAAAGTGATTGGCTATGAGTGCACCTGGGTGGGGTTTGAGGTGGGGGCTTCTCCAAGACATCTGCAAGCAATGGCAAAGGTCCCAGGGCATAAATAACCTTCACTTGTTTTAGGGACAGAGAGAGGATTATTGGCTCAAGTGGAGAGAAAGGGAGAAGATAACAGATGTCCTCAATGGGGATTTGCCGTTGGAGAGAGACGCGTAACTACCTTGTCCTGTGAGTTACCTGGTATGGCCTACTTTCTACAGATGAGCCACCTGAGACTTGAAGGAAAAGCTTCTTCCACCAGCTCAGCAATGACTATTAAGCTTTAAATGTCACATCCTTCAACTCAGCATGTCTCTGTTTACATTAATTCCACAGATACTATAGGAAATAGTGCACCCAAGCCTTTGTTCAAGGATGCACGTTACCTCACTGTTTGTAGCAGGAACAGAGTGTGCAAACAATGTAAATGTTCACCAGTAGGAGTCGCCTGGGTAGAATATGGAGGAACTGGTTCTAAAAGAGAGGACCAAAGAATCAATTTAAAATTTCTATATATACATATTTTTTGTACTGATATTTTCCAAGAAAGTTTAAGTACAAAAAGCAAGTGTAGAACACTATAAAGTTTAAAAGCATTGATGTTAAAAATAGAATATATTAATATGTGTGCAATTTTATGCGTGAAGCTATCTCTTATCTGTAAACAAATGGGGAGATAAACTATTATATAAATTTATTATATAAATAATATAATACTGGCTTCAAGAGTAATAATGAGACTTTCATACATACACTCGTGCATACATATGTACCTACACACCCGCATACAAACATATACAAGGATGTACATGCATAAAGAAATGAGAGCAAAACAAATACCCATTTTCTTACAACCTAGCTTAAGAACTAGGATATCACTGATGTGAGCCTATTTTTTATTGGATAGTTGTTAGTGCTTTTATTTTTTTCAGCATGCACATACATTACATTTCAAGAATTAAAATATCAAGAAATAAAAAGAAGATAACATGAGACATTATAATAGGAGGATATGTCCCTTAAGACCAAAATAAAACATGAATCCAAATATATATGACTTTTCAAGGTTACAAGTAGCAGAAACATATTTTGGACCTGCTTCTGTGGCACCAGACTCTGCTGTGTTTCCACTGCCTGTGTTGCTGGGCTGAGGAGCCCAGGTGCCATCAACAGCTCTTCAGACCTCTGGAGTAAATGCTTTATCCTGATGCTCATCCTGGAATGGGCATCATTGTTGAAAAGTCTTGGCCAGGCGATGACCTCCCATCTAATGAGGCTGCTGGTTGAAGACATGTGTTAGAATCCCTTTTGCAGGTTTTACTTTGATTCAATGATGAAAGAATAGATGAGTGAGAGAGAAAAAACAATCCTGAGAAAACAAAGCCTGTGGATTCTGAAAATCTATCAGCATATTTGGGCAGGGTGAGCAAGATCTGCCCTGGCCAGTACCTCCCTGGGAAGTTCCAGCAGGAAGGCAGGTAAGGATGGGAAATGGTGCATCACAATTTTTTGATATGCTTTGAGTCAGCTCATTGTGTTCAATTAAACATGATTTCTGTATGTAGCACATAAATTTATAGAAACCCAAACAGAAATGTCTGTAGGGGAAACAACAGCTTCTAGTTTAATACTTAGCAGGTGCATTGCCAGCATGAGCTGCCGCAAGCTCAGTTACTCCATCACTGGCTGTTTCCTTGTGCTGAAGGCAGAGGAAGGCAAGTTAGGAAACCGATCATCCTGCCTGCCTGCTGCTGAGAACTGGATGAAGGCATCTGGTCCAGTTGCCACTTTGGCCATTGTCTGCCTCTGAGCAGAGGAGGTTGAGGAATAAACATGCTAGAGGAAAAGAAGGAGACACTCGTTAAGAAAATTATATCCTAATTTATGACAATCTAGATTGATTGGAGGCCAAGTCAAGGAGAGGACGTTTGAGAGAGGAAGCATGACATGTCCCTGACCACACTTGAGCTCCAGGCTCCAGCTGTTCCTGAAGCTGGCACTGTTTTAGACATTTTTAATTATCCAAGATGCTAAGTGTTCTTTTCGCTTCAGCTTTCTTGAGTTGGGTCTCTACCGCTTGCAAACTCCTCAGCTCTCTAATCATGACTATTACAACCCCACTAGCCTGCCAGACTCCCATTTTTCCTAAATTAGGAACATTTAATTAAGGGCAAATATAATCAAAGGCCTATATTTGGTGGTCTTCTAAATCCACCCCTAGCTCAGAGTGAGTTTTTTCATGTTAATGAACCTTGGAATCCCTGCAGCCCTACACTCAAGTAAGAAATGGGTGGGGTGAGGTTTGATGTCTCTCTAGTCTAGGGTCCACTGGGCATACCCAAGACACATCTTACTTATAGAAATCAAGAGTTCAATAGGGTAACTTACCCAAGCCATATTATCACACTTTAATTTTTTATAACACAATATTTGTATGTATTAGCCATACTCATGGTACTGACAGATACAATTTTCATCTTGGAGCCAGAATGACACAAATCTATATAAAGTAAAACAATCATAAAAAGGCAAAAATCAATGAAAGCAATAGCCTGTGGGCTCATAAATCAGAAAAGAAAATGTACAGTTCTACAGAACTCCAGCCTGTTAGCCCAAAGCCAAGAGAAATGGACTCTCAGAGAAACCTTGTCTTCAGGTGCAGTGGAAATAGTCCAGGGGTTAGAAGTCAGGAAATTCAGGACTAAATAACTCAGCCGCGTGGCATTGGGGAATTCACATAAACTGGCCCTAATATTCTATGTGTAAGTGGAGGCAAACGTACCAATCTTTACACTTTCTCTAGGGTTACATGAAGAGATAGTACAATGTTTGAAAGTTCTCTGACACATCATAAGTTTGCTATAGAAATGTTGCATAACGTACAAAGTAGATTTGCATTTAAATAATGTGATCAGTGTTCCAGAAAGACCTTTACAATTTCTCAAATAGATTTGACCCACAGTAAGAAGTGTATTTTATATTACCCATCAGTTAACACTCAGTTAATATTAGAATAAAATTGTTCTAAAGAAACATGCTAACAGGTATTACCTAGGGATGCACTCCTCTAGTTTATTGGTTTCTGTTTTGTTTTTCAATTCTACTGTCCCCCATCTTACTTTATGCTATTCTTATATCACCAAGATAAGCTAAATGATGCTGTGTTAATAAACACTCCCAGTGTCTCAATCAGGTAAACAAGTTTATTCCTTGTTTGTGCTGATGTCTGTCACAGGTGGCTGGGGCTCTGCTTAGCATTGTCCTCCTTCTAGAAGCTTCAGGATCATTCCGGATTCTTTAGCCAGAGTATTTCCAGTTGTTATAATAGAATGTAAGAAAGCTCTTCCAAGTCATATTGGCATGTGAATGTTCTGGCCTGGAAACTAATCACGTTATTTCTTCGTCCATTCTTCAGCCAGTTTTAATCATGTGCTTCTACCCAACCCTAAAGTGGTCAGAAGGTCACGTCAGCCGTATGGCCTGAAGAGAACTGGAAATACCTGGCTCCTAACAGCCATGCCTGGTGATCATCACCTCTCTATCCTGAGCTAAGAAATGTTCTCGTTTAGGGCCAACTAAAGTTGATTTCACTGCTCACTAATGGTTGTAATCTATAGCATACAATTTCTTCTCTGTGTCAACCTGACTTTTAAGCTAAAGCTGAGAAGATAATCTTCTGTGAGGCAGAAAGTATCCATGAGAGTGGGAACAGGTGTGTGAGAACCTAGAGACAGACAACGGGCTTGGCACATGCCAGAAACTACAGAAAAATGGAATGAGCACAGGACGAAGTCATAGAAAATTAGATTGCAGAGACGGGCGGGATCTCGAGCAGGCAACAATGTTCTCCTAGGGCAAAATTAGTGAAGATTTTTGAATATTGCATCAATTTAAGCTACACAACAGACTTTGTTGACACATATGTATGTAGTAAAATGGTTATTACAGTCAATAAAATTAGCATGCCCATCATTTCAGTTACCTTTTTTTTTAACGGCAAGAGTATCTAAAATCTACTCTCAGCAATTATTATTATTATTATTATTATTTTTTTTTTTTTTGAGATGGAGTCTGGCTCTGTCATTCAGGCTGGAGTGCAGTGGTGTGATCGCAGCTCACTGCAAACTCCGCCTCCTGGGTTCAAGCAATTCTCCTGCCTCAGTCTCCCGAGTATCTGGGATTAGAGGCACGCACCACCACACCCACCTAATTTTTGTATTTTAGTAGAGACAAGGTTTCACCATGTCAGCCAGGCTAGTCTCAAACTCCTGACCTCAGGTGATCTGACTGCCTTGACCTCCCAAAGTGCTGGGATTACAGCCGTGAGCCACCATGCCTAACCTTCTCAGCAAATTTTTAGTACACAATATTGTACTCTATTACTAACCACAGTCCTTATGCTATATATTAGATATCTAGATGTATTCATCCTCCATAACTGCATCTTTCTACCCTTTAACCTGCATTTCTCCTCCCTTCCCCACCACTGGTGACCATTTTTCTATTCTGTTTTTATATAAGCAACCTTTTAAAAAATATTTCACATGTAAGTAAGATTATGCAGTATATTTCTTTCTGTGTCTGGCCTATTTTACTACTTTCAAGAAGGGAAGAAGCATGTTCTGATACATGTTTAAGACAACTAATTGGGGCTGGGTGCCATGCTCACACCTGTAATCTCAGCACTTTGGGAGCATGAGGAGGAAAGATTGCTTGAAGCCAGGGGTTCAAGACCAGCCCAGGCAACAAACAAGACTCTGTGTCTACAAAAAAAATTGAAAAATTAATTGGGCACTGTGGCATTCTCCTGTAGTACTTGGGAGGCTGAAATAGGAGGATCACTGGAGCCCAGGAATTTGGAGGCTGCATCAAGCTGTGATTGTTCTAAACTGTGCTTGTTCCACTGCACTCCAACTATAGCTTGAGTGATAGAGCAAGACCCTGTCTCTAAAATATAATTAAAAAAAAAAAAAAAAACTAACTGGATGCCTGGTGAACGTGTGGGGAATGGAATGGAGATTGCAAGGGAGGCTGGGGTAACCATCCAGGTGATAGATGAAGCTGCTTGTTGGAAGAGGCAGTGGAAGTGTCAACAGGGTACATGCTAAGAGCCCTTCTCAAGGCACTAGCTCACATCTTGCTGTAACCTGAGTTGACATGAGAGTAAAGCCTTTGTGGACTTCAGACTGAACTGTGACTTAGAAATAAAGCACCATTGGTCTGTTATGTTTATGTTAAGGGATTCCCTCTCTATTAGTCTGTTTTCACACTGCTGATAAAGACATACCTGGGATGGGATAAAGAAAAAGAGATTTAATGAACTCACAGTTCCACGTGGCCAGGGAGGCCTCACAATCATGGTAGAAGGCAAAAGACACTTCTTACATGGTGGCAGCAAGACAGAAAATGAGAACCAAGCAAAAGGGGTTTCTCCTTATAAAACCATCAGATCTTGTGAGACTTCCTACCACAAGAAGAGTATGGGGTAAACCACCCCTATGTTTCAATGATCTCCCACAGGGTCCCTGCCACAACACCTGGGAATTGTGGGAAGGACCATTCAAGATGAGATTTGAATTGTGGGAGGGACAATTCAAGATGAGATTTGGGTGGGGACACAGGCAAACCATATCACCCTCTATAACTTCCTTCAGCCAACAGAACGTGGTTAGTCCCAGGGACGATTAAAAAACAAACCCTCCTAAGCTACATATGGAAAGTCACTGCATAAAACACACTTTGGCAGTTGTTGTGACATATTGTTTATCATTGTGAGTCTTTAAAAAAATGCTTGTCGTGATAACAAGCCGTCTGCTGAAACAGCTGCCAAGAAACGTTAAGGCTAATCTCCTTTATTAATGAAGAGAAGTGTTTCTTTGCGTGCCTGCCCCCCTGAATCTGTGACACTACAGCTGAGGAAGTTCAGACTCTTACAACCACCCAGGCAGCAAACGTCTTCCTTTCAGACCCAGAAACTCTAGCCATTTAGCAAATCCTTTCAAATGAGCAGAGTTCCATCAACTGTAGAGTAAGAACGGACAGAGTAGGGAGAGAAAACCAATCACATGAATAGAGTTACAGAAGAGCTGAGGGAAATTCTTAGATCTTAGACGTTCAAGTGTATTTCAGGAACACTTATTTACATATCCCCAAATGGACTTCAACTTTGCCACAGTCAATTCTCATTTAACCTGCTTTATTTAAACAAAACAGGCCTTTGG
>NW_012103587.1:3909070-3911166 GCF_000951045.1 Mandrillus leucophaeus
TATTTTTAGTAGAGACGGGGTTTCACCAAGCTGGCCAGGCTGGTCTCGAACTCCTGACCTCAGATGATCCACCCACTTCAGCCTCCCAAAGTGCTGAGATTGCAGACGTGAGCCACCTCACCCGGCCTCTAAGAAATATTTTGATGTGTCGTCATATCTCAGCCTGTGGTTGAGGTATACTTTATCTAATTTCCACTACTGAATATTAAGGAGGTTTCCAGAGTTTGGAGATTATAAGCAATGCTGGGGTAAGATGCTGTGATACATCTTTGCCTGCCTCTGTGGTTACTTCTCTATGATTATTATTTAAATTGGAATCACAGGTACAAATCACCTCCAAACCCTGGAAAGCTCCTTATGTGATGACTGCTAAGGTTTTGATTACATCTTGCCGAGATATTCTGCAAAAAGTTGTACCTGTGCATATTCTCATTGTCGAGATATTCCAATTTATTGTCACCTTGCAGCTACAAGGTATTATCACTTTATGGAATTAATTTTGCCAGCTAGATGAAAAATGTTTGTCACGTTTGTTTGGATTTATTTAATTAAAGAGAAGAGAAATGGTAATGTTTACTTATTAACGATTTGTATCCTTTCATTAAAAATGTGTGATTGTTAAAACCACGTTGAACAGATGGAAGCAGGATCTGTATAAAGGATGTACAGTTTATGATTCTCCTGCCTATTTGGTTATCTGTTATTCAATAGATGTTTGCGGAATGTTGACCGTGTACTATTCCATGTACTATAAAATAAAGCAATGAACAAGACAGGTGAAGTTTACATACTAAAAGGGAAACAAAACCAAAACGAATAATATGTGCTATATTAGAGAGAAAAAGTGCGGAAAAGAAAAGTAAAGCAGGAAGGGGAATAGAAAAAGCTGGCGTAGGAAGATGACATTGCAATTCTAGGATGGCGGCCAGGGGATCCTCACTGGGAAGATGGAATTTGGAGAGGACTTGAAGGGAGTAAGCAAATATGCCAGGCATGTGCCTGGGGAAAGAGCATTGCAGGCAGTGGGAACAGCAGGTGCAAAGGCCCTGGGGCCCTGAGAATGAACATTGCAGGGAACAGAAAGGAGGCCAGTGAAGCTGGGCTGGGGTGTGCCAGGAGAAGGAGGCCCAGAGATGAGGTGATAAGAGATGGACGGGATGGGGGTGGAATACGCAGAGACACATCAGTCCTTGCAAGGAGTTTAGATCTTACTTAGTGCAGCCTGAGGAGCCTTTGGGTTCGAATCAAGAATGGGCAGGACCTGGTCTCCTTTTTATTAGGCCACTGCATAAACTAAAAGGAACAAGGGAAAACATAAGGCGAGAAGTTAGGAAGCCAGTGCGTGAAGGCAGACAGCTGAGAATGGTTCCTTAGGTGAGGGTGGTGAGCGTTAAGATGGTGAGGAGAGCTCTGATTCTGGCTATTCGAAGGTAGCGCTGACAGGTTTCCCTCACCTGTCACATAGAGGTGTGAGAAAATGAGAAGAACAAAGGGTGACAATGTGGTTTTGGCATGGGTCTTAGAAGAATGGGGTTGCCATCAGGGGAGACCTGGAAGACTGAAGGAGGTGGGTTTGGGCTGACACGGGGCACAGATTCGAACACCACATTAAAATTATTCACGAAATAAGACATCTCAAACTAAAAATGGTGGTTTTCTGAAATGAATGCCAGAACACGCTATGGATGAATCTTCCAAACTGGCGCTAGACAGGGTATTGTGAACTGTAACCAGTTTCTCTAAACAAATTTAATGGTAAAAAGTTGTATTTATTTAAAACAAGAGTGTCTGTAGAAGAAATCTCTGTTGGGATCCACCTTGACCTAAGAGATTGTCCTTAAGAGATAACAGTTCCTTTATTATGATTATTACTATTATTGTAATTACTATCACTTAGAGACAGTGTCTCACTCCGTCACCCAGGCTGGAGTGCAGTGGCACGATCACAGTTCATTGCAGCCTTAAACTCCTGGGCTCAAGTCCTCCCACCTCAGCCTCCCAAGTAGCTGGGACTACAGATGTGCGCCACCACGCCCAGCTAATTTTTTAAATTTTTTGTAGAGACAGGGTTTTCCTATGTTGCCCAAATTGGTCTC
>NW_012103587.1:3911216-3930217 GCF_000951045.1 Mandrillus leucophaeus
CTTGCAAGGAGTTTAGATCTTACTTAGTGCAGCCTGAGGAGCCTTTGGGTTCGAATCAAGAATGGGCAGGACCTGGTCTCCTTTTTATTAGGCCACTGCATAAACTAAAAGGAACAAGGGAAAACATAAGGCGAGAAGTTAGGAAGCCAGTGCGTGAAGGCAGACAGCTGAGAATGGTTCCTTAGGTGAGGGTGGTGAGCGTTAAGATGGTGAGGAGAGCTCTGATTCTGGCTATTCGAAGGTAGCGCTGACAGGTTTCCCTCACCTGTCACATAGAGGTGTGAGAAAATGAGAAGAACAAAGGGTGACAATGTGGTTTTGGCATGGGTCTTAGAAGAACGGGGTTGCCATCAGGGGAGACCTGGAAGACTGAAGGAGGTGGGTTTGGGCTGACACGGGGCACAGATTCGAACACCACATTAAAATTATTCACGAAATAAGACATCTCAAACTAAAAATGGTGGTTTTCTGAAATGAATGCCAGAACACGCTATGGATGAATCTTCCAAACTGGCGCTAGACAGGGTATTGTGAACTGTAACCAGTTTCTCTAAACAAATTTAATGGTAAAAAGTTGTATTTATTTAAAACAAGAGTGTCTGTAGAAGAAATCTCTGTTGGGATCCACCTTGACCTAAGAGATTGTCCTTAAGAGATAACAGTTCCTTTATTATGATTATTACTATTATTGTAATTACTATCACTTAGAGACAGTGTCTCACTCCGTCACCCAGGCTGGAGTGCAGTGGCACGATCACAGTTCATTGCAGCCTTAAACTCCTGGGCTCAAGTCCTCCCACCTCAGCCTCCCAAGTAGCTGGGACTACAGATGTGCGCCACCACGCCCAGCTAATTTTTTAAATTTTTTGTAGAGACAGGGTTTTCCTATGTTGCCCAAATTGGTCTCGAACTTCTGGACTCAAGTGATCCTGCTGCCTCGGCCTCCCAAAGTGCTGCAATTACAGGCATGAGACCCTGCGCCCGGCCTCCCTTTTGTTTTTCCGTGTGAAGAAGTGACCTCACATCTTCTCTCCAGAGCTACTCCACAGGTCTTGTCACTTGACAGTGGGTATGAATACCCAAGCTCTTTTAATACCCTGTTTGATCCAATAGTCCGTATCATTTACTTCCCAACTAGAAAAGAAAAAGCAATGATTGCAGTGTTCAAATAACGCATTTGTAGCCAAATGTATAACCTCCCAGTGAGAATGCTGAGGGGTATTTATTCCCCAGGGAAACTCAGATGAGACAGGCGCCCCGCTGGTGTCTCTCCCCAGGGGAGTTCAGGCTTCTCAGCATTTGCAGGCTGGGGTACCTGTGGATAACTGGATGTTTCCTCAGCACAGAGTGACAGAGGCATCTCCATGTCCTGTGCTGTGAAGATTCGAACCTGGCGAGGGTAGCAGGATCTTTTTTCTTGCTGTTTCACTGTCACTTAATAGTGGCAGTAAAATTCAGAGCTGCAATCTAGGTCAGGCATCAGCAAACTACTGCCCCGGGCCAGATCCTGGCACAACCATTTGTACAGTATCCTCTGTGACTGCTTTGGCGGGACAAAGGCAGAGTTGAGTAGGCGTGGCTGACATTACATGACCCCAAAAGCCTAAAATATTTACTGTGTGGCCCTTTACCTTAAAGCAAGTTTAATGTAAATTTAAAGTAACAACGAGTTTCTTGACCTCTGATCTAGACAAAATAATGTCCCTGAACTGCAGAGATTTGGGGTGTAACGGAACAAAATCGGAAGGGAAATGCCGAAAGTCACCCATCCAAAATCACCACACCACCCTCCCAAAGCCCTCCTCATGGCCGCAGAGGCCTCAGCAGAAGAGTTCCCTCCCTTCCCTGAGCTCCTTTTACCGACAAAGTTGCAGACTCATTTCTCTGCAAGATTTCTGTGTGCCTGCTTTTGGACATGGCATAATGATAGAAATTATTTTCTGGTGTATTAACTTCATTGATTTATTTACTCTATGCTGTGTGCTATTTTTGTAGATTTAGCATCTGAAATTTATCAATAGATGAAGCTCCCTGGATATTACAGGCGTCACGGTGGGCAGAGCACAGGATGAAAGGCCAATGGAGGGTATGTGAATCATTCACGCTGATTGGAGCAGAGAATTGTCTTGGGTAAACTATTTCTAATAAAAGGGTCGTTGAAGGCCACAGAGTACAAACTTTCAGCTGAGCACCAGCCCCCACTCCCATCAGGTGGGCGCCCAGTCTGTAGGTGTCTGAACACACTCAGGGCTGCTGAGAACAGTTGAATAGGTTGGGCAACGCATGATACTCCCTGTCCCACAGCAGAGACGATAGATTTCGATATTCAGTAGGACACTGTTACAGCAGATGGCAGTAAAGTGTCTTGTTCAATCCAATCAGTCATTTTTGATGATTTTCTATTAGATGGAAATAAAGTATATTGAGACAGAGGTACCTTTTGCTAATATGCTCGAGAATAGACTGGCACTAGATTGGGAATGGATTACTTCCTGAGTTAGCCCAAGTAATAATTCATACAAGAATATTTAGCATGTGTTTTCTGTGCATCTACTATGTGCCAGTAACTCAGCAAAGCTGTTGGAAGACAATGGAGAAAAAAGCAACAAAACATCCATCCCTGAGCTCTACTGGGCAGACAGGCTTTAAACAACAAAGAACACCCTTAATTACCATTTGGCTACGTTCCATGGAGGAGCAACCCCTGTGTATATGGGGTGGGAGCCTGAGCTGGTGTGCGGGTGGGGGAGCTCTGAAGGCAAAGAGGGATGAGTAGGGGATGCTTGGGATGGACAGGTCAGGGGAAGTCGAGTCTGATCATGGAAATTCATGAAGATTTGACTGAGGAGTAAGAACTTGACCTTCTAGTCCCATGCTTCCCAAAGTGGAGGATGTACATCTCTGGGGCTATGAGGATTTCCGGTAGGATGAGAACACAGTCCTAATTAGCACTTAGTGATGCAGGGAGAAAGACATGCCCTTTGCAGACCTCTTTTACTCTTGGATAAGTCAACTAGAGGATCTCCCTTGGGTGTTCTAATACCTTGAATAACTCTAACATTTGCAACCACCTCCTTGTAACAGAGAAATAGTAGCCCTTAGGCCCAGGGCTTTGGGCAGGGGGAAGTATCTACCTGCAATTAAAAGTCAGTAACAACAGCAGTGCGTGTATGTGGGTTTAGATTTTTAAACGTATTTAAGTTTTAAAAATATTTAATTAAGGCCAGGCATGGTGGCTCACGCCTATAATCCCAGCACTTTGGGAGGCCGAGATGGGCAGATTGCCTGAGCTCAGGAGTTCCAGACCAGCCTGGGAAACATGGTGAAACCCCGTCTCTACTAAAATGCAAAAAAAATTAGCTGGGCGTGGTGGCGGGCGCCTGTAGTCCCAGCTACTTGGGAGGCTGAGGCAGAAGAATGGCGTGAACCCGGGAGGCAGAGGTTACAGTGAGCCAAGATTGCGCCATGACACTCCAGCTTGGGCGACAGAGCAAGACTGTCTCCAAAAAATAAACAATAATAAATAATAAATTAACAAAAATTTTAGGTAAAATGTGATCTGCTTTAACAAAATAAATGAATTATTAAATACAAAATAATGAAGGTGACACAAGGTTATGGGGAAAAATGGGTGAGCTTCATATGTGCATGATTGTAGTTTGGGGAACAATACCAAGGGTAGTGGTGACCCCCCTGCAGCCACGGCAGTGCGCAGGTGTGACGGAGCTCCTCTGGAAGTCCAGACGTCTCTCCCAAGCTCCTCCTCAGGGAGCTCCTGGCAGGGCCACGTCTAGGCTACATCCAGGGACATCTGTTTTCTGGCTCTGAGATTTCGCTCTCCAGCTTCCTGCTCTGGAAATGCAGTACACAGTGCTGCTCTGAGCTCCACCTGCCAGTCGCTCAGCCTGGTTTCAGCTCACGTGGGAAAAGACGTTCCGGATTCATGAGGTTCCGAGAGGACATTCAGAGCCAAAATCTGCATTTGCCAGAGGGCTGTGGTGGAATTACGGAGATGAGAGGCTCTCTCCTGGGAAAGAGTATGTCGCTTAGCAGAGGAGTTTCCAAAGGTCTGACAGCGTCCAGTGCATGAGGGAGATGTTGCTTTCCATGCACACGGAGAGGGGTAGCAGGTGAGTAACTTGTCCTCTTCTAGCTAATCTTCACGGTCACACGCTTCCTCCAAGACTATCTGATCTCCAGGAAGCTGGTGGAGGAGGCTGCCTGCTATTTTCTTACCTTACCTACCTTATGACTCTGGGCAAATCACATCTTTTCTTTGGGCCTCAAGTCCTCATGATATAAAATGGAAAAGTTGATTAGATGAGTCCTTTTTCTTTCTTGTGTTGTTCCTTTATTTTCTTTCACTTTTCTTCTGACTCCTTCTCTCACTAACTTTTATACTCCCACCCTCTGTGTCTCCATTTTCCTCTCCACTCTCTCTCTCTCCCTCTATCTGTCATCATCATCATCTATCTATATCTATCTATCTATCTATCTATCTATCTATCTATCTATCTATCTATCTATCTATCTATCTATATCATCACATCTATCATTATCATCTGTCTATATCTATCTATCTATCATCTATCTGTCTATCTCTATCTATCTATCTATATCATCACATCTATCTATATCTATCATAATCATCTATCTGTTTATCTCTATCTATCATCATCTATCTATATCTATCTATATCTATCTATCTATATCTATCTATCATCACATCTATCTATCGATATCTATCATCATCATCTGTCTATATCTATCTATCTATCTATCATCATCTATCTGTCTATATCTATCTATCATCAACTGTCTATCTATCTATATCATCACATCTATCTATATCTATCATCACATCTATCTATATCTATCATCATCATCTATCTGTCTATCTCTATCTGTCTGTCTATCTGTCTGTCTATCTATCTATCTATCTATCTATCTATCTATCTATCTATCTATCTATCTATCTATCTGGTTTAGGGGTCTGGGCCAGAGAGGGCTCTGCAGGTAGCATTTGCCATTCTTGAAACCTGCACTAGGAGCTGACCTTGTGTGTTCTGTGAGTCACACTAGGAGGTTGCAGCCTTCTCAGGAGTGGTCTCTGGCCTGCTCTTCCTGCCCTGCAGTCTGCAGCCTTCTCAGAGCAGCACTCTATGGAGATGAAAGCCCCATGAGGCCAAAGGAACCCCAGATAAAACCTCAGCTGATCCCTGTAATTTTCTAAATTGCAGGTCAGGTGGTTCTTCCTTTTAGGGATCTTTAAATCCCATCGGGCTTCTCAGTTTATAGGATCCGTTGGAGAATTCGCTGGCAGACCCTGGGGAGAAGAGGAGGCTGTGCACTTTGCACAGTGTCTTTGCAGTTTTGATAAGATTAGAGTTTACCAACGTGTAATAAGTTTCCACGCCTGGCGGCTTATTTGGATGATTTTAGGTGACACATAGGAAAGTGAATTCTTGTATGTAGTTGGAAGTCTATGTGTCTGCAAGGCAAAGTCTAGAGGTAGGCAAGCAAGTCATTAGGGTACAAAATTACAAATGGTTGCCACTTCCCATTTGTATAACCCTGAGAATGAGTAGAATGAGCGTTCCCTTAGATCCTGAGCCGTGGCCCTCACCCTGCCTTACCCTGTGCATGTGTGTGTCCATGTATGTGTGTAAGTGTATATGCATGTGTGTGCATGTGTGCTCATGTGTGTGTGCGTTTGTGTGCATGTGCATGCATGTATGTGTGCACGTGTGTGTCTGCATGTATGTGTCTTCATGTGTGTGCACTGTGTGTGTGTGTGTCTGTGTATGTGTGTGCATGTGTGTGCCCCTCACTGGCATAACTAAGTAGTTATTCCAGCTGTATGAAGTCCATAACTAGTGCATCAGCATTTTGTGAACACCACTCTTATTAGGAAGGTGGAAGACCGGAGTCTTAATTTAAAGAAAATGATTAAGTAATAACGTCTGAAGACGTCTTAGGCAGAGAAAACTGTGGATGCACCGTGAGGCGTTTGGGAAGCCACAAGCCAGGTGGCATGTTTCCTGCAGACTCAAAGGATAGTGCAGCCTCCCTGGCACTATGGTGTATTTTCTTTTTCAGCAACAGACTCCTCTCAAATCCCAAATCACAGGAATTCTGTTACTCAGAAATAGCCCTACAGTGCCATCCCACTGTGCCTGAAAAGGTTGGAGCGTTCTTTTTTAAAGGCAGGAGGAGAGATGAATGTGTCAAAGGATGTTGTGTTTTTCTCTCAAGTACATCTGTTCTAGTTGAAAACAAAAACCTTCCTCCCCGGGCCGTGCAACTTCAAATACAGGTTATTTCCTTACAAGCTATACATTGAAATGATCTTCAACCACCCCAGACTTTTGAATTGGTAACTGCAAACTAAGGAGGCAGCATTTTGGTTGGAGGTGAGAGGACTTAAGATTACGGCTCAGATCACTTTCATCTGCAGTAGTGATGTGATTCTTGAGATTCATGCTGAACAAATGGTAGCAGAAACATGCACATCTGCTGTTGAAACTGTGTCCTTTTCATTTTAGAGAAAGACTGGGGAAAAAACAAGTGATGACTACATCCCTTTTTGGAGGGTGCACTAGAGAAACTGTACCAGGCAAGATAAAGGGCAGAAAGTTACTTCCCAAGCTCTAGTTCAAGCACAAGAATCCATTGCCCTTGAGTAGAATTATAATTTAGAGAGCGTAAGAGAGCGTAGATTTTTTCTGACGCTTAATATTCTCTTTGAAATAAGAAATAGCATGGGACAGGTACTGGAAAGGCATCAAAGAGATGGGGACCCAGAAAAGTATTAAGATACCAGGCAGTTCTGAAAATTACAGGCACCTGGAGTCACATATAAAATTGACAGCAATCTGCTGTCTCGTTTCCGCTATCAAAAGAACATTAGGATCTTTGGCTGAAGCTTGTTTCAGGTACTTGAAAATCCATTACAATTGGAAGTGTAAAGACTGTGCAATGGAGATTTTTATCCAGGCTGACAAATTTAGTGTACGTATTTATCATTAGGGGTCTCATAAATATAGCAGTGTTTTCCAAAATGCTCCTTTTACCACTTATGTGAACGTTTCCAAAATGTTCCTCTTACAACTCCTTAGTTGGCAACTGACTTACCTCTTGTTTTCTCCACCGCTGCTCCTATGTCAAGAAAGGCTAGTGTTAAATTGCTTCAAGTTTCTTGACCGTCTTATTCTGGGCTTCATCGAGCTCAAGAAACACAGCATCCATATTGCGGTTTGTCTTGGCTTATTAATAGCATATATACATTAGAAATATTTTCCCTGCGATAAAAGACTACTCAGGCTCAGATCGATAGTTTATTATTCTTACAGGCTAAGGTTGCCTGCTGATAGACATCAGAGCCAGGGTCTCTGGGATATTTTTGGCATTTGCTCAGATGCTACCTCATGGGCACAAGATGGCTGCAGTGCACACATTGTGTCTCTCTGCAACCCCAACGGAAAACTGATCAGAAAGCAGTGGCTGAAAGGCCTTTCTCACACCAAGCTTCCACTTAAATGAGTTATAGAATACAATTCCTAAAACAGAGCTTAGCACATGCTAAATGCTTTAAAGTATGACTTATTATAGTCACACAAATAAATATGAGTGTTTATGCCTACACACATTTCAGCTAACCTTTAAACTTTAACGTTTTCAGCAATGTAAATGCTACACATTTCTAAAAACTATCATTTCAAACTTACTCTTTTACATTCCTAGCATACTTATTTAATTTTGTAAATGTTGAAGAGTCACTTTCCAATTTTAGCATTTTATTTTAGTCAACATTCACTTTCTTAAGTCAGATGAAGTGTGTGTGTGTATGTGTGTGTCCATGTGTAAATGCACGTGCGTGAGAGATTGTACAGCCATATACAGACCTTTATCTACCCCTGGGAAGAGAGAAGCCTTCCAGGAACCTGGGTCTCTCACATCACCTGTGTCAGGCAGAGATGATGTGTTGTTTTATGTTCTTCTTTTTTTTTCCTGCATAAGATACTAATCAATCACAAGTTATTAGTTGAAGAAGATGAAAGTCAGAAAAGGCTGCCTTGATGGGATTCACCCATTTATTCAAGAGATAGTTATTGAGCACCTATTATGCAGCAGGCACCAGACCAGACACTGAGGACACCGCATTGATGCAGGCAGGTGGATCCTCCACCCTCCTGGCCCTTGCTGGCTGGTGTGGGAAGCACACACAACCAGACAGTTCAAACTATGCACAAGAACGTTTCATTGATTGAGAAGTATTTTGTAACTCAGCTCAGGCCAGGCTGCTCTCAGCTTGCAAAGAATATACAAGAGACAATGTGTGGTGAAGGAAAAGCAGCTTGATTATTCAAATGCCAGCAGTTGAGGAGAATGGCCAGACTTAAGTCTCAAGGAACCATCTCAACTCTTTCAGCTGAGTGAGGGGGTTTAAGAAGAGACACTTGGGCCAGGCCCGGTGGCTCATGCCTGTAATCCCAGCACTTTGGGAGGCCGTGGCGGGCAGATCATGAGCTCAGGAGATCGAGACCATCTTGGCTAACACAGTGAAACCCCATCTCTACTTAAAAAAAAAAAAATACAAAAAATTAGCCAGGCGTGGTGGCGGGTGCCTGTAGTCCCAGCGACTCGGGAGGCTGAGGCAGGAGAGTGGTGTGACCCCGGGAGGTGTAGCTTGCAGTGAGCCAAGATCGCACCACTGCACTCCAGCCTGGGTGACAGAGCAAGACTGTGTCTCAAAAAAAAAAAAAAAAGAAAAAAAAAGACAGCCTTCATGTGGGAGGCATGCAGGAGTGGTGCAGAATGCTGGGTCTTGTTCCAATGGCTGTCTGGAGTAATCACTCATCCAGAGGTCCGGTTAGTTATCACCTTGACCTAGGCCTGGTGGTGGTGGACTAATTGTTCATGTGTCGGGGGGATCCTGCAGCTGAATTTCTAGGCCTGGTTTGTTTCAAAATTAGCCCCTAGAATTTCTAAGCAAGCACATAAGACAAATGAGCACGGTGCAAGGGAATGCCTGGTGGGAAAGGGAGGGAAATCAAGGCTTCTAAAGTGCATTTCAAGGCTGTTAAATACAGTGAGTTCTAAGTTTGTCTTCAAAGAATCAGCTTGTCAGTATGTTCCATTCTTTGTTCTCCATTTTAAAGTTTAACCTCCTTGTTCGCTTGATCTCCTTGCCCCTAGTTTCAGTAAACAACCTTCCTGCCACTTCTAATCAGTAGTTCACACCTGTTCGCCTGGTCACCTGCTCTGACCTGAGTCACCTTTAGTCACCTTCCCTAACCGTCTTTCCTGCCGAAACTGCTCACCCCGCCACGCTGGCTCATACACCTGCTCTCTTTAAAATAGCCAATTGGAATTAGCTTAGACTATGTGGCGCAACCCTAGCCAATAGGGGAATGACACAGCAGTAGGGGCTACCTGTGTCAGGGACAAGAACCCCTTCCCCTCCCTTATTCAGGTGTACTCTCGCCATTGCTCCACGCGAGATGCACCCTTCTACAGAAGTAAAATCGTCTTGCTGAGAAAATTTATGTTCGAGTGCTATTTCTTTTGCGGCACCAAAAATTTATTTTCAACAAGGTTACAGTCTGAGATTAAGAAAGAAAGTGGGGAAAAAACCTCTAAGATGCATTTCAAGGCTGGGATACTGGGTTACACTGTGAAGGAAATAAGCAAGGTTGACGGAGAGAGCATGACAGGGTGGATACTGTTTCACGTGGGTGGCTCAGGAGAGCTTATCTGTTGGGTGATGTCTGAGCAATGATCTAAGTGGGGCAGTGATGTCAAAAGGAGTGGCCCGGGACCATTTATAGGAGGTCCCTGTCAAAGTGGCCTGCAGTCAGATATAAGCTGTGGACTCTGGTTCCTGAGAATGACCAAGGTCAATTTATGGATGCTGTGAGCCCCGACAGCTTGAGACAGGCCTCAGTTAATTTAGAAAGTTTACTTTGCTAGGGTTGAGGATATACCCATGACACAGCCTCAGGAGGTCCTGACAACACATGCCCAAGGCGGTCACAGCACGGCTTGGTTTTATACCTTTTAGGGAGACATGAGATATCAACTAATGTGTGAAAAATGAACATTGGTTTAGTGGGACAACTCCAAGCAGGGAGGGGGCCTCCAGGTCACAGGTAGGTGAGAGACAAGTGGTTGCATTCTTCTGAGTTTCTGATTAGCCTTTCCTAAGGAGGAGATCAGATATGCATTTATCTCAGTGAGCAGAGGCAGGGCTGAACAGAATGGGAGGCAGGTTTGCCCTAAGCAATTCTCAGCTTGACTTTTTCTTTCAGTTTAGTGATTACAGGGCCCAAGATGTTTTCCTTTTACAATGAGATAGGTGGCAAATGACTGATTCTGTCTGATATTAGGGTCCAATCACCTCCCCTTTCTATTCTTTGGAGAGAAAATGTTATCAGCCTTTTTACCAGTGCTTTTCTTATCTCACTGAACTTGGCACCGGAGGCTGTCAAAGGACTGTGGACCTGCTAGGTGACCTGGGGGCATGTGTTTCTCCCTTTTTACTCTGCTTTGCTGCAGGTAACTCAGTGGTCAGTGCTATTCTCTCCTCCTCTCAAGAAACCTGACAGGATAATCTAGAGTTGAAAAAAACTGATGTTTTCTACAAAGTCTGTGATGTTGACAGAACTAGACAATCTGACCTGAGGCAGAACTAACATTCAGAAAATAAACAAGATTTAAGTATTTACAAGGGGATTTCATCAACCAGTTGGAATCTAGCTTGTTTGAGAATGTGAGTTGGAATGTTAAGATATTATTGTCTGCAAAAGTCTCTAAGATCTTCTGGTCAATCATATTCACTGCTATACTAAATTTGTGAAGTCAGACCTTTGTGGCATGGGGAAGTGAAAATACAAATAATAAACCCAATAGTCAGGGAAAACTCCATATATTTCCACAGTCCAGATGGTGGTCATTGATTTATCAAAGTGCTTGGAGGATTGTCAAAAGGATTTTGTATTATTTTGTGGTTTTGGTTCGATTTTTTAATGTTTTTAGCAGCATATCATTCCATATAAATTTCATATCTAAAGATGATGAAAAGGGGAAGGATGCTTCAGTTGTCTTTGCAGAAAGTGATGATTAGAAGAGCCAGAATTTTTGTGTCTAAGGCACTTTGTTGTTAAAAGAACTTGCTGCTAACATCAAGTTATTGTAGACACCAAAAAAAATCAATCAATTACTTCATCTACCGATTGACCCATTTGTAGATTTATCCATCCATCAACTCATACATCCAATTATCCATTCATACACCCAGCTATCCATCCATCTATCCACTTATGCACCCATTCACGTATGCATCTACCCATGTATTCACCCACCTATGCATCCATCCATCCATGCATCCACCTATGTGTCCATCCCTCCACACATTCATACACCCATGCATCCACCTACCCATCCACCTACACATCCATCTACCCGTGAATCAACCTACCCATACATTCAACAATGAATCCATTCACCCATGCATTCATCCACCCATGTAGCCACCTATGAATCCACCCATCCATTCATCGATGCATGCATCATTTGCTAGATTTGAAGTACCTATTCTCTGCCATACACTGTGTTAAGGGAAGAAACCACAATAGTAAACAAGAGGGAGAGGGTTTGTAACCTTAGGTCTCCTCTAGAGGAGGAGGCAGAAAACGTGTAAGACAAAATATAAGTGAATAATATAATTTTAGACAGTGATGCTCTGAAGAAAATATATATTTTCTATATATACATATACACACACACATATACTTGGATACTCTATACACACACACACATATATACCCAAGTACATATGTGTGCGTGTGTGTGTGTGTGTGTATATATATATTAGACAATATTAGTTTGCCAAGGGAGGGTAAGTAAGTTTCAGGAAAGGCCTCTCTGGGAGGTAATAAAATCAAGACCCAAATGAAGAAAATCAGCCATGCTATATCCTGGAAGACAGTCCTGCAGGCAGTGGACCCAGCCAGGGAAACATCCTGCAATATGTACATCTGCAGTGTGTGAGGACCCAGGCAGGCCAAGGTGGCTGAGGCAGAAGAAGGGAGGGGGTGCATGTGGCAGAGAGGTAGGCAGGAGCAGATCATCGGGACCTTCTGGTCATGAACGTGGGTTCACACCAACCAAAGGAGCTTCTAGGAAACAGCCTCACGGAGAACATAGCAATAACATTGTCCTTCTACGTGGCATTGTTTTCCAGAAGAAAAAGCAGTGTGCACAAGGATGTGTGCATGTACTGGCATTGCCTAGGACTGGGCCAGTGACCCAGTACTAGTTTGCAGGGGCAGATGTGAACGTACTTTCCGAAGGCATGTACCAAGCTTTGAATATAACACCTGCTCTTCTTATGATAAGCTATAATGTTTTCAAGACCTATTGACTTAGCTTTAGCTGGGACAACAGAATACAGCCTGGTCCATGTGGTGATAATCGTGACCCCAAATGGCCCTGAGCTCTGGATACGCCCATTTATAAAGAAAGGTACCAGCTTGGGAACACATTTCTTGGATCATGGGAAGCAAGAAGACAGGGTCAGCCCTCCAAGCTCTGAATTTTGTATTTCAGATGCTGAACATAGCAGCCCTGCCCAGGCTTGCCTCATGGTAGCTATGGTGGAAGAGGACACGTGCCTAACTAAGGATGTGCAAGTGAGAGAGTCTTTGAAGAATCAGCTGATGAGACAGAGAAGTATGGATCAGGGGGCTGTAGAAGATGATTTTTTATTCTTTTTTACAATTTCCTATATTTTTTAACTCTTTTTTTTTTTTTTAAATCTGGGGGGACATGTGCAGATTTGTTAGAAAGGCATACTGTGTGATGCTGAGGTTTGAGATATGATTGAACCCATCACCCAGATAGAAAGCATAGTACCCAATAGGGAATCTTTTGCTCCTTGTTGCCTCTCCTCTCTCCCCTCTTCAGTGTCCACAGTGTCTATTGGGAACAAGTGGACCCAATGTTTAGTTCTCATGTATAGGTGAGAACATGCAGTATTTGGTCTTCAGTTTCTGCCTCAGTTCACTTAGGATAATGAACTCCAGCTGCATCCAGGTTGCTGGAAAGAACATAATTTCATTAGTTTTTATGGCTGTATAGTATTCCATGGTAATATGATTTAGATCTGTGTCTCTTCCCAAATCTCATGTCGAATTGTATTCCCCAGTGTTGCAAGTGCAGCCTGATGGGAGGTGATTGGATCATGGAGGTAGTTGCTCATGAATGGTTTAGCACCACTCCCTTGGTGCTGTTCTTGTGATAGTGAGTTCTCATGAGATTCAGTTGTTTAAAAGTGTGTGGCACCTCCCCCCTATCGTTCCCCCTGTTTCAACCATGTGAAGTGCTGACTCACCCTTCACCTTCTGCTATCTCTCCTGAGGCCTCCCTAGAAACCAAGCAGGGGCCAGCATCATGCTTCCTGTACAGCCTGCAGAACTGTGAGCCAATTAAACCTCTTTTCTTTATAAATTACCAAGTCTCGAGTATTTCTTTATAACAATGTGAGAACAGACTAATACACATGGTGTACATATAGGATATTTTAATGCAATCCATGATTGATGGGTACCTGGATTAATTCCATGTCTCTGCTATTGTGAATAGCACTGCAATGAACCTACAGGTGCATGTGTCTTTTTGCAAGAATGATTTATTTTTCTTTGGGCATATACCTAGTAATGGGATTGCTGGGTTGAATGATAGTTCAATTCTTAGTTCTTTCAGAAATCTCCAAACTGCTTTCCACAATGGCTGGACTAATGTACATTCCAACCAACAGTGTATGGGTCCACTTTTATCCACACCCTTACTAACATCTGTCCTTCTTTGACTTTTTAACAAAAGCTATTCTGATTGGTGTGAAATGCTAGCTCACTGTGGTTTTTGAGAAATGTCTGTTCATGTCTTTTGCCCATTTTTTAATAGGGTTATTTGTTTTTTGCTTTTTGAACTTTATCCACACCTTCACCAACATCTGCTATTTTTATAGATTCTGGATATTAGACTTTGTAAGATGCATAGTTTGTAAAAATTTCTCCCATTCTGTAGGTTGTCTGTTTACTCCCTTGTTTCTCTTGCTTTGTATAAGTTCTTTGGTTTAATTAGGTATCACTTAACATTTTTGTTTCCGTTGCAATTGCTTTTGAGGACTTCAGTCATGAATTATTTGTCAAGGCCAATCCTGAGATGGATATTTCCTAGGTTTTCTTCTAAGATTTTTACAGTTTAACATCTTAAATTTAAGTTTTAATTCATCAGGAGTTAATTTTTGTATATGGTAATAAGTAAGAGTCCAGTTTGATTCTTGTGCATATGGCTAGCCAGCTATCCCAGTACCGTTTATTGAAGAGGGAGTCTTTTCCCCGTTGCATATTTTTGTCAAGTCAAAGATCGGATGGTTGTAGGCGTGCAGCTTTATTTCTGGTGAGTTCTTCATCCTGGTCCATTGGTCTATCTGCCTGTTTTTGTACTAGTATCATGCTATTTTGGTTACTGTAGCCTCATGTTATAGTTTGAAGTCGGGTAATGTAGAACTTCTGGCTTTGTTCTTTTTACTTAGGATTCTTTTGACTATTTGGGCTCTTTTTTGGTTCCATTTGAATGTTAGCACTTTTTTCTAATTCTTTGAAAAAAAAAACACTGATAATTTGATAGGAATGGTACTGAATATGTAAATTACTTTCAGCAGTACATCATTTTAATAATATTGATTCTTCCAATCCATGAACATGGAACATTTTTTCATTTATTTGTGTCTTCTGTTGATTTCTTTCAGCAGTGTTCTGTAGTTCTTCTGACATAGGTCTTTTACCTCCTTGGTTAGCTATATTCCTACGTATTTTATTATTTTTCTGAGTATTGTAACTGCGATTGTGTCCTTGATTTGTCTCTCATCTTAAACAATTGGTTCCCATGGTATTTGGAGACATTGGAAACAATATGGAGCCCATCAGAAGCGAAATCTCAGCCTTAACACTCTCTCGCCAGGATAATCCCAGAGGCTGATTGGCTTTAGGTCTGGATTCCAGGTTCTACTGCAGGGGCTGGTCAGTGGTGGGAAGCCCCTGACACTGAAGGGAGTAAGAGCAAATTGTGGGGCAGGGCTTGTCTAACCTGACCATAGTCATCTAGGTGTAGACAGTGTCCCCATCCTGAAATAATAAGCTACACTGTCGTTTTTCTCTGTCTCTATCAGCATTTTCAGCACCATTGTTGAAATCTATTTCCAAATTCCATCAGGATAAATGAACATAGAGGTTAGATTCATGATCAACCTAAATGCTCATAAATGACAGATTGGAAAAGGAAAATGTGGTACATATACACCATGGAATCCTATACAACCGTAAAAAGAATGAAATCATATCTTTGCAGGAAAATGGATGGAGCTGGAAGCCATTATCCTTAGCAAACTAACGCAGAAACAGAAAACCAAATACCACATGTTCTCACTTGTAAGTGGAAGCTAAATAATGAGATGTCATGAACATAAAGGGAACAACAGACACTGGTATCTACTTGAGGGTGGAGGGTAGGAGGAGGCAGAGAAGAAAAAAAGATAGCTGTCAGGTACTAGGCTTAATACCTGGGTGATGAAATAATCTGTACAACAAGCCCCATTAACAGGAGTTCACCTATGTAATAAACCTTCGCATATACTCCCAAACCTCAAATAAAAGTTAGGATACAATAAATAAAAATTTTTTAAAAGAGACTAGATTCACTAAGGGTGACCGAGAGATTCCAGAGCATCACACAGCTTAAATTCCCTGATACAGTGACTTCATCTCATTTCTTCAGGTACATTTTACTTGCCTTTTCAATACAGAAAACAGTTCCTTAAATTGAAATATCAAGGGAGGGAATGTAATTCTTTGTCTTGCTCTCTGGTAGCAGGATAAGTTTAACTCAAATATTTACAACTGCCTTTCTACTCCTCCCCTTTTAAATGAAATTTAGTGTTTATGTCTATGAGCCTCAAATCTCACATTGTAAAAGCACCTAATTTATATTTTAAAGTGATTTAATGGACAGGAAATCGCTAAGCATTATTTGCTAATCTGCTCTCATCTAACCATAAATATTCTTATTTTCCTTCTCCCCAGGAGCTGGCAGAGTTAATATTCCTATAATTAAATGTTGTTTAGTAATTGTCTATCTCTATATATAGTACTAATGAAATGTTGTAAAGTAGGTCTCTCAAACTAGAATTTTTTTTTTGACCACTGAATCCCAGGGGTGGCACATATTAGAGATGTGTGTATAATTGGCAGCATTTGAGGGAAGATAATTCCTATGTGGAAAAAGAGAAGTTGACAATGCTTTTCTCTCATAGGCATAGAAAAACATCATCACCTGGGTAGATCATTTGAAAGCAAAATTGAAACTTTATGATGCCCTGAAAAAGGGTGTCAAATTTCAGTTAGACAAGAGGAACACAGTTTTCAGATCGTTGCACAGCATGCTGACTACAGTTAATAAGAATGTATGTTTCAAAATTGCTAAGTGTGTACATTTCAAATTTTCTCATCACAAAAAAATGATATGAGGTGTTGATATATTAATCAACTGAATTTAATTATTCCACAAGGTATACATATATCAAAACATTACATTTTACCCCATAAATACACGCAGTTGTTATTTGTCAAATGAAAATGTTAAACAAAGGCCCTGTGTGTGGGGTCATTGAATACTATGATTCCAAAGTACAGATAAGGAGTCACAGGTGATGAAATACTGTTTTGCAATGTAATATTTTTTGTAAAAAAGAAAAAGAAAAAGAAAAAAGAAACTGCTTTTCTAAATTGGTAAGATACTTATTAAAATATAAGAAAGATTGAAATTTTCTCTTAATTATGTTGAGTGCTATAGAATTTGCTTTTGGTTTTTCTAGAAGTATAATAGTCAAGGAATTTTTACTTCTTGTCTTACTTTATGTAGCCATGCAGGAGTCCACTTGTGTAATCGAAGACATAGATCACAGAGCAATAGAGCTGAATGTCTTATAATATGGAAGAAATACTTTTGGAGACACCAGTTTTATGTATAAGTTTGGAATCCTGAAATGCTATTCATAAGTGTTGGACTGCACATCAGAATGGTTTTTATTATAATAATTTAGTGGACTGTCTAATTCATAATTTAAGCTGAATTAATGAACTTACATCACCTGACTTATTTGCCTGAAGAAAGGCATGGAGAAAAGCTTGTGAAATAAAGTAACAAGAAACTCAAATTAAAATCCTATCATACGCTTAAAATTCACATTTTTTAATTGAAGGATGAGAAGGATAGATATTCACAAGCTCTGCTCTAACACCACGGTGTGTCCTTGGAGGATTCATGTGGAGAAAATTACTAGAAATAGGAAAGTATGTTTTACAGAATTCTATTTCTTGCTACCTTTTGTCAGCCTTCTCTGACACATAGTAATTACAAAGGTTTTAAGGGGAAAAGAGATGCATTATTATTTTCTCTTCCCTGTCACACTTTCCCATAAGGACATAAAGCCTTTATTTTGTTATATTTGCATTTACATGGAAGTTTTGAAACTAGCCAACCTATTTTGAGTGTGGGGTCGAATTTTGCAGGTCCATGTTCAAGGACCCCAAGAGGCACTCAGAACTTGTCTTTCCAAACCAGTGTCCTCATTCTCCTCCATCCCCTAAACTCACTTGACAGTTAAGCAAGACCACCCCATTTAGCCTATGAGAGTTTCCCAATAGTTTAGCGTGTATTAAGTAATCGATGCACCTTCTCTGTTTCATGCATTGTAGGAGGATTCCACACACAAAATAAAATTAGATCCCTTCCTTGCACACAAGGAGATCTCAGTACAGCATAGAGACCAGTGTCTCTTATGCTGCACTTATGCTGCAAATCAGATGAGAACATCATTAAGGAAGCCGCTCACCTGCCTAGGACAGAAGATGTGTTTTTGTTTTTAAGATAGAATCTCAGTCTCTTGCTCATCCTGACGTGCAATCACTGCTCACTGCAGCCTCAAGCTCTGGGGCTCAGGTGATTCTCCCACCTCAGCCTCTTGAGGAGGTGGGACTACAGGTGCATGCCACCATGTCTGGATAATATTTTGCATTTTCTTTTGTAGAGATGGGGTTTCACCTTGTTGCCCAGGCTGGTCTCAAACTCCTGGGCTCAAGTGATCCACCTGCCAAGTGCTGGGATTACAGGCATGAGCCATCACGCCCAGCCTTGAAGTGAGGTTTTGAAGAAGTAGAAATTTTCCAGGAACAAATATGGGGTAAAAGTAAGAAATCTGCATATGGAGCAGCTGCCATATGCCAGGCAATTTTCTCAATTATTTATGTGTTAACTAGTCCTCACAACAGAATGAGCTGTAAGTACTGTTTTGGTTGTTGCTGTTTGTTAGTTGTATTTTATTTTATAGTGGTAAGAACAATTGACATGAAATCTATTCTCTTCACACATTTTTAAGTGTACGATAATGTGTTGTTAACTGTAAGCACCATGTTGCCCAACAGATCTCTAGGGCTTAGTCATCTCACTGAATTAAACTTCATGCCTCTGGATGAGTAACTCCCCATTTCTGCCTCCTCCCAGCCCCTGACAACCTCCATTTCATTATTTGAGTCTACAAATGTGAGTATTTTAGATATCTCATATAAGTGGAATTATGTGATATTTGTCCCTCCATTACTGACTTATTTTGCTTACTCTAATGTTCTCCAGTTCACCTATGTTGTTAAAAACATCAAAATTTCCTTTCTTCTTAAAGATTAAATCCTATTCCGTTGTACGAATGTAGCACACTTTCTTTATTCAGTCATCAGCTGTCTGACACTTAGGTTGTTTCTGCATCTTGACTCTTGTTAATAGTGCTGCAGTGAACATCCCACATGGGGAGGCTAATATCTTTTTGAGATCCCAAGTTCTATCCTTTTGTATAAACACCCAGAAGTGGGATTGCTGGACCACAT
>NW_012103587.1:3931988-3934549 GCF_000951045.1 Mandrillus leucophaeus
CTCCTTCTCCTCCTCCTCCTTTTCCTCCCTCTGTCCTCCTCCTCCTCCTTCTTCTCCTTCTGTCCTCCTTCTCCTTCTCCTCCTTCTACTTCTCCTTCTCTCCCTCCTTCTCCTCCTCCTTCTGTCCTCCTATTCTCCTCTCCTCCTCCCTTTCCCTCTCCTCCTATTTCATTTTATCCTCCTCTTTCTACTCTGTCATTACCATCATCTTTAAATTCTCTTTTCTGTTTTGGTTTTTGTTTCATTTTAAATCATTTCTATTGATGTATCTTTAAGTTTACTACAAATTATATACATTTATACAAAAGTATATACATTTACTATAAATACCATAATGCTTTTTATATTATCTAATCTGCTGTTAATCCTGGATATTTTTATCTCAGATATTATAATTTTTACCTCTAGAATCTTGAGTCTTTTTGTTTTTCTTCCATGTTTCCACTTAATTTTTGAAACAATTAAAATAAAATTATAACTATTTTAATGTCCTTGTATGCCATTTCCTTCATCTGTGTAAGCTCTGGGACTACTTAAAAAAAAAAGTTTAATTTCAACTTTCATTTTAGATTCAGACAGTACATGTGCAGAATTGTTATTTGAGAACATTGTGTGATGCTGAGGTTTGGGATAAGGACCCCATTACCCAGATAGTGAGCACAGTACCTGATACGTAGTTTAGCCCACCCTGCCTCCACCCTCTAGTAGTCCACAGTGCCTATTGTTTCCATATTTTATGTCCATATGTGCTCTATGTCCACTTACAAGTAAGAAGATGCAGTATTTGGTTTTCCATCTCCCAGGCTCAAGCGATCCTTCCACCTCAGCCCCTACCCCAAAGTAGCTGGGACAGCAAGTGCACACCACCATGCCTACCTCATTTTTATTCTATTTTCTTTTTTTCTCATTTGTTTTCTTTTCTTTTCTTTTTTTTTTTTTGTAGAGACAGGGTTTCACTGTGTTTCCCAAACTGGTCTTGAATGCCTAAACTCAAGCAATCCACCCACCTTGGCCTCCCAAAGTGCTGGGCTAGAGGCATGAGCCACTGCATCTGGCCAATTTCATTCCTTTTTATGGCTGCATAGTATGCCATGGTGCATATGTTCCATATTTTCTTTATTCACTCTACCATTGATGGGCACCTGGGTTAATTCTATTTCTTTGCTGTTGTGAGTAGTATAGTGATGAATACACAAGTGCATATGTGTTTTTGTAGAATGATTTATTTTCTTGTGGGTATATGCAAGGTAATGGGATTGCTCGGTTGGATGGTAACTCTGTTTTAAGTTCTTTGAGAAATCACCAGCCTGCTTTCCACAGTGGCTGAACTAATTTACATTCCCACCAGCACTGTATAAGCATTCCCTTTTCTCCTCAGCCTCATCAGCATAAGTTGATTTTTGGCATTTTAATAATAGTCGTTGTGACCGGTGTGAGATGGCATCTCACTGTGGCTTTGATTTGTATTTCTCTGATGATTAGTTATGACAAGCATTTTTTAATACATTTGTTGGCCACTTGTGTGTCTTCTTTTTAGACATGACTGTTCATGTCCTTTGCTCATTTTTAATGGAATTATTTGTTTTTGAATTGTTGCTTTATAAGTTCCTTATAAATGCTGTATATTAGACCTTTTTGGATGCATGGTTTGCAAATATCATCTCCCATTCTGCAGATTCTCTGTTTCTTCTGTTGATAGTTGCTATTTCTGTGCAGAGGCCCAATGGTTTAATTATATCTCACTTGTCTATTTTTCTTTTCGCTGAAGTGCCTTTGGGAACTTAGCCAAAAATTATTTGCCAAGGCCAATGTTGAGAAGAGTATTTCCCAGTTTGTCCTCCAGGATTTTTACAGTTTTATGTCTTACATTTAAATCTTAAATCCATATTGAGTTAATTTTCTATATGGTAAAATGCAGGGCATCCAGCTTCAATGTTCTGCATATGGCTACCCAGTTATTCCAGTACCATTATTCAGCAATAGGGAGTCCTTTCCCCATTGCTTGTTTTGGCCTGTTCTGTCAAAGATCAGATAATTGTGAACGTGCAGCTTTATTTCTGAGTTTTGTATTCTTATTTATTGGTTCATATGTTTGTTTTTGTACCAGTACCATGTTGTTTTTGTTACTGCAGCTTTATAATATAGTTTGAAATCAAATAGTGTGATGCCCCTGGCTTTGTTCTTTTTGCTTAGAATTGCTTTGGCTATTTGTGTGCTTTTTTGGTTCCATATTCATTTCAGAGTAGTTTCCTCTAATTCTGTAAAAAATGACATTGTAGTTCTATAGAAATAGCATTTAATCCATAAATTGCTTTGGATATTATAGCTACTTTAATGATATTGATTCTTCCAGTCTATGGACATGGAATGGTTATCTATTTATTTGTAATGACTCTGATTTCTTTCAGCAGTGTTTTGTAGTTCTCCTTGTAGAGATCATTGATCTCTTTGACTAGGTGTATGCCCAGGGATTTCATGTTCTGTAATTGTAAGGTGGATTGGGTTCTTGATTGCACTCTCAGCCTAAATGTTGTTAGTGTATAGAAGTGCTACTGATTTTT
>NW_012103587.1:3935959-3937693 GCF_000951045.1 Mandrillus leucophaeus
TTGCCCAACAGATCTCTAGGGCTTAGTCATCTCACTGAATTAAACTTCATGCCTCTGGATGAGTAACTCCCCATTTCTGCCTCCTCCCAGCCCCTGACAACCTCCATTTCATTATTTGAGTCTACAAATGTGAGTATTTTAGATATCTCATATAAGTGGAATTATGTGATATTTGTCCCTCCATTACTGACTTATTTTGCTTACTCTAATGTTCTCCAGTTCACCTATGTTGTTAAAAACATCAAAATTTCCTTTCTTCTTAAAGATTAAATCCTATTCCGTTGTACGAATGTAGCACACTTTCTTTATTCAGTCATCAGCTGTCTGACACTTAGGTTGTTTCTGCATCTTGACTATTGTTAATAGTGCTGCAGTGAACATCCCACATGGGGAGGCTAATATCTTTTTGAGATCCCAAGTTCTATCCTTTTGTATAAACACCCAGAAGTGGGATTGCTGGACCACATAGCAGTTCTATTTTTAAAGTTTTGAGGAACTTGGATGTGGTTTTCCATAGAGACCTCCCCATTTTTCATTACCGCCAGCTGTGTGCAAAAGTTGCAATTTCTCCACACCCTCACCAGCTCATGCCACCATACACACACACACACACACACATACACACACACACACCCCTATCTATCTACCCATCTGTTCGTATCTATATGCATATATAGATTAGCCGTCCTAACAGGTATGAGATGATACCTCGTTGTAGTTTTGATTTGCATTTCTCCAATAATCTTTCCATACACCTGTTGGCCATGTGTATGCCTTGTTTGAAGAAATGTCTATTCATGTCCTTGACTCATTTTTAAAAATCAGGTCATTAGTTTGTTTCAGTTAGTTTGTTTTTGCTATTAATAATTATCTCAAGCTTCTAGGCAAATAGCCAAGGCTCTCACTGCTCATTTTAGTCAGCAGCACCTGCCCATTCACAGTAACCACACAGAAGGGTTAATTCATATTTCAAACTCATTATTCATCTCTTGGATCTTAATAGTTTTGTACTTTTTCTCCAGAGTATTCATCTCAATAGAGCTAGCTAATCAGGTTTAGGTTTTCATTAAACAGCTGTCATTTGCTTGCTAGCTCTGTGGCAACTTGATGTTAGATTAAATTTTAATTTAGCCTAGGCTGGATAAAAAGTATCTTTCAAACAACAAAGAACCACTGTTAGCAGGTTACAGTTGTAATTAAGCAGAGGCTGACTGAAATACACCTAGATTCACACACAGGGGAATGATTAGGGATAAACATATAAAATCATTATTCAGTCTTGCAGCCTGATTGTGGGAATAAGCTTAGGGCAGAAGAGGACAAAATATTTTAACTACTATACCTTCAGTGTTTTTCTCCCCTTCTCCTTGTCTAGTCCCCTCTCCTCTTCTGGAAATCAATTTACGTATACATCAGGATGCTTGAAGTTGCCCTGCAGCTCACTGATGCTCTCCTCGTCCTCCTCCTCCCTCCTTCTGTCCTCCTCCTCCTTCTCCTCCTCCTTCTCCTTCTCCTCCTCCTCCTTCTCCTCCTTCTGTCCTCCTCCTTCTCCTTCTCCTCCTTCTCCTCCTTCTGTCCTCCTCCTCCTCCTTCTCCTCCTTCTGTCCTCCTCCTCCTTCTCCTCCTCCTCCTTCTCCTCCTCCTCCTTCTCCTTCTCCTCCTCCTTCTCCTCCTTCTGTCCTCCTCCTCCTTCTCCTCCTTCTCCTCCTTCTCCTTCTCCTCCTCCTTCTCCTC
>NW_012103587.1:3943303-3946066 GCF_000951045.1 Mandrillus leucophaeus
TGTTATTCTAGCTCTCAGTGGGAATGGCTCTAGCTTTTGTCCATTCAGCATGATGATGGGTATGGGTTTGTCATAGATGGCCCTATTAGTTTGAGGTATATTCCTTTGATGCCTAGTCTGTTGAGGGTTTTTATTATAAAGGGATGTTTGATCTTATTGAAAGCTTTTTTGTGTGTCTATTGAGATGATTATATGGTTTTTGCTTTTGATTCTGTTTATGTAGTGAATGACATTTATTGATTTGTGTATATTGAACTAGCCTTGCATCCCAGGAATAAAGCATAAAGTCTACTTGATAGTGGTATATTAACATTTTGATGTTCTGCTGGATTAGGTTGGCTAGTATTTTTTTGAGGATTTGTGTGTCTATGTTCATGAGGGATTTTTTATTGATCTGAAGTTTTCTTTATTTACTTTGTGTTTGCTAGATTTTAGTATCAGTCTGATGTTGGTTTCATAGAATGAGTGAGTGTGAAACCCTCCTCTTCGATTTTTTGCAATACTTTCAGTAGGGTTAGTATCAGTTCTTTTTACATCTGGTAGAATTCAGCTATGAATCCATATGGTTCAGTGCTTTTTTTGGTTTGTAGGTTATCTATTGCTGATTCAATTTCACAAGTTGATATTGGTCTATTTATGGTTTCAATCTCTTCCTGATTCAATCTTGGAAGACTGTGTGCTTCCAGGAATCTATTCATTTTCTCTAGACTTTCTCATTTGTGTGCACAGTTATTAATAGTAATCTCTAACTGTTGGGAACAGGACCCAAAATCTGGTCATAAACTGGCCCCAAAACTGGCCATAAACAAAATCTCTGCAGCACTGTGACATACTCATGATGGCCTTGATGCCCACACTGGAAGGCTGTCGATTTACCAGAATGAGGGCGAGGAACACCTGGCCCACCCAGGGCAGAAAACCGCTTAAGGCATTCTTAAACCACAAACAATAGCATGAGCGATCTGTGCCTTAAGGACATGTTCATGCTGCAGACAGCTAGCCAGAGCCCATCCCTTTATTTCGACCCATCCCTTTATTTCCTGTAAAGAATACTTTCAGTAAATCTTATGACCGACTTGCTGTCAATAAATATGTGGGTAAATCTCTGTTCAAGGCTCTCAGCTCTGAAGGCTGTGAGACCCCTGATTTCCCACTCCACACTCTGTATTTCTGTATGTGTGTCTTTAATTCCTCTAGCGCCACTGGGTTAGGGTCTCCATGACCAAGCTGGTCTTGGCACTAAGAATCTTTTTGATTTCTGTAAAATCACTTGTAATACCGCCTTTGTTGTTTCCAATTGTGCTTATTTGAATCTTTTCTTTCTTTTCATTTGATAATCTAGCTAGAGGTCTATCAATCTTATTTATTTTTTCAAATAACCAACTCTTAGTTTTATTCATCTTTGTATGGATGTTTGCATCTCAATTCCATTAGGTTGTCTAATTGTAGTAATTTCTTTTATTCAAACAGCTCTGGTGTTGCTTTGTTCTTTTTTTATTGTTCCTTTAGGTGCAAAGTTAGATTGTTAATTTAATTTAATTTGGTAAGTTTCTAACTTCTTGATGAAGGCATTTAGGGCTATGAAGTTTCCTCTTAACACTGCTTTGGCTGCATCCCAGAGATTTTGGTAAGTTGTGTCCTTATTTTTGTTAATTTCAAATAACATTTCTCCTGTCTTAATTTAAATCTTCATCCGGGAATTATTCATAAGTTATTTTGTTTTCATGTAGTTGTGTGTTTTGAGAGATCTTCTTGGTGTTTTCTGTTTTTATTGTAGTGTCATTCAACTGTGTGCTCAATATTCTTTCAATTTATTTGAATTTATTGAGGCTTGCTTTAAGACTCATCATGTAGTTTATCTTAGACTATGCTCCTTTTTGCAGATGAGAATATATATTCTATGGTTGTTGGGTGGAATGTTCTGTAGATGTCTATTAGGTCCTATTGTTCAAATGTCAAGTTTAAGTCCAGAGTTTCTTTGTTAATTTTTTGCCTCAGTGATATGTCTACTGCTGTCAGTGGTGTGTTAAAGACTCCCACTATTATTGTCTGGTTGCCTAAGTTATTCATAGGCCAAGAAGTTGTTTTATGAATCTGGGTGCTCTCTTGAAGATGGTTGGGTCTTGTTTCTTTGTCCTGCCTGATGCTCTATGTCTTTTAAGTAGGGGTGTTATAGCCCTTTTACATTGAAGTTCAGTATTGATATGTGTAATTTTAATCCTGTCATTGTTTGGTTAGTTGGTGGCAATGGTGGCATATATATGTATATGGTGGTGGGTGTGTATATATATACGTATACATATATACATATACACACACACTATATATACGTATCTGTATATGTATATATTGTGTGTATATGTGTGTGTGTGTATATATATGTATATTTAGGATGGTTAAGGTTTCTTGTTGGATTATAGTCTATCATTATATAATTCCCTTCATTGTCCTGCTTAATTTTTGTTGGCTTAAAATCTGTTTTATCTACTGTAACAATAGTGACTTCTGCTCTTTTCTGTTTTCTGTTTGCATAATAGATCTTACACCACCCTTTTACTTTGATCCTGTTGGTGCCATTCCATGTGAGATGGGTCTCTTGAAGATGGTTGGGTCTTGTCTTTTTTTTGTTTTGTTTTGAGACGGAGTCGCTCTGTCGCCCAGGCTGGAGTGCAGTGGCCGGGTCTTGTCTTTTTATCCTGCCTGATGCTCTGTCTTTTAAGTGGAGGTGTTCAGCCCTTTTACATTGAAGTTTAGTATAGATAC
>NW_012103587.1:3946116-3952246 GCF_000951045.1 Mandrillus leucophaeus
TTAATTTGGTAAGTTTCTAACTTCTTGATGAAGGCATTTAGGGCTATGAAGTTTCCTCTTAACACTGCTTTGGCTGCATCCCAGAGATTTTGGTAAGTTGTGTCCTTATTTTTGTTAATTTCAAATAACATTTCTCCTGTCTTAATTTAAATCTTCATCCGGGAATTATTCATAAGTTATTTTGTTTTCATGTAGTTGTGTGTTTTGAGAGATCTTCTTGGTGTTTTCTGTTTTTATTGTAGTGTCATTCAACTGTGTGCTCAATATTCTTTCAATTTATTTGAATTTATTGAGGCTTGCTTTAAGACTAATCATGTAGTTTATCTTAGACTATGCTCCTTTTTGCAGATGAGAATATACATTCTATGGTTGTTGGGTGGAATGTTCTGTAGATGTCTATTAGGTCCTATTGTTCAAATGTCAAGTTTAAGTCCAGAGTTTCTTTGTTAATTTTTTGCCTCAGTGATATGTCTAATGCTGTCAGTGGTGTGTTAAAGACTCCCACTATTATTGTCTGGTTGCCTAAGTTATTCATAGGCCAAGAAGTTGTTTTATGAATCTGGGTGCTCTCTTGAAGATGGTTGGGTCTTGTTTCTTTGTCCTGCCTGATGCTCTATGTCTTTTAAGTAGGGGTGTTATAGCCCTTTTACATTGAAGTTCAGTATTGATATGTGTAATTTTAATCCTGTCATTGTTTGGTTAGTTGGTGGCAATGGTGGCATATATATGTATATGGTGGTGGGTGTGTATATATATACGTATACATATATACATATACACACACACTATATATACGTATCTGTATATGTATATATTGTGTGTATATGTGTGTGTGTGTATATATATGTATATTTAGGATGGTTAAGGTTTCTTGTTGGATTATAGTCTATCATTATATAATTCCCTTCATTGTCCTGCTTAATTTTTGTTGGCTTAAAATCTGTTTTATCTACTGTAACAATAGTGACTTCTGCTCTTTTCTGTTTTCTGTTTGCATAATAGATCTTACACCACCCTTTTACTTTGATCCTGTTGGTGCCATTCCATGTGAGATGGGTCTCTTGAAGATGGTTGGGTCTTGTCTTTTTTTTGTTTTGTTTTGAGACGGAGTCGCTCTGTCGCCCAGGCTGGAGTGCAGTGGCCGGGTCTTGTCTTTTTATCCTGCCTGATGCTCTGTCTTTTAAGTGGAGGTGTTCAGCCCTTTTACATTGAAGTTTAGTATAGATACATGTAATTTTAATCCTGTCATTGTGTTGTTAGTTGGTTGTTATATAGACTTGAGCATATAGTTGCTTTATTGTGCTTGTGGGCTATGTGCTTAAGCATGCTTTTGTGGTAGCAGGTGTCATTGTTTCAAACCCATGTTCAGCACTCCATTAAAGACTTCTTGTAAGGTTGGTCTACTTGAAATATATTCCGTCAGCATTTACTTGTCAGAGGAGGATTTTATTTGTCCTTCACTTCTGAAACTTAGTTCCTTTGTGTATCCTTGCATTTGCAACTGTGTTCTCAGGTGCAAAGGGGAGAGAGGTTACCCTCTCACACCACATCTGCTTATGAGTCTTGGAGGAGTCACCTCTGATAACTGGCATTGTGCCTACAATTTTGTTGTTGTTGTCACGTTTTTCATGCCATGGGGCTCCCTTGGTGAGAGGTCTGATAGGGAAATAGGCCACACCTTTACCACACCAACCCTGTGTAGGGAGGCATGCCTGGATCCCAAACCAGCCCACAAACCTGTGTGACTCATACCTTTCAGTTTTCTGAGAGTGTGGGCTCCTCCCTGATTGAAGTCCCAGCTCAGCACTCTTCAGCTGCAGGCTGCAGTCATGGGGCACCAGGACCTGCTCACAATTCCCTCCTTTAGATGTTTTGAGTTGCTTTCTAGGTGCAGTTGGAGATCTGAAGGGCTCAAGGCTGCTGGAAGGCACTCAGGTGGAGCAAATTTACCCAGGCTGGGCGGTGGAGGCTGTACCATGAACATGCCCTTAAAGAGTAGCCGGGAAGGGTCCCTGGGAGGGGCTGGTGGGAAAGCATATCTGCAGGACAGATATGCCTCAGCCCCACAGAGAAACAGATCATGCTTTCTCTCTGGCAGTTAGTTGATGCCAGGGCCTCTCAGAGGGAGACTGGCAGCCCTTGGGGTGGGTGCTTATAGCTGGGCTCCACCAGAGCTGATTCACACTCTAAGGTCCCTGGCTGTGTGCCTGCTGCAACTCCAACTCCATCTAATCTCTGGGGAGATGTCCCTGCCAGCTCATGCATTCGTAGGGGTGTGGGATGCCTTATAGCAGCTAGGATCCCAGAGGTCTGTGCTAAGAGTGAACAGTTCCCCAGTCCCTTCATTCACCCTTCTTCAGGTACTGCTTGAGGCCAGGAACTAGACATAGCATTCAGGAATCCCACACAGGGTTCCCAGTTTTTACCCTGTTCAGCCTCAGTGACCGAGTCTTTTCTCCGTTCTCATGTGGCATTTTCTCTCTGAAAATCTGTACAAATTATGTTGGTGTAGTCAAAATCATGGTCTCTCTCTGTGGGAGCAGCACTCCCCAGTTGCATCTAGCCGGCCATCTTGGAGAAAGTCTCTGGGTTGATTTCTATTGTGATTTTTCTTCTCTTTTTGGATACTATTTTCCTTTTTTTAAAAACATGTCTGGTAATTTTTTATTGAATGCAAGACATTGTTGAGTGTTGGATATTTTTACCTTGTTTTTACCTTGTTGAGTGTTGGATATTTTTGCATTCCTATAAGCATTTTTACAATCTGTTTTGCAATAAAGTTATTTAACCATTTTTGACATGGTTTTTATAATTTGGCAGGTAAAACTGGGGCAGCTTTTATTCTAAGGCTAATTATTTCCCACGACTGAGGTAAGAATCTTCTGAGCATTCTACCAAATGAACCATGAGCTTGAATCTTAGTTTGTAATAATTAAGGAAGTTTCTCTCTTCTGGCTAAAAACTCACACTGAAAAAAGTCTAGTATTTGTATTTTTTCTATTTCCTAATGCCTACTTTGATGCTTTTGAGTAGAATCTTTAGTCAAGATGCTATTAGTTGCAAATGATAGAAAGTTCAATTCACAATGACTTAAACAAATTAGTTCCCATATCACAGGGGTAACAGGCTTCAGATTCAGTGTGACCCAGCATCTCAGGTATTGATTCACAAGAATGTGACTCTTTCTACCTCTTGACCCTGTGTTTCTTGATTTGGAATTTACTCCCAGAAATCCCTTTATCTTAAAAGGCTCCTAGCACCTCCCAACCTGCATCCATATAGTTTAGAAAGCCCAGGGAAAAGATAAATTATATATTTATTTGTCTTCAAAATAGTTCTGGACAATGTTTTGGGATTTAATCTCACTAATATGTCTTGGATTGCCTGATTATACCTGTGGATCATTGTGCATATATGGAATATTCTGATATTATTATTTATCAGGCTTGCATCATATGTCCAATTTAAAACCTGGGTAGATGTAATGAACCCAGTCTCATTCAGGATACATGTGCTGATAATGGAAAAAAACAGTATCTGAAAGAAAACCACAGTGGTGGTGTTAAGATATGGTGAGTGAGACTGCATAGACAAAAGCAATCACTATCACTAGGTACTGATTTGAGTCAATCCTTGTGAGACCATCAGAGCCTCCTCAGTTAATTATACACAGTATTTTTGTTTCTACATTCATACATTTGTGAACCATTTGATACATTCTCCTGATCCCATTCTCCACTAATATTCACATGTGTATACATAATCTCCCTCGGAAGCCTGGACTATTAAAATGTAAAGGCCTGTCTTGTACTTTATTTACATTTGTCCTCTACATGCTGAGAATGACTCTGGGCAAAGAATATATATTAACGGAACATTTATTGTATAAATGAATGAATGAATGTGATTCTTATGCATATGCTAAATGTCAATGCCTTTCCTTTCTTAGCTTGATTGCCATTGTTTTCAAATATTGATTCTAAAATTGTTATTTGCTTTTCATAAGGAGCTATTGATTGCATGTTCAAAATCAATAACAAACAAATTATCTTCAAATTTGAGAATGATAATGTCTACCTCATCAAGGTTGTAAGAATGCCAAATAGGCAATCATGTGTAAAGTATTTAGATCAGCACCTAACACACAGCACTTTGTATATTTTAGATAATATAAATATCTGTAATTCTGATACCTTCAATTTCATCTTTTTTAGGATTTGAAATGGAATAATAAGAGCCTGATTTGCAAAGTGGTATGTGGAACCTACTTAGCCACTGAGATAAGGCTAGGACTACAAATGAGTAAAGTACTGTGATATCCATCTGTTTTGTAAAATCTGGTGAGAGCAGATTATCAAGTGTTTCATGTACTGCCATTTGTGAGTTCTGTTGCCCGTTGTATCTGGCTGTTGTTCTTTCCCTTCAGAAACACATAAAAATAGGCACATCTACAGAAATCCCTTCTTGAACCTTTAATCATGAATTTTGAATATTTAATCATTCTTTAATTCATTTCTTGAGTTAATATTGTTGAGTGCCTATTATGATAATAGCTACAATCATTGAGTACTTAACTACGTACCAACACAATTAGAAGCACTTTACATAGATTAACTGTTTTAACTGTTTTAATCTCTACCTCAACCCTATATGACAAGTGCTATTATCATCCTCATTTTTAAGATGAAGGAATTGAAGCACCTCTTTGTAAAGTGCATTGCCCAAGGTTACACTGGAAATAGTGGCTCACAAGGAAGCTGTTGATCCACAATGAACAAACCATCCCTACTCTCTTGCTGCCTTCCCTAGAGGAATTTGCTCTCCCAGACTTCCTTGCAGGCAGGGGTGGCTATGGGATCCAGATATGGCCAGATGAGCATAGTGTTCAATGTGACAAGCATGCTTCAGGGGAAGCTTTTACTTTTTCACTTAATAGGAACCAGCATGCTCAATCTCCCATCTGCTCTCCACTTCTGCCTGCTTTGAACAGGAACACATTGCCTGCCATAGTGACCGCCATCTTGTTACCATTAGGGCACGTCCAAGCTAGTTGCAAAGATGCCACCTGATCTCATTGGGTTATGGAGTTAAAGCCTGCACCTCCATTGCTCCAGACTTCTATTTAATGGGGATAAAACAGTACCTTTATTGGTTTAACTCACTCCATCAGGTTTTCTGTCAGTGTAGTTAAACATAATTATCAATGAAACAAGTTGGCTGAGCCTGGATTCCAAGCCAGAGAGTTTGGTTGCAGAACCCATGTACTTATCCTTCATTCTGACATTCTTCTCAAGTGTCCAACACTATTTCAGGGCCTGGGGTTGGATGGAGATCAGAAAGTACATAGTGCATAGCCTCATAATACTTCAGCCTAATGTTTTTCAAAGTTCAAAATTATAAAGGAAACCTATATTTATAATTACAAATTGTGGCAAAACTATGCGGGGAAAGACTGAGTGCTCTGAGAGAGAATGATTCAGGGCCACTTACGATGAAAAGATAAACTGATGCTTGTTACCTTTTAAGATTTCTCTGAGGTGAGAGTTTTGGGGGAAAGATTCCATGGACATCTGGAAGCGGAGGTGGTGGGACATTGCTGGTGGCAAATTCTGGTGTGGAGTTGTTTCTATTCAGTGGTCAGCCTTTCTTTCCTTATGTGTGCTGTTGTCCTTTTAAATCTGAGCAGAAACAAGAACTTCATTTCACTGAATATTCAGTTTAGACAAGAAGATGGCCATTTCCAAAACAAATGTTCTGTGGACATTTTGAAAAAATATTAAATAAGACCAGGCACAGTGGTTCACACCTGTAATTCCAGCAGTTTGGGAGACCAAGGCAGGAGGATCGCTTGTGTACAGGAGTTCAAGACCAGCCTAGGCAACATGACAGAACCCTGTCCCTACAAAAAATAAAAAATAAAAAAATTAGCCTCACATGGTGGCACATGCCTTTAGTCTCAGCCACTTGAGAGGCTGAGGTGGGAGGATCACTTGAGCCTGGGAGGTCAAGGCTGCAGTGAGCAACCACTGGGCCACTGCACTTCAGCCTGGGAGAAAGAGAGAGAGAGAGAAAGGGAGGAAGGGAGGGACGGAGGGAGGGAGGGAGGGAGGAAGGAAGGAAGGAAGGAAGG
>NW_012103587.1:3954281-3956462 GCF_000951045.1 Mandrillus leucophaeus
GCAACAAACCAGGGTTTGAAAAGAACTGCAGCAACTTATCCACATTTTGATGCGTTCATATTCCTCTTCTCTGCAGAGGAATATGAATGCATTTAAAATGTTAATGGAGGAATATGAATACATCAAAATGTGAATGAGTTGTTGCCCTTGGCTGCCTTTGACTCTGCACATTATTTGCTATTCCTACACTCGTCATGGCAGAAGGGAGATGTGAATCATTGCATCTGGCGTTGGTGTCCTCGTGTGTGTACCCTGAAAAAGAATCGCCCTGGAAATTCCCTGGGTCTTTTCTCTTTCCTACAGAGAGCCTAAACTAGAGGCCCATGAGCTGGGACCCTTACAGTCATAACCTAAGAGAGGTGATTCAGCCCATGGTGGGCTTTGTCCCATTCTTGCAGTCTTCTTGGTTGAGTTCACTGACGGTTAATTTCATGTCAACTTGACTAGGTCATGGGGTGCTCAGATAGCTTAGTAAATAGCATTTCTCAATGTGGTTTGTGTCTGAATGCTGAATGTGTCTGTGAGGGTATTTTTGGATGAGATTAGCATTTAACTTGGCCTGCTGCAGGTAGCCTTCTTAAATGTGACTGGGTGGGTGTCATTCAATCCTTTGAGGGTCTGAATAAAAGAAAATGGTTGAGGACAGTTGAATGGGTTCTCTCAGCCTGACTGTCTGAGCTGAGATATTGGGGCTTCTCTTACCCTTGGGCTGGGAATCAGGCCTTTGACTTCGGATTGGAATTTGCAACACTAGCTTTCCTAGATCTACAGCTTGCAGATCGCCCATAGTCATGAAAGACAGTTCCTCACAATCATCTATCTATCTGTCTTCTATCTATCTATCTATCTATCTATCTATCTATCATCTATCTATATCTATCTAATCTCCTATTTGTTCTTTCTCTGAAGAATCCTAATTAATACAAATTTCATCCATATGACTTTATTTACATTATCCCCTACCTAGCCTGCTAAATATATCACTTTGGAAGACAGTAGCCCTTGGCTCAACTGTCACTTCTGCTACTGCATGAAGATGGGGGTTTCTTCTCAGCACACCATGACAGGAGGTTATAGTTTAGCCTGTTGTCCAGGGGAAACCCCTGTGGTCTGCAGGCCACCATGTTCTGAGCAATGTTAATACTTTGCTGGGAGATACCCAATTCTGTTGCTTATCCTGGGACCTATGTAAATTGAGGGGATCTAATTAATTAGCTGCAATGTGCTTGTTATAATTTTAATGCGTACATGAATAACACATTATACTGTGACTCCACAATGACTCGAGAATCAAAGAATGTCTTCTTCTTTGCATTACTTTGAAATCATCATGAGGCACCTCCAAAAGTGTGAAGCACTTATTAGCATCCTGTATAAGATCCTTGTTCATGGTGTCATCACTCTTCAACAGTGCAGGAAATTTGGTGTGATTTCCAGGGAAGGTGTTTTTTTTGTTTTGTTTTGTTTTTGTTTCTGTTTTTTTGAGATGGAGTTTCACTCTTATTGCCTAGCCTGGAGTGCAAAGGCGTGATCTCGGCTCACTGCAACCTACACCTCCCGAGTTCAAGCGATTCTCCTGCCTCAGCCTCCCAAGTAGCTGGAATTATAGGCATGTGCCACCATGCCTGGCTAATTTTGTATTTTTAGTAGAGATGGAGTTTCTCCATGTTGATCAGGGTTGATCCGCCTGCCTCAGCCTCCCAAAGTGCTGGGATTACAGGTGTGAGTCACCACACCTGGTCTCCAGGGAAGATCTTAAAAGGACTATTAAAGATCCCTACAAATCACATCTAAGAAATTATTTTATATAGTAGAGACTGTGCATTAACTAAAGGCCTTTGCCTATATAATCAATTGAAGTGATAATATAAATTATGGTAATATGAAAATATACTATATTTTGTGTGTCCCAGGACTGGATGCCTTTTGGGTAATAGAGAAAGAAATGTATTAGAATCTAGAATTTGGAAAAAAAATCATCGGCAGTCTGGAACCTTGTGCCTAGTGGAGTAAAATCAGTATGGATGAATGTAAATTCTGTAATTAGGTCCAACAATTACTTTGCATCATGATAATGTGGCAGATGTAGCTTAATAATAACATGTGAGTATGTGTGAAAAATCCTAACATGATCTTTGATATCAGTAATTAGTGTACGTCATCAGAACATCTTTGTTGAAC
>NW_012103587.1:3958437-3960296 GCF_000951045.1 Mandrillus leucophaeus
AAGGAAGGGAGGAAGGGAGGGACGGAGGGAGGGAGGGAGGAAGGGAGGAAGGAAGGAAGGAAGGAAGGAAGGAAGGAAGGAAGGAAAGACGGAAACATTTAACAGAAAACATGCTCTGATTGTGCTGTGTTAGATGTGTCTGTGAGTATCTGCAAGATTCTATGGGTGGTGAGGCTGAGTAAAGCAGGAAATCTTGAGCTTGTAGTAACTGGCCTTGCTGTGCTGGTGGCTGACTGAGACTGTCTTAGTCTAGCAAGCCTGCTTGGTCATCTCGGTTTAGGACAGAATGCCATCCAATGGCTCATAATAGTCTCTTTGCTGTGAGTGTAACAACTCTTTTAAATTGCATAGGAAAATAAGTCAGTGTGGTAGCTGAGTTAGTCACTCTCCTGCCCCTCCTACAATTTTCATGTCTGCTGTCCTGCTACATTCTTTTTAAGTCATAAAACTTTTATTCACAGCCATTGTCACTGGAAAAGCTTCTTTGGTTCCTCTCAATGTTATGGCAGTTTGAGAAGATAGTTCTGGCCTCACCATCACGCTCTGTAATTCAGGCCATGTCCACACATCTCCTAACTATCCCATGTGTCATTGTGGCCCTTCCCAAATCTGTTCTGACTGAGCACCCAATCTCGGAGTGGCTGGAAGCTGGAAACCCACACTAAGGAGTAAAAACCTACAGCAGAAATTCTCCTGGGATTGACTTTCCTCTGCCCTGAATGGGGGACCCCTGGATCTTAATCTCAAGAAGAAGTAACTCTTTTGAGCCCTTCCTATTAAAAGAATATTTCCTAAACCATATTCACATGCCATCACTATAATGATTGCCAATTCCGTGGACCTCTTGCATTTACCTTCTTGATAGTTTTCTTTGAGTAAACCAACTTTATAACTTAACAACAAATGCTAGCTTAATTCGAAATGATAAACACTGTCACATAATATCATGCTCTTTGGTATTTTTAATACACATAAAAATAATTAACTATTAAAATGAAATGTTTATCCATGTACCCGCTGACATTATTCTGAACATCAACACATTTTAATTCTGCCCTAAGACCATGTCTCCTGTTTCTTATTCTAGTTGGCCAGCTTTATGTCTCTAAATTCTAGAAGGATCCAGTTCATGGTTCTCTCAATTTCTTTCCAAGGGCGTGTTTGAATCACAGTCTTTTGTGTTTCCGCTTACTTTTTTAAAAAAATACATTGGTTGGACTTTTCCTTTTGCAGCAGAGACTTCAGAGGTTACTTCTTAGGAAACAGAGCTGGGTCCTCAGAAACATCCTTCCTTCTTTAACTGGTTAAAAGGAGCCCCTCAGTCTCCATCTATTTGTTCATTTTTGAAAACCTTAACGATGCTGAGTCTGTATTTCCTCACGTTTCATTTTCTCCTCGTCAGAGGTTGAATTTAAGTTTGCCTCTATCATAAAAACTTCAAGGTAGACAGAAGAGACTTAACGTTTTCTCCTCCAGTGTAAAAGTTGTAAGAGCAGTTAATTTCTTCTCAAAGTCTAAAATTAGACCTGGGAACTTTTGAAGGAGACTGTCCCTGAAGTTATCGATAGTGTTGATATGAAACAAATGATATTGTATGATAAATACTTGTGTTTTTTAATTTGGAAGTTGCAATGAAGCATGACATATTTCTTGGTTGTGGAGACCACTTTTTCAAGATGAATTAGCTAAATAGCTGCCTGGAATGTCGATGCAATCTGTGTATGATGTGAGCCTTACAGAAACTAAACCAGTGGAAGGGCATTGGCAACAAACCAGGGTTTGAAAAGAACTGCAGCAACTTATCCACATTTTGATGCGTTCATATTCCTCTTCTCTGCAGAGGAATATGAATGCATTTA
>NW_012103587.1:3962376-3987892 GCF_000951045.1 Mandrillus leucophaeus
TAATGTGGCAGATGTAGCTTAATAATAACATGTGAGTATGTGTGAAAAATCCTAACATGATCTTTGATATCAGTAATTAGTGTACGTCATCAGAACATATTTGTTGAACAGGTTTTACTGGATGAAGACCTGTCTTGATATTTTAGGGATTAGGATCCAAGTCTTCTTCAGATTTCATGAGATGTTTTTGTTCCAAATATATATATTGATTACCTTCTTTGTGTAGGGCAATGTACCAAGACAGTTACTATCATGAAATGTATGTGGTTCTTCTTTAGGATATTGCAGTCAAACTAATGATTTTGAATGGCTAGCATTTAGTGAGCACTTAAGTGCCAGATGCTAAGCACACTAGAGGTATTGGCTCATTTCATCCACACAAGCTTTTGAATTAGGTAATGCTACTTATGACACTACTTATAGATGAGAAACACAGAGTCACAGAGAGGTTAAGTAACTCACCTAAGGCCACACGGTTTGAGCATGGTGAAGCCAGGGGTCCCACTATACTTTCTAGCTCCAGAGCCAACTCTATTCACCACTGGCCATTAATGAAGTGCCACTCAGCATGATCATGTAGAGCCATAGGGCCTGGGGGTTGCCTTTATGAAATAGTAATGAATACCCCTCCTCTATTTCTCCACAAAGGAACTAGTTAGCTGTTGATGCGCCAGTCCTAAACTTGCAAAATGCCTTTCTCCTTCCAACTATATCACCTGGAAAGCATGACTTCTTCTCCTTGCCAAGTTTTTGTGAATGTCTTCACAGGAAGGAAGAACACAGCTATGACTTACATAGTGTGGCTATAATGTGATGTATAAACATATACAGTTCTGGATAAGTGGTGGGCTAATGTATTTATGTGTTAGTAATTATATTGTTTATCAATAATTTGTGGCTTCTTAGAGTCCCAGAAGCTTATCATATGTTATCAGCAGGGGATATACTCTTGCTTCCATAAGACTAAGAAAAGTACAATTATGGTCACCTTGACGGTAGTGCCTGCCAACTTCTCTCTGCAAGAATTCAGTTTTTCAGCTTTCAGTTTCAGCTGCACTAGGCACTAATGAGATGCTAAAGAATCATAAAAGAGATTTCACATTTGAAAGCCTTCCCTACACCCAAGGAAACATCTTGTTTCCAAACTTAGTCTGTGATGAGTAAGGCGAGGCTGAGTGTCTTCTGACAGATGTGCTCTCAGAGGAAATTTAAAGTTACCTGCTGCTTGCCTGGAAATATGCAGGGAGCTCCTTTCCTAGAAATAGAATCTGATGTCACCTCTGGAGAAAATCACTGGCTTTTAAATAGCAGTGAATTTCCTGGGTTAATATGCAACAGCTACAAAAAGAAGAGGTCGGATACCAAGGTTACCTTAAATGGTAGAATTTGCAAAGATACCCCAGGGAGCAATGGCAGAGCCAGAATTGGAACCCAATTACACTTGACTCCAAGATCCCTGTTAATCCACAATGGTAGGCATCGTCTTCCGGCACTGATATTCTCTACTGATAGATCACATGGGCTCCTTAGGGGCAGGGAACACATGCTTTTCATTTCAATAATACTTACTGGATATTTATAAAATATCTTCTAAGTGCCAGGCACAGTGGTGAGTGATGATGATACACAAGATTGTCAAGGTCCCTGCTCTCCTGGACATGCCATCTTGAGAATAAGGACAGGCCAACAGGCCAACGAATGAATAGGTTATAACACACCCAGCCAGCATCAAAAACAGCAATGCCTTGCAAATAATATTTGCTCCACAAATTCATGTGGGATAGGATTGAGTGGAAAGAGGTAGGATGTGAAGGAAGACTGATGCTCACTGAGTTCCTGCAGCACTTTTACTTTGGCCATGAGGATGTCATCCATTCATCCTTTCAGTTGACATTTGCTGAAAACATATAGCTCACCGGACAGACACCATGAGAGGCAGTGAAGCTAAAGAGATCGATGAGACCTGAATCTCTCAGAGGGTCCAGCTGTCTCTCCAATGTAATGTCAGACAATTTCCGTGGTTGTTATTGTCATGCAACTAAAAATATTTAAGAGTTAGCTTCAACTCACATGCAAATGTCATTCATTTATGGCACAAATAAGAAGACAAATAAAAGCAAATCTAGGTCACATTCCATCCTCACAAACTTCTTGGTGGCATCACAAGAAGAAAAGAAACATACATTGATCTGACATGTAGAATTAAGAGAGTTCAGCAGAAGTGACAGAATCAGGACTCTGACGGCGAGGGGAGGAAGTTGCTGGGCATGGAATCTTGATTCCCTATAGTGCTGGAAGAAATCCTGTTGTAGGAAAGGTTTATTTACCTTTCTAAAAGCATCTGTATCACTAACCTATGTGCTTCCCTTTAAGCAAATGTTTAGAAACATCAGGGGCTCCTGCTTCTTGGACCAAGATCAGGGGACATCAGGCCTAGTGGTCCCTGATCAGCCGCTCTGCCCCAGCTCCAGCATCTCAGAAGCCCATCTTCCAGTCTGGATCTTGGAGGTTCATTTCAGTTCATAAATCCATAAGCACCTAAAACTGGAAGGCTTTCCATCTACCCACTCTGCTCAAGACTTCGAGTGAATTTTTAAGACATGGGGGTAACAGGCCAATACTTTAAAACCACCGAGCTTAGTCCTTATGTTGCAACTCATCCTGCCCATCTTTGGAGATAGAAAAACAAGTAAATAATAGAATGATTATTTATATTCCTGGAAGAAGAAACTCAAAAACAAATAAAACTTAAAACTCAGCACTTAAAAACAATTATAAAGTGGTCCCAGAATACATGTAGCTCCCAATCTGTCAACTCTTCAGAATTAAAAAATGTACCAATGTAAGTTTTTTATTCCCTCTAGAGTTAAGCTCATAACAAAATTGGCCATACTATCAATGAAAGAAAGAATTTGACCTTTAAAACCACATCCCAACATTCCAAAAAGTGAAATAATGCACTTGGTCTAAATTAGTTATGGGCGTCTCATTTCTTATAATGATGTTGTTGGCGATGATGACTATAGTTATTGATATTAATTTTTACCTTGTGCCAATCACTGTGCTCAGCGCTTTCTCCACACATCTCACTTGACCTTTCAAATCATTTTATGGGTCAGACTCTAACATGATCCTCGTTTCACAGATCAGAGAGATTACTAAAATAAAGCCACTCAAAATGTTCTGGAGGTCAGAAGTCTGCAGTCAGCCCCATTGGACTAAAATAAAGCAGTCTGCAGCCAAGTTCCCTTTGGAGGCTCTATGGAAGAATCTCTTTCCTTTCCTTTCCATGCTTCTAGAGGCTGCACAGATTCCTTGGCCTATGGACCCCTTCTCTGTCTTCAAAGTCAGCAAAGTCAGCCAGAGTCTTTCTCATGCTATCATCTCTCTGGTTCTGCCTCCTGTGTCCACTTATAAGCACTTCTGTGATTACATTCGACCCATTTGAGTAATGCAGGATAATTTCTGCATCTCCATTGTATTAGTCCATTTTCACGCTGCTGATAAAGACATACCCAAGACTGGGCAATTTACAAAGGAAAGAAGTTTAATGGAGATCTCACAGTTTCACGTGGTGGGGGAAGCCTCACTATCATGGCGGAAGGCAAGGAGGAGCGAGTCATATCTTATGTGGATGGCAGCAGGAAAAAAGAACGCATGCACAGGGCAACTCCTGTTTCTTAAACTGTCAGATCTCCAGCATGTGAAGAGAGCACGGGAAAGACCCTGTGCTCTTTCCCTAGGAGGCAATTACCCAGGGAGGTAACTGAATCCCTGACGATTCAATTACCTCCCACTACATTCCTCCCACAACATGTGGGAATTGTGGGAGTTACAACTCAAGATGAGATTTGGGTGGGGACACAGCCAAACCATATCATCCATGTCCGCTGATTAGCAACCTTAATTCAATCTGCATCCTTACTTTCTCCATGCAAACTAACAAATTCATAGGCTATGGAGATTAGGACATGGAAATATTTGGGATGGGGTGAGGATGGCATTACTTTGCATGTCACAAGCAGAGAACAACTGAGAGCTTCTATGATTCCAGATAAGCATGCAGAATGAAGGAGGAGTCAGGTATCTCTGGAATTGGAGAGAGTGCAAATATGTCCACCTGGGCTTCCAGGCTAATTGCCAACACCTTGCAGGGAGCTCACACACACACTTTTCAAAGAATAGGTCAAGACTTTGTCAAATGTCAGCTAGTGTCAATTCTTGAGTTAGGAAAAACTTAGTTTCCTGCAACCCTTGCTGTCTTCATTGTAAAAACAACCTCTTTACTAGAAAGAATAGCGTTCTAAGATGGGACCAAAACAGTGGGAACCACCAGCACTTATAAACAGCTACCCTGGAAGGCTGGCCTGTCTTCTCTACCATTTCTGTGGCCATATTTAATCTGATCAGATGACTACTGGTCAGCCTTGCTTCAGAATGTCCATGTGCTATATTACATATCAGTGCAATTGTCAAGATGTCGAGAGAGAGAATTTGACAGCCTCCATAGATGTGACTAAGAGCACCTTATAAAGTCTGGTAAAAGAAGTCCAGTTATGGCTGAACCCTGCTCAATCATGACCCCTAGTGAGCACTGAAGGGGAAAGGATGCTTCTCTATGTCTTCAATTCACTCTGGAAATACTGTCCCAGTTTAGTTAACTGACCCTTGTGGACGGATATCCAAGGAGCCAAAGGAATGCTTGTCAAGAGCAAAGGGGGAAAAAAGCATACTATCTTACATTTTTATTCTGTTTTGCACATTACGAATGAACAAGGTGATGTCCTTATTCATTCACCTGGACATCTAGTGTCAGACATCGCTAGGTGACACCAATATTTATTTATCGACTGAGTGTGACTGTTGAATTGTATTCTTATTATAATCTCATGAAGTTGGCTGAGCAATTACTATCATGCTTTCGTAAGAGGGCTTTGCCATTTGGAGTGATTGACTTACTGGAGGTCCCAGGGTTAGTGTCCGGAACAGGAACCATGGTCCCTGTATTAGAGACAGTGGTGATTAAGAGCATGGGCCCTAGAGCCAGATCTCCTGAGTGCAAACCCCAGGTCTACCATATGTTACCTGTGTGGTCTTAGGCAAAGTGTTTAGCCCTTCCATTTTTCAGTGTCCTCATATATAATCTGAGGATAATAATGTCACCCATCTCATTTTTAAGAGGATTAATGAGCTAATATATGCATGGTACCTAGAACTATGCCTATATGCAATATAAATATGAAATCTTCTCATTCCCCAGCATCTTTTATCCTGCATAATATGACCTCTTTATAGAGATTGGGCATGGTGAAGTAAGCATTTAATATTCTCTCCTTAAATACATTTCCTCCTGTTTCTCTTTGCGAACAACTCCTCCAATACCCCATGACTTCTGAAGGGCTGGATTCCAGGGTGGCCATAGATGAAACGTTGCCGGGCAGCACTCCATCTTCCTGGCCGAAGTGAGTAGTTCAGAAATGGACATACCCAAGTTTTACCACTGTGATCTGAGAAAACAAACTAGATATCCCTTTATCAACTAAGATGACCCTAATGTTAACGAAACAAAAGTTACCTACGGTTCCACAGTTCAGGGCTTGGCTGGCCTGGCAACTTCTTAAATTCCTAGGGCTCCAAAAAAGACCACACTATCACTAAACTCCCTAACTGTAGGAGCTCTCAGGCAAATTCAACCAGTGTTGTACTTAACTCTGATTTATAACCCAGACCTCTACAACTCTGATTGAACAGAGGACTGGCCTCACAAACATTGTCTTCCGGTAAGCAACTGCAGACTTTAAGCTGGTTTATAGAGGCTGCACATAAACTGTCATCAAGCCCTATAATTTACCTTCTAATGTAAGAAGCCAAATTCCACATCATTTGTATGCTAAAACCCCTCTCCAAAGTGAACATGGGATATATGTAACATATATGCTTACCCATTGTGCGTGCACTCAGTTCCCTGCATAAATATGTGTAGCTTTTCCTGGAAACCTTCTGTATATATATGACTCCATTGTGTGAGGTATAAAGGCCAACCTACTCTTTCCTTCTTCTGAGAGAGAGCACCTTTAGCACATGCCAGAGATATTTCTTCCTGATTTGCAAACTGATACCACCAATAAAACTCTCGTTTCTACTACTTAGCTATCCTGGTGGTCTTTGGAGACCTCCGTGCAAAGACTTTGCTAGGATTATGCTAAAATTCTGGGGAAATGGGGTGCTTTATTAAAGCTGGGCTTTCTAACCTGAGAGGAGGCAAACCCAAGACTGCCAGGGCTATCATCAGAAAAGATGTAGCCCAGTGGTGATCCTAATAAATGTAAAGCAGACAAAAGATGGATGGAGATGAAAAGCTGGGCATATTGTGCATACCCAAGTGAGTGAGGCAAGGGTGGAGATGAGCTGACATGGGATTTGGCCAGAAGAGAGAAGAGAAAAGCCCATGACAATATTTAATAAGAGAGGAGGAAAACTGGGAGGCTTGCCGGTTTAGAGTGCCACATAAAAGGATGTCTGTTGTACAAGAACATCACTGGAAAATCAATACTTTGGAGATGACAAAGAGAAAAATGAATAAATTAATTCACAATGAAATCATAAAATATTCTATAGTAACAAAAGGCTAAAAATGTAGTCTAGAAGTCCAAAGTACAACATAAGAAACACAGTTCATAATCGTATTCTATGTTGAAAATTTGCTAACAGAGTTGAAGCACTCTTAACCACACACACAGAAAAGAAACATATAAAAGGAAATAAAGTAACTATAAATATATTTGAGGTAGATAAACCAATTTTCTATTTCTGAGAAGTCAACAAGCACTTTTAATAATGTTTGCACCATGATGACAATGAGGCCTAGATTTGTACCAGTTAATTTATTAGAGTCAAACAAGCAAACAAACCCATATCTTTTTCTTTCCACTGGCATCTGGAGTCATATTGTCAAGTTTCTTTAGGTTCTAAGCAGCAGCTTATGAGAATGGCTTGTTTTGGTCAGTAAAGCATTGATATATGCATCAATAATTCATTCATAATTGCTGGCTGGAATTGAAAAGTTTGCAGATTTCAATGAAAGGCTCTATTTCCAATTTGTCTTGAAAAATTAAAAGCTCTATAATGCTAAGTGAAATAAGCCATAGAACAACAGATACTGCATAGATTCCACTTATATTCAAGGAATATCAAAAATAGTCAAACTCACAGAAGCAGTGAGCAGAATGGTGGTTGCCAGGGGCTGGGGAGAAGAGAAAATGTGGAGCTGCTATTCAATGGGTGCAGACTTTTAGTTATGCCAGATGAATGAGCTCTAGAGATCTGCTATACAACATTGTGCCTGTAGGTATATCTTTAAAAATTAAGAAGATACATCTTATGTCAAATGTTCTTACCACAATTTAAAATGCACACACACACACACACACACACACACACACACATACTGGTGCCACATCCTGCAGTGAGTGCTGGCTGCCCCTAGGAATGGACATTCTAATCCCAGCTAGGCTCACACCCTACATTGCCAATTAAATAACATCAGATCTGCTTCTCTGATTGATGTTACCTGGCCTGTTCCTGCAGAGATTTTTGCTTTTAACTACTACATATTTATTTTCACTAGCACCTCATAAGATTCTCTGTGTATATAATGGGTCTTGAAAATTAAGCCTATCGCATAATTGTTAATTAAATGTATTTACATGTAATGGAGAGCATTACTGTAATTTATCACTAGTGTGAATCTAGATTTTATATGTAAGTGTTGTTTAGAGTATGGAGTAACTATAATGTCTTCACAACACTGGTGAGAATTGGGAGCTCAACATCCCAGGTTGTTCAGGACAAAGACTTTTATGTTCATGGATTCCAAATAGCTTTCCCCACGGTAGAATGAATTCAAAGTCCAATAAAGGAGTGGATTCTGTTGAATCATCCTATAATATTTAAGGGATTACTCTGCACCAGCTTGCCTCCATGAACCATGTGAGCCTGGCTCGATGATCAATTGCCTGGCTTCTCTTTGGAGGTATTCACTAGAGTGTAAGTTTTAAAATTCAGCTTTTCTTGGCTGTGGGCAGCATTAGCGTGCTTCTGCCAAGTGTTTTCAACGTAGTTCTTCAAATAAATATTCTTCAACAAAACTTTGGAAACTGTGAATCCTATAGACCTTTTCTTTCTCTTTTTCCTTTGAAGAATTTCCTGTGCAAACCCTGAACACTTAAGCTTGTTATTTCAGTGTTTGTGTCAATGACACATAATTAAAAATGCTTCTATGAGCAGCAGGCTCTGTGTTAGCAGTGATCCAAAGGATCCAAAGGATGCAAGAAGCACATTGGCACCATATGTCAGGCTTTACCAAGGCAAACAGGTCTTGATCCCTTTTGTGGCAACCATTTAATGAATTAGGAGTGCCTAGATCATTTTCTAAGCTAACATGTGCATGTGCTGATGATGTCTTTTAATCTCCAGAAGTAAGGGACAAAATGATAAAAAATAAAGAAGCTCATGAGATGTGTCAGTAGCTGGTCAAGATGGAATAATATGGACTAAATGTAACCATTTACTTGAAATAACTAAAAAAAAAAGGCTAAAATAAAATAAAACAACTGCTTTTAGTCGTTGGGCATTAGATGGTGCAGTATATTAATCCCTATGATAAGGAAAGCAAATTAATTGAGTCCTATCATTAATCCAGCTTATTTCCTGGAGAACATTACCAAGGCACAACACAGAGAGGGGAATCCAAGCAGAGCCCAGTAGTTTTCAGATTTGAGAAGATAGACATGGAAATCCAAAGAGACCAAGGCCGCTGGAGCTCATAGGATACCGTAGACAAAAGAGGTGGTTTTTGTTTGTTTGTTTCTGTTTTTGTTTTACAGGGAGAGAAGAGACATTTCTCATTCCCACAGAGAGTTCTTTTCAAGTCTTCAGCTAAGTGCTAATCAATAAATGAATACAGAGAAATGGTCCGAGCTGTGGGAAGGATGGAAGGGTGAGAGGGAAAGAGTGGATGAAGAAGAGGTTGGTCAATGAGTACAAATATACAATTAGAAATAATATGATCTGGTATTTAGTACAGTATGGTGACTATAGTTTACAATAATTTCTTGTGTAGTTCAAAATAGCTAGAAAAATTTGAATATTCCTAAAGTAAGGAAAGAAATTGTTAGAGGTAATAGACATCCTAATTATCCTGACTGGATCATTACACATTGTATGCATTTATCAAAATATCACATGTACCCCCAGATATGCTCAGCTATTATGTATCAGTTGAAAACTGGGAATGACAGTTCATATCTTACAGAGTTAGTATAAGAACTTAAACAAAATAACGGTGACTAGTATATTAAAAATGAGAGAGATGCAGGGGAAAATATTATTCTCACACAGTGTCAGGAATGGTTTGTGTTTCCACCATGAAAATGGAGAAACTGAATACTACATGGGGCATCAGGTTGAGTATTAAGAAGGATAGTGCATTCGTAGTGGGGCCAAATTGATACTAAGCTAAAGTAAGCCTGGGTCCTTACTAACAAAGCTTAAAAGCAAGTATTAAAAAGGCCAAATTGTCTCATAGCAAAGTGCATGAATATTTACGCAATAAGAAAATCCCACAACATCAATGTGACCTTTACACGGTCTGGCAGAAAGAATGACATCAATGATGGAACAAGCAGGCAAAGGTACTAAAACAGTTATCATTAATAGGGCTCATATGTTTGAGAAGGTAATGGTTCAGTAGATACATGAAAGGAATTTTTAAAAGACACAAAACAAACCTTTAGAGAAGAATATTACAATGACTAAGAAGAAAATGACATGGGCTGGGCTTAACAGCACAATAGCTATTACAAAATCAAAGATTAGTAAACTTGAGGACATAGCAATAAGAAGTATCTCAAATGAAGCACAAAAAAAAAATAGCTGTGAAAAATAAAGAAGCAGAGAATAAAATCAACAATATTAGATTAACAATTCATCCCATGCTGAAAAGTCCTAAAAAGGGGAATAATATTGCTACATTCAGGGCAGTGGTCACGCTGAAGAAACATTCTTTGAAAAAAATGAACCCTACTTGAAAGATCTTCATAATCAACAAATGGACCAACAACAGCTTTGGTGATTCTGAAACCCTGGAAAAAAACCCTCATTACTACATCTAACTCAAATACTGCCCTAAATTTTTGGTAAATTCTGCAATGTTATTCACTTTAGGGAATAACCACTTGCTGCTGAAAAGATAAGGAAAGTACTGAGGTTAAGAAGTGGCATGCAGGAGTCTTTCATGTATCTGTGACATTGTTTCTTTACCTTGATAGGCTATACCTAGACCTGCTTTTATATTCTCTCACCCCTTTTCATTGTGGCTCATCGAATTCTGATTTTGTATTTTGTAGGCACTAAACTCTTGCCCTCAAGGAAGTAAGCCTCCCTCCTTTGTCCAATCCTCAAATTTAAACTGGTCATGATTATATCTTTCTAATTGGTTAAGAGACTGGCAGGTCACCCAGTTCCAGCAAACGAGATGCAAGGGAAAGCTTGCGGGGCTTCTGGGCAATATTTTATTTCTGGATAACATGTGCCTTGGTAGCAAAGAGTCCTTTATCCATCTGCTTAGATAAGTATCCTGTAGCCACGAGGCAACAAGTTCAACCTCACAAAGGAAAAATTCTTAATATGGCAGAATGCAAAGACAGGAAATGACATCACTGAGCTACTGAACCATTTGGGAGCCACCAGTCTCTGGACTTCCTGTTGTATGAGACAATGGGATGCCATCCTTCCATATTCCACAGTCAGTCAGAGTACCGAGGGAAAGCTGACAGAGAAATTTGTTAGTAGAAAATGGCAGCTACCTTAATGATCCTTGATGGTCAAGTGTAGAATTGCATGATAGGGAAGAATCCCTAAGCACCACAGACGCAAGGGAAGTTTGTGTACACTGACCATCTCCTTCTTGCTGGTCTCCATCTAGTGCTTTGAAAAAGATTGGATGCAGAGCAGGACGCCTGAGAGATCCCCATCACCACCTTACTTGATGGTTCAAGTAACAAGGTTTGAATGTGGGACACTAAAGTAGGTACCTGGAATAGATAATCTGGTCTTCAAGACTTGCATAGGGGCAGATAGTAATGAGATGCTGCGAGTAACAGACACACAACACACGCCAAGCTTTTAATCTTCTTTTATATAAAGCAAAATTCACTTGCCACGAGAAGAGGGGCCAGAAACTTGCCCATGAATGGTTTCTAATGCTGCTTTGACGGGAAGGCTGGAATGGTACATAACCTCCCGTGGCTACATATATTAGTTGATTCTCACACTGTTATCAAGACATACCTAAGACTGGGTAATTTATAAAGAAAAGAAGTTTAATTAGCTCACAGTTTTGTGGACTACACAGGCCTCTGCTTCTGGGGAGGCCTCAGGAAACTTACAATCACAGTGGAATGCAAAGCAGAAGCAGGCATGTTTCCACATGACCGATAGAAAAGAAAGAGAGGCAGAAGGGGAAGGTGCCACATCCTTTTTTTTTTTTTTTTTTTTTTTTTTTGAGTTTTTTTTTGAGACGTAGTCACTCTGTCACCGAGGCTGGAGTGCAGTGGCGCGATCTCGGTTCACTGCAAGCTCCACCTCCTGGGTTCACACCATTCTCCTGCCTCAGCCTCCCAAGCAGCTGGGACTACGAGAGTCCACCACCAGGCCCAGCTAATTTTTTGTATTTTTTAGTAGAGATGGGGTTTCACCATGTTAGCCAGGATGGTCTCAATCCCCTGACCTCGTGATCCACCCGCCTCGGCCTCTCAAAGTGCTGGGATTACAGGCGTGAGCCACCGCGCCCGGCTGTCACTCACTTTTTTCCCACCAGATCTTCTGAGAACTGTATCACGGACAGCACTAGGGGAATGGTGCTAAATGATTAGATTTATTAGATAATCATGTCCATGATTCAATCACCTCCTACCAGGACCCTCCTCCAACACTGAGGATTGCAATTCGATGTGAAATATGGGTGTGGACACAGAGCCAAACCGTATCACTACAGATTAAACTTCAACACAGCACAGCTGCCTATAGAGCAGGGTTTGCTTGTTGCTCTGAAGGCCATTTGGGAAGTGCATATGCAACTTCTTGCCTTCTAACTTTGTCATAAAATTCTTTTCAGCAACAGCAGTTTACTTTTTTATAATAGTATTTCCATAGTTATTATTTCAGAGAGACTATTAAAAACAGGTATACTGTAAACACAGTAGAGGAGGAAAATAAAAATAAAAATAAAATTTCCCTAAACACCATAAAGAAAAAAGCGATTAGTGTCTTTTTCCCCTTTGGCATTACTAATAATTATTGGCTCAAGAAATGGAATGTTTTAGGTCAATGGATTCCCCAGCATGCAGGTATAATGAGAGAAATGAAAAATGATGACAGCCTGGGACTGAGTATCTGATTTCCAAGGCAGAATAAAAGCTCAAACAAAGGCATGTGCCTGTCTATCCGGTTGTGTAAAGAGAGAATGAATGAGAAGCTAAGGAGCTTATGTCAAATAAAATCTTTAGCTTCTGATGTGGATGTTGGATTCTCAGAACACCTGGCTTGTGGCTGATGGCTGCTCTACTCATCTACCTGATTGGGTAGCTTGTCAAATGAAAAATAGCAATAATAATAACAAGGGTAGAAGAGAGCAGAGTCATGCTTGGGAATCAATCTAGTAAAAATTGGGATTGTGTAGATAATAATAGTGATGATTAAAAACCAATGCATTACGGAGTGCCCAAAATGTGCCAACTCTAAGATGGTTGTTTTAAGCAATATTTTGGGGGAATTAACTCTCATTGCTCCCCAACAATTTTGTAAATTATTTTTTGACATTATCATCATTTTGCAGGTGTGGAAATGAACTAAGAGTTTAGGTGCACAGTTTACATCATACAGTGATGATGGGAGTGGTTGGGACTCAAACCCACCTCCTGTGGCCCAGTTCTCATACTGTAAGCATTTTCATTTCTCTGCCAGTAAATATCTTTTCCAGCAGAGCAGAGACTTATTTCTGAGCTCATGAACTTGCATTGTCTTGTGTCCCCTGCTAGATCTAGGTGTTTTTTTGTTTTGTTTTGTTTTTTGAGACAGAGTCTTGCTTGGTCGCTCAGGCTGGAGTGCAGTGGCACAATCTCAGCTGACTGCAACCTCTGCCTCCTGGTTTCAAGGGACTCTTGTGCCTCAGCCTCCTGAGTAGCTGGGACCACAGGTGTGTACCACCACACCTGGCAAATTTTTAAATTTTTAGTAGAGATGGGATTTTGCCATGTTGGTCAGGCTGGTCTCAAACTCCTGGCCTCAAGTGATCCACCTGCCTCTGCCTCCCAAAATCCTGGGATTATAGGCAAGAGTCACTGCACCCAGCCAAGGTCTAGTTCTAATGCCAATGCTTTGCCTGTGACATTGATTCCCAAAACCAAGGTAGAAAATAAGCATTTGATTATTTTATCCAAACTATTTCTCAAGAGTTTGAGTGAGGATTTAATCCCTGCTTCCCTAGCCTTAGAAGACAATGAAATCCTCCCTTGAGATTGTTCTTTTTTTTTTTTTCATCATGCCCCAGAACAGTATTTCTCTAGCTTTTCCTGGCAACTCTGATGTTCCCCAACAAATAAACTTGATATTCTGTTTGGATTTCTCAGGACTGTGGTTGAAAATCAGGAAAGCTCACTCTAATCTAGTTTAAGCCATACTGGGCAATTTATTTTGTCATGAAGCCATGCTATGCACAAATTGATCTGCCAAGAGAACAGACTCCCTTGGATTCTGGGACTTCAACATCACCAGACAGCATTCTTCTTATTTCTCCTGATCTTTCTTCTCTCTTTGTTTCTATAATTTGATTCCATTCTCTGCACTGCAGACATGTTCTTTCTAAGCCAGATGAAAGGTGAGTACTGAACTCATACTGTAGCAGTACAGTCTATCAGGCAGGAAGAAGGGGTCATTCCTATCAGCCCTAGATGGGAAAATCCCAAGGAAGAACTCAGGAACCTCTGCCTAGACTATGTGTTCATCCTTCCACAAACACTGCAGCTAGGAGGATGGCTGCATGACCCCCCCCCGTCTTGGGCCTGAGACTGGTCAATGCACAGGGCTTGTCACTGAGGGACAGAGCACAGGAGTGGCCCTGAATCAAATGAGCCATGCTCCACTGCCAAGCAGCAAAATGAAATGACTAACAGAAAGGTTTAGTTATCTCCTGTGGTAAACAAAGTAAGAACCGACTCCCCTAAAGACGTATGTATCCCAATACCCAAAACTTGTGAATGTGTCACATTACATGGCAAAGAGATATTAAGGTTGAAGATGGGATTAATGTTGCTAATCAGTTGACTTTAAAATCAGGAGATTATCCTGGATTTCAGGCTGACCTGACCTGATGTGGTCAAAGGGTCTTTAAGAGTGAGGAGCAGCTACTCAGGGGGCTGAGGTGGGAGGATCCCTTGAGCCCAGGGAGTGCAGCTGTCTGCGTAATAAGATATTGGCTGCACTTGGCTACTCATAAAGTGTGGACTGGGACATTTAGACACATTCACAGTTCACGCATGTCTGACTTCAAGGAATCTAGTGGCCTTGTTGAAGAAGGCAGCTCTAAGGAGCAAAATTCGTATCATGGCCATGTGATGCCTCTGCAGACTTAAGGCTTGGGCCCAAGAGATTTTGGGAATCAGGTTTTTCCAAGGTCATTTGTGAGATGGGTGAGTAGGCAAACCTTCTAAATTCTCTGAGCCTTTAATTATCAGTGAAATGAGAGTAAACATACAAGCCAGTTTCACATCACAGGATTGTAGTGAACGAAAACAAATGTCATCAATGTGACCTAAGTTGACAGGAAAAGCTCAGTGAAAACATAAATAAAAACAATATTTTTCTTCAAACACAACGACCCTCACTTTCTGTATATTACCCATGGAAGACAAGGAACCTTATTGTCTAATTTTGGAGTTGACCCATTGGCTGTACTTGGTGTTGGACAGTGAATAAAAATATTTAAAAATATTTAAAATTCCATTTTTGGCACAACATGTAAAATTACTAGAGTCTTGTGTTCTATTATTTCTTATACAACTATGGAAAATATTTTCTAGCTAATGTATATAGAGTAATATTTTGGAGATTGATCAATAGATACTCTTAATGAAACTAAATTGTTAATATAAAGTGTTAGTCCAACAAGTTAGTTGCCTAACATTCATTTTCTCCATAGCTACTTTAATGATAGTATGTTCCTCTCTAGAACTAAATTTCAAGTGAATATTGAATTGGTTAGACTGATGCCTTTAGGCCATTAAAATTTTAAAATTCCTTTTTCCATTGTGCTTTCCTAGGGTACCTAGAAAAGTTTTCAGAGTCTACTCGTTTATCATTCCATAAATATCTATGTCAAACTCAAAGGTAATGAAGTAGGGAGCGACAGCTAAGCACTATCATTTAAACTGTTTTATTACACTTGCTCCATTCCTTTTTTTTTTTTTTCTTTTGAGACAGAATCTCACTCTCTCGCCCAGGTGCGATCTTGGCTCACTGCAGCCTCCGCCTCCCAGGTTCAAGCAATTCTCCTGCCTCAGCCCCCCAAGTAGCTGGGATTACAGGAGCCTGCCACCACGTCTGGCTAATTTTTGTATTTTAGGTAGAGATGGGATTTCACCATGTTGTCCAGGCTAGTCTCGATCTCCTGATCTCAGGTGATTGACCTGCCTTGGCCTCCCAAAGTGCTGGTATTACAGGAATGAGCCACCATACCCGTCTTACACTTACTCCATTTTATCAGCATACATATTAATTTTTTAATGTGATGATTCATGCACTTTGAATACTCAGCAACAAGATGTGCATTCTTATTGAAATTTTAAATTATTACTAATAAGCTAATTCATGCCCTTTTATAAATGTATGAAATTATTACAGTTTGAATCAAAGAAATAAAATGCAGTAAGCTGTTCTCTTTAGAAATCTTTCTATTGGCAGGTGAAATCAAACAATTACGAAATGCTTTAATAAACCATTTCAGCAAATGCATGCTTTTGGCAGTAAATTAGGAACATATTTTGGTATAAACATCAATTACAAAGTTTTAGGTGTTTTGTTATAAAATTGTGATTAAAAATAAAACATCCTTGTCATTATAATGATTTGTTTTCCTATACAGTATACATATACATATATATGTGTATACATATATACATATTTCCTATACATATTTCAAAGTTGGTAGTTTTTTTTGGTTAGACCGTATGGAGCAGAGACACAGGTTTTCACTTTTATTTTTGAATATCCTCTTTCCCTCTCTTAGCTCCCTCTTGGATAAGGGTCGGGGATTTTCCTGGGTGACTGGTCATCAACACAGAGCTGGGTGTGTGGCTCTTGGCTGACTTATCTAAAGATACAAGAGAGTGGTTTCCTAGGATATCCTTCAAGTTCCTAAAGATGAGTGACTCCCAGAAACTCTTGAGATTTAGGTTGGTGAGGGTGTGTTAGTCCGATTTTATGCTACTACTGATAAAGACATACTCAAGACTGTGTAATTTTTTTTTTCTTTTTGAGACGGAGTCTCACTCTGTCAGCCAGGCTGGAGTGCAGTGACACAATCTCAGCTCACTGCAACCTCTGCCTCCCGAGTTCAAGCGATTCTCCTGCCTTAGCCTCCCGAATAGCTGGGACTATAGGCGCCCGCCACCACGCCTGGCTAATTTTTGTTTTTTTAGTAGAGAGAGGGTTTCACCATATTGGCCAGGCTGGTCGGAAACTCCTAACCTTGTGATCCGCCCACCTCGGCCCCCCAAAGTGCTGGGATTACAGGCGTGAGCCACCGCGCCCAGCCAAGACTGGCTAATTTATAAAGAAAAAGAGGTTTAATGGATTCACAGTTCCATGTGTCTGGGGAGGCCTCACAATCATGGTCAAAGGCAAAAGGCACTTCTTACATGGCAGCAGACAAGAGAGAATAAGAACTAAGCAAAAGGAGTTACAAAAAGCCATCAGATCTCATGAGACATATTCACTACCAGGAGAACAGTGTGGGGGAAACCACCCCCATGATTCAATTATCTCCCACCAGCTCCCTCCCACAACACATGGGAATTATGGGAGCTACAGTTCAAGATGAGATTTGGGTGGGGACACAGTCAAACCATATCAGAGGATAACTTGTCCCTCTCAGTTTTCATATCCTGCAAGGAAGATCAGCATCAAGTACTTGCAGCTGAGATGGAAATTATTGAAGCTTCTCTCTGCTTTTTGTTCAGTCTGTCCTGTCCTTTATAGCAATGCTTCATGACATGGAAAAAGTTTCCTCTCAGATGTTTTTTATATACCCATCACAGGTCCACATGCCATTTCCTTGCAGCAAGTTTATCTGTGCAGTTGACAGTCTACTGTTAGACCATGGAAAAAGGATTCTATTTTTCCACTTTCACCAAAGCAGGCAGTTTTTGACACTTAGAAATTCCATTTCAGGTACTATAAGTAAGTACCAAATTGCTACCTATTCACTATAATTATTGCCAGTTCTAAAATGCTCCCACATCTTTAGAGTTTTAGCAGATCATTTAAAAAGAGTATCAGCAGCATTATGTCTTTGAAGCAGAATGGAATTATAATGCATCCTTTTGCCAAATACCTCAGGCTAGGAGTGTATTGCCTTATCTGCATTTTTTCTATCTGTTCTGGTATAAATAATATTATCGTGAGTGGTGGTCTAATTAGTTGCCCTTTAAAATAATTTGGATGTATTTCCTAATCTTCAAAATGTTTTAAGAAGCAACAAAATAAAATTCAGTCATAGAATGTGAAATAAGTCAATGTGTACTTCCTAATTCCATGTACTTATTAATATGTATTGTTCTTCACATCAGTGGGGTAGAGATCATCACTAATGACCGTCTGATGCATGTCAAGAACTGTTTAAGTTTACAGAGCACTAGAGGTTATTTTTCTAATTCTGTATATTGAAATAATTTTTGGCATCAACATTTATGTGAATAAATTTTTCAAGTATGAAATATATTTATCATAACACAAAGTTTTGGTTCTTTTTGAATTTTTGTATGGTGATGTTTCAATGTCACCTTTAAGGTTCAATGAGATGGTTACTGTCTCATTGTTACATGAAGTGGTTGGTCTGTCTTGAGTTCAGATGATGCTTTGTGGTTGCGGAGGGCTTTTGATTAAGTTAAACATGATGATTAGTGACCTTGTTTGAAGACCAAGAGGAAGAGTGTCCTTGCCATGAGTAAAGGAAATGCCGAGGTCAAATTTGAACCGAGTAGCAATGAATACCAAAGACACGGCAATGATATCAAGGGCATAAATTGATACTGTAAAGACCACTTTAGTGATTCCATAGCGTGTGAAGGAAACCAGGAGAGAGCGGTTCAGGAATGATTTCAACAGGGTCACCTGTTGGTCATGTTGAAAGAGGAAAGTACCAACAAAAGCATAAGTACCCAGTCTCCCATGGAAGAAAATAATAAATGACTCAAAAACGGTGGTCCAGACAGCTTCACAAGCTTCTCCACTCAAGAGAAGTCACTGGAGCCCAGTAATCCTAGTGACCTCAAGGGGGCTAACGGAGTCCGAGATAGGCATGTATGCCCTGCTCTGCGTCTCCTTCTTGGCCATTCTGGTCTTCTTGATCAACTGCGTGGCATTTTCCTGGAAACACAGACACAAAAGGTTTGCTGTGAGTCAGCAGGGCAACGTCCCCCATTCCCACGACTGGGTCTGGCTTGGGAATGAAGTGGAACTTTTGGAGAACCCTGTTGACATTACACTCCCGTCGGAGGAGTGCACAACCATGATAGACAGGGGCCTGCAGTTCGAGGAGAGGAACTTCCTTCTGAACGGCAGTTCCCAGAAGACTTTTCATAGCCAACTCCTCAGACCCTCTGACTACGTCTATGAGAAAGAAATTAAAAATGAACCTATGAATTCTTCGGGCCCAAAGAGGAAGAGAGTCAAGTTCACTTCCTACACCACCATCCTTCCAGAGGACGGTGGCCCATACACCAACTCCATCCTGTTTGACAGCGATAACATCAAGTGGGTCTGCCAAGATATGGGGCTGGGGTACTTGCAGATTTAAAATGTTTTCATATGGGCCTGGTACAGTGGTTCATGCCTGTAATCCCAACACTTTGGGAGACTGAGGTGGGAGGATCCTTTGAGCCCAGGAGTTTGAGACCAGCCTGGGCAATATAGTAAGACTCCGTTTCTATAAAAAACTAAAACAATTTTTTAATTTTTTGAATCACCAAGTCAGCTGTGGTGGTCTAAACCTGTATTCCCAGCTACTCAGGAGGTTAAGACGGGAGAATTGCTTGAGCCTGGGAAGCAGAAATTGCAGTGAGTTATGATCACACCAGTGCACTCCAGCCTGGGTGACAGAGTGAGACCCTGTCTCAAAACCAAACAAACAAACGAACAAAACTTTCTTACGTTTGAATTCTACTACACGCTTTCTGTTTTTCAGGGAGTTGGAGCTGTGAGTTTGGTCAGCAATAGAGGGTAATTTAGCACAGAATAATTTGTCAGGGTATTATCAATTAGATCTCTGGTGTCAGAGGCCTGAAAATCAAATGCAAATATGTAACAAGCCAGGGTGTGCTTTTAACACAGCCCACATAGGCATTGCTGAAGTTTTAGGAACGGTTTTATATACGGCCTGGTACTGGCTCAGTGCTAATTCATAGAAATAAATTCAGCCAAAGGCCTTGATACCCATCTCATGACAGACAGCTGTTTGCAATGAGAAAGAATTTGACAGATGTTTAATTCTTTGATACTGGTAAGGTACAGTGGACAGTTATGGCCCTTGGTGTGAGACTAGGCTTGTGTGAAATTGATGCCCTTATACTGAAAGAATACACTGAGACTATAAAGACCACCTCCGTGATCCCACAGAGCATTAAGGAAACCAGGAGAGAGTGGTTCAGGAATGATTCCAACATGGCGCACCTGTTGACCAAGAGGAACGTACCACAAATAGCACAACCCCCAGTCTCCCGTGGAAGGAAATAAGAATGTAGCTGCCTTATTTGTAACAAACACTGCTCATTGTTTTCACAGACATTTATAACAACATCTGCTTGTTGTGGGTTTTACTGTTGTTTGCTTTTTTTGTTTTTTGTTCTTGTGGTTTTTTTCTGTTGTTTTTGACTTCTAGAGGTCTTTTTAAAACATGTAAAAATATTTTTTATTTGTAAAAATATTATGTTTTATTTGAGACATGCTTTGTTTACACAGAAGTTTAATTCATTGAGATTAGCCATGACTTTTTTAATTTTATTTTTTACTTATTTTTTAAATTTTAAAATTTTATTGTTTTATTTTTGTTTAACTTTTGTCTTAGGTTTTGGGATACTTGTGAAGGTTTTTTACATAGGTAAACATAGGTCATGGGGTTTGATGTACATATTATTTCATCATCCAGGTATTAAGCCCAGTACCCAATAGTTATTTTTTCTTTTATTTTTTCTTCAGACAGAGTCTCATTTTGTTGCACAGGTTGGACTGTAGTGGCACATCTCAGTTCCTTGCAACCTCCGCCTCCCGAGTTCAAGCTTCTCCTGCCTCAGGCTCCTGAATAACTTGGATTACAGGTGTGTGCCGCCACACCCAGCTAATTTTTTTGTATTTTTAGTAGAAATGAGGTTTCACCATGTGGGCCAGGCTGGTCTTGAACTTCTGAACTCGGGTGATCCACCTACGTTAGCCTCCCAAAGTGTGGGATTACAGGCCTCAGCCAGCGTGCTGGCCCCAATATTTACCTTTTCTACTACTCTCCCTCCTCCTATTATCGTCCCTGAAGTAGACCCCAGTGTCTGTTATTTCCTTCTTTGTGTTCATAAATTCTTATGATTTAGCTCCCACTTGTAAGTGAGCACATGTGATATTTGGTTTTCTGTTCCTGCCTTAGTTTGCTAAGAGATAGTCTCTAGCGCCAAGAGATTAGCTATTTTATTTTAATTAATGGAATCCATATTGAATTTCAGGTTTTCTCTACTTTTCCATACTGTACTGCCTATTAATAGAAACTAATCAACTTATCCTCACTTTCTGTTTCCTTCCTTTTCTCATTGACATCTTATGTTGGCAATGCATGAGAGATCTTACTTAACAATATTAACAACCAGTGAGAAAGGGTCAATTTTGAACATGAATTTTGCAAAGGTGGGGGAATATCTGTGAATCACATGCAATTCCTGTATTTTGTTATCTGGTGGCTGAACATTCATTGGAAAAGTATGAAAACAAAAAGTCTCAAAGAAAACACCTGTATTCATACGAGTATTTTCTGAAAAACATATTTTGCCACCCAGGCTCAAATATAAAACCAGCATTAATAAGTAGAAAAAGAAAATTCCCTAGGAAACAGCTGCAGATTAAAACTGTCATTTAAAAAAATAAAAAGAAAAATAAGAAATGAGCAAAATTCTGTTTCAACTTAGCAGTGAGAAAATCCATCTTTTCAGTGACTAGAAAAGCATTCACATCCATAATCCTAGCAAAGTTGAAACTTTCATGGGATGTGTACTGAGATTGAAAATCAACAAGTATGCTCAATAAAGTCATGAAAATGAGTGGATCAGGAAAAATATGAATGAGCTCTGAAGCTCAAGAGGCAGTTGTCAAGAACACAGGGACTGGAAAAATAATTGTCAAAGAAAAAAGAAATTACTCAAATCTCAAATAGCTTTTAAAACAGAAATTATTGTTGAAATAATAGTACTATATTGTTGATATTAAGCAAATACAATACTAAGCAAATCAAAATTTTTAGAATAAGAAAATGAGACAGTATTTTAATTTATTAAGATGAGATGGCTAAAAGAGCAGATATTGGGCTAGTAAGACCTCAGTGTGGGCTCTATCAAGCCATTGGCATATTTAATAAATAGACCTGGAAGGACATAGAGGAATTACCTTGGACATTTTCATGACCACAAAGGGCTGATGATTGAGCTATTCAAAACAGAAATGTTCAGGTCATCTATTGTATTGTTATTTTTAAAATATAACTTTTATTTCAAGTTCAGAGGTACATGTGCAGGTTTGTTACTAGGTAACCTTGTGTCATGGGAGTTCGTTGTGCAGATTATTTTGTCACTCAGGTATTAAACCTACTGTAACCCATTAGTTATTTTTCATAATCCTCTCCCTCCTCCCACCCTCCAGCCTCCGATAGGACCCAGTGTGATTGTTCCCTTCTATGGGTCCATGTGTTCTCAGCATTTAGCTCCCACTTACAAATGAGACAGCGGAAGTTGTTTATCAGCTTATTGAGCTTTTGGGTCTCGACTATAGGGTTTTGGAGATATAGGATCATATCATCTGCAAACAAGGATTGTTTGACTTGCTCTCTTCTTATTTGGATGCCCTATCTTTCTTTCTCTTGCCTGATTGCTCTGGCCCAGACTTCCAATACTATGTTGAATAGGAGTCATCCATCCTCAATGATGCTGAAAAATCCCTGCCTCACTTTTACCCAGTGGTTCATGTGACCTTGTTTTTCCAAACACAGCCCCAGGCAGAGACTTGGGAAGATCCCCTGGATTGTCAGAAGTTAAGAAGGGAGACAGCCTGTGCAGGATGGATCTCTGAGCAACAAAATGAGATTTGCTTCCCACCTTTGTGCCCCAAATCACTAGAATTTATTACCTTGTCAAGAGGTCTTTGTATAATATATACATTATATTTTACACACTCTGTCTTTATTTTCAGTAGAGCAAGGAAAACTAGAGGACTCTTAGGTACATGTGTTCAGCCAGATGTCTATGTATATGAACGCCACAACCTAAACCCACATTCCCCTCGGAACTCATCAAATTGATGACCAAGAAGTTCTCCTAGCATCTCTTGCTAATAGGAATAAAGAGTGTGAGCAACGTACAAATCACAGGTTTAATGGGCTTGACTGTTAAATACAGGCATTCAGCTGATTCTTTGTTAAAATGGGGGTGAAGAATTGAGTCTGCTGATGTTTGAAAATTCTTGAAATTTGTCTAGAGAATGAAGCATTTGCTGTAAAAAAAAAAAAAGTTTGCAAAGCGATTGCTAATGCCTAGTAGAAAGTTCCTCAGCTAGCCAAAGAAAACCACTGCTTTCTTCTTTATCTTTTCTTTTTTTGTTGTTGCTATTATTGTTTTTAATTGGGTTATTTGTTTCTGCCACTGCTGCTTTTCAAAGGATTTGGTGGAGAAGTAGCTAAAAACCCACCTCAATACCAAGCCACACAGGTAAGTTCACCAGCATGTTCACCGAAACATAATTAGAAAACTAGGCTTGTGCATTTTGAAAGGCATTTTCCATTTTCTTTGCATCTGTATCCTCAATTTCTTTTTTACTTTGTGTGACCTGAATTGCATCAGGGAATGAGTCTCCTTCACCCACTCGGTATCTCCGTTAACAGATCCTGGGTGTGACTTCGTTTTGTGGGAGTATTTTCATGGACAAGAGACAGGACATGGCCTTACTCATGAGCACTGGGATTAAAGCAACATGGAAAGCAGGGTATTTCCCATGTTGTGGAGCTTGGCGTGCTGAAGCCAACTCAGGGTACTGCATGCAAAGGTGGTTTCCCAATGAAGTGGTTAAGGCACTTCTGTCCTGAAAAATGGCTTCAGGAAGAAAACAGGGGTCACCTCTATTTGTCTGCTCCTACTAAGCTCAAAGTAAAAACACAAATAGAAGAGTTGAATGCCCGCTGACAAATTAAACTGTTAAACAAACCCATAACTTTACATTTCAATGTACTATACAGCAAGTGAAGGAACATTTTGGTGGGAAGCGATAAGGCCTTCAACTAATCTTACATTTGGCATGGATATTCATCAGACTAACAGAAAGTCATCGAAGTTTCATCCGCTCTCTTTCCCTGATCACTGGGCAGCACAGGTTATAGCCACTCTTATTTTCTAGCTGATTGCTTTTCAACAAACAGGCCTGCGATATGTAAACTGAAGCGGGGGTTGGGAAAGAACATAGATTATAACTTCTGGAAATTCAGTTCCCTGGACATCTGTAGAAGTCTGTGCAGCATGCTGATACTCACATTTCTACCCCACAGTTTTGGGAAGTAAGAGAGGAATCCAGGCATCCAGGCTTTCAGAGATCATTATGCTGGGCTTCTGCTCCTAGATTTCCAGCTGCTGAAAACAAGAAAAAGTAAATATCTGTGTAATTTGACATTTAGATTTATAAACATGCATTAACATTTTTCCACACATGCTCATTTTGCAGAAATTGAAAGTAATGTAAACAATTTTAAAAGGTATTTAATCGGCCGGGTGCAGTGGCTCACACCTGTAATCCCAGCACTTTGCGAGGCTGAGGAGGGCCAATTGCCTGAGGTTGGGAGTTCGAGACCAGCCTGGCCAGCATGGTGAAATCCTATCTCTACTAAAAATGCAAAAATTATCTGTGTGTGGTGGCACACCCCTGTAATCCCAGCTATTCGGGAAGCTGAGGCAGGAGAATCGCTTGAACCTGGGAGGGGGAGGTTACAGTGAGCTGAGATTGTGCCAATGTACTACAGTTCTAAAAGACCAAGACTCCGTCTCAAAAAAAAAAAAGTTTAATCTGAAAAGGCATAAAGAAGTTGAATCTCTAAAAAATTAACTTTCCTTTTTCCTACAAACCTGAGTAAAAGTTTTTTTCCAGATGTCCCCATTTGATGATAAGAGAAACAGGACAAATATTTCTTACTTTCTAATCAGCAGAGCAAACTACCTAAAAACTTAGCATTTTAGTGGCTGAGGCCTTGGCTCCCATTTTGCTCTTTTGCATTAATAGTTTGATTATGTATATGTGTAAGGGCAAGAGTTTTGTATGGGGCCAAGAGTGAAAGATGCTACTGGCCCAGACATGCAGAGTTCTGGAGACATAAGAAAGACTCAAGACAACTGAGGAGTTGCTTGGATCCCTGAAGATTGCTGTAGATGTTTCAGGATTAGGGGGCGAGTTATTTACTAAACGTTTTACAAGCCATCCTGTTGGCTACCACGCACTTCACGAAACTGTCAGCCTCACCTTTGCCATTTTGGCAAATGCCATCCTTTGTCATTGGTATGGAAAGGGAAGTCTTAGTTGGATGTGTCTTAATGATCAATGGCTCCCCCTTTTCCAAACATTACAATCATCATATAATAATAGACATACAACTTAAAAATTGTCTTTGTGAAACTAATCTGTGAAACTGCATGCTTTTATGAATCTAAAAAGCTGGCAGAAAATGATCCTGAAAGGCTGGGCATGGTGGCTCACTCCTGTAATCCCAGCACTTTGGGAGGCCGAGGTGGGCAGACCACGAGGTCAGGAGTTTGAGACCAGCCTGGCCAATATGATGAAACCCCGTCTCTTCTAAAAATACAAAAATCAGCCTGGTGTGGTGGCAGGCCCCTGTAATCCCAGGTACTCGGGAGGCTGAAGCAGAAGAATCACTTGAACCTGGGAGGCAGAGGTTGCAGTG
>NW_012103587.1:3988072-3996103 GCF_000951045.1 Mandrillus leucophaeus
ACACACACACACACACACACACACAAAGTTATGGCTGGGGGTGGTGGCTCATGTCTGTAATCTCAGCACTTTGGGAGGCCAAAGTGGGCACATCACTTGAGGTCAGGAGTTCGAGACCAGCCTGGCTAGCATGGTGAAATACGATCTCTACTAAAAAAAAAAAAATACAAAAATTAGCAGGTGTGGTGGCACACACCTGTAGTCCCTGCTACTTGAGAGGCTGAGGCACGAAGATCTCTTGAACCCAGGAAGCAGAGGTTGCAGTGAGCTAAGATCACACCACTGTACTCCAGCCTGGGTGACAGAGTGAGACCCTGTCTCCTAAAAACAAACAATCTAAATTTACATAATTATTTATGTAAACATAATTTAGGTAATTTAGGGGAAACTTGTTCCCCCTAGAATATAGAAAACCTGAGCCACAGATCCCAGCATTTTCTCTCCAGATCTCACTATGCATGTATGCCGTGTAGTAAATGCAGTTCCAATAAAAGAAGAAAAAGTGGAATTTGAAAATGAAAAATGGCATTCATGAAAAAAAGTATACCTTTATTTTGACTTTTGTTTGCAAAATGCAAATACTACATATCAGATTTTTAAAATTCACATCATTAATATGCATCAATGATCTCTTTATGAATTTGTAAAATTTAGATAAGTTATGGTGCCATGTTTGCTGTGTTTATTTTTTAGAATTTTTTAATGGAGGAAAATTTGGAGAAGGACATGACCTGAGCCTATGTTTCATGGGGTGCCCTTACTTGACACAATCAGGACACTATCACTTTCCAGATGGAAAATAACGATCCAAACGCTTTAATGTCCATTAGGGAAATTATCCTCCCAGTCCAAGAAAGCAATCATGTTATCAATTCATAATACTGGGCGATCTTCATGTTCTACGAGATGTCTTCAAAACGTCATTGCTACAGTAGGTCATTTTTTTACACGATTTTTAAAAATTTTATTTCAAAATGTGGGCTTATTTCCTTAGGTCCTACAAAGGATGAGACTATAGAAAAACCTTTTTACATATCTGCATTGTCTGTAGGAATAAACCACTTTGCAAATAGTGAGATGGATGCTATGTCTTAATTTGTTGTCCATGTGATGACAACTTTTTACTCCTTTAGATGGTTTGATTCACTCTTTATATGATGCAATTCTCTTTGCTGCTTTCTTTGCACAAAGATACTGTGAAAAAATAGGGAAAGAGGTAATTCACAGCTTTCACTTTTCATTGTTACACTTGGAACTGAAGTGACCCATTACTTGATTTTGAGAGACACTATAGACCCAAGTGTTAAAATTAAAAGAATAAAGCTTCTAAGAGAAAACGGAAGATAAAACTCTTTGCTACCTTGGGTTTAGGAAAGATTTCTTAATCAGATCTCAAAGTTGCTAACAATAAATTAATAAAATAATTGAGCTTATAAACATTTTTAAAAATTCTTTTCCTGATCCTGGAGAGAATTGACTTAAGAGTCTGACACCTTTTACAGCGTGATAAGAAACATTTACAATTTATCCTCTCTGAGCCTGCTACCTGGAAGCTTCATCTGCATGATAAGAATCTTGGTCTCCACAACCCTTTATCTGAGCCTAGACCTTCTCTTCTATGGATATCTGGTCTTTAGACAACCTCTTTCAACCAACTGCCAATCAGACAATCTCTGAATCCGCCTACGACCTGGAAGCTTCCACGCTGAGTTGTCCCGCCTTTCTGGACCACTGATGTCTTCTGTCTCCCTGGAATGTATAAAGCCAAGCCGTGGCCTTGACCACCACGGGCACTTGTTCTCAGGACCTCCTGAGGCCGTGTCACGGCATGTCCTTAACCTTGGCAAAATAAACTTCTAAATTGATTGAGTCTTGTCTCAGATACTTTTTGGTTTACGACGTGAAATATATTATGCCTCCACTGCACTCATTATCATGGGAAAACACCTCAAAATAAATAAATAAATAAAAACAAACCAACAAAAGACAGTAAAGACCTTTGTACCGTCCATTATTTTTCTGCCCTAGTATTTGTGGCCGGATCAAAAACAAACCAGACAAGGACTCTGAGGGAGGGAGATTTCTCTGACACCTGTAGGTAGGATCAGGATTCCAGGGCTGCAGAGGGAAGAGTTTCAATAAGAGGAGGAAAAAGCAGTGATACTGACCTTCATGAGTCCTCTACTGCCGACCGTCTGGGCTGCAGTCCCCTGGCACATTTCCTTGCAGAGAAAGGATAGCAGGAGTGGGCTTCCTGATTTCCTGATTTCCTGATTTCTCTGAGGCCAGCAGGTGCCTGGAGTGGCCTTTGCACCCCCTGCTGGTCGTTCTGGCTGCACACAGTCTCATGCCTTGTGAGTGTGAAACCAGGTGCTGTCTCGTTCCCCAGGTTGAATGCAAGAGAATGCTTGGGTAGAACTTTGTTACCCAATGAAGCCTCCTGGCTCTCTAGTCCCTGGTAGCCTGTCCTGGTTGCCGGGTGCTTGTTTGCATTCCAAGCTCCACATTCCCCAGGGTCCAGTGTGGTCTTGTGTCTAAGCTGGGGTCTGGCGACCAGAGGCAGGCATGCAGGGCCTTGGCTACTGTACTAGGTCTGCTGATGGCCACAAGCCTTTACTCCCAGCTCTGCGTTAGCAGTGGGGGTGTCTGAAGGCTCAGGGGATACACAAGTCCTCCTGGTTCCTGGGGAGGTGATGGTAAGTAATCCTTCTTAATAGTCTTTAAAAAATACATAATTTACTGGGTGCGGTGGCTCACGCCTGTGATCCCAGCACTTTGGGAGGCTGAGGTGGGCAGATCACGAGGTCAGGAGATCGAGACCATCCTGTATAACAAGGTGAAACCCAGTCTCTACTAAAAATACCAAAAATTAGCTGGGCGTGGTGGCGGGCACCTGTAGTCCCAGTTACTCGGGAGGCTGAGGCAGGAGAATGGCATGAACCCGGGAGGCGGAGCTTGCAGTGAGCCGAGATTGTGCCACTGCACTCCAGCCTGGGCAACAGAGCGAGACTCTCTCTCAAAACAAACAAACAAACAAACATAGTTTAACATGGACAAAGCAAGTAATCAAAAGACTATCTGGCAAAGTGAAAAATGTTGTAAAATTCTTAACACATTTGACTAGATTATAAACCCAGGAAATTCTTGAGCTTCCTTCAAGATAGGCCAGCTCTTTGAGTGAGTTAGAAACACTGGGCTTGTCATCAGTTAGTACTAATATGAACAGGTCTATCTCTTTGTATAATGATAAAAGGGGCCTTGTTGAAAATAAGCCACAGGTGAGCCCCCTCTCTCCGTGGTGAACTGTGTATATGGGTCACTTTCAAAGTTAGATATGGTTTCTGTAAGATGAAGCCCGGCCATTCTAAGTCACTTGAGTGAAAACAGCTTACCAGCCTGGCAGAAAAATAATTCACAACCTAAGAAAGCACTTTCTGGTCTTTAAAAACACTGAAAATTTCTTTTACAAGAAATTGAAGGCTGGAAAGAAAGTGAGAAGGACTTGAATAGACAGAAGGAAATTATTGGAACTCTAATGGATACAAAACACAAACCCTAAATGATAGATTTAGTTTAAGTGTCTGATGGAAACGTTTCTGACTATCACGTATCTACCAGCCAATAGAAAATAATGTAGAAGGTGGAAATCTGAAATTAAATATAAAGAGTGAATTATAAAATGAAGACCACATTGTCCATTAGGCAAAGTTCCTTTTGAGAAACCTTTTCGTGCTTTTAAACACTTTCTCCTAGAGGAAAAAACTAGAAGACAGATAGTAAACCAAAAAAAAAAAAAAAAGAAAAAGAAAAATCTAACAAATACATTTCTTAGAACTCAAATTGAAAATATCCTATGGAAGGAAGAATCTTTCCATTTAGAAAATGTTCACACAGGAAGTGAGAAAGCTTCTGTAGAAACTTGAAATACCATCTGAACTTTATCAATGACAGACACATCAGGTATGGATTTACCATTTAGCATTGGCGAAGAAACAGTCTAAAGTAAAAGGAAGCATCAGCCAGTCCCCTTGTAAGCTGGGGACCTAAGAAAAAAGAACGAAGGAATGGAATCAGAATTAGAAAGAAGCACTTTGATTTTATCAAAACCATTTTATCTCCCCTAAGAAAAAAGCCTGTGATAACTAATTAGCAGCTCTGGTCACTGCAGAAATCTCAACGCCTTGAGAAAAAAAAAAATGCACAGGAGAAACACAAGTTAGACGGAGCTGAATTAAAGGTGAGCTTTTGGCAGGGCGCTGTGGCTCACGCCTGTCATCCTAGCACTCTGAGAGGCCGAGGTGGGCGGATCACCCGAGGTCAGGAGTTCAAGACCAGCCTGGTCAACTTGGCGAAACCCCGTCTCTACTAAAAATACAAAAATACAAAAATACAAAAATTAGCCGGGCATGAGGGCGGGTGCCTGTAATCCCAGCTACTTGGGAGGCTGAGACGGGACAATCTGTTGAACCTGAGAGGCGGAGGTTGCAGTGAGCCAGTGCACTCCGGCCGGGGTGGCTGAGTGAGAGAGACTCCGTCTCAAAAAACAAAACAAAACAAAACAAAACAAAACAAAACAACAGTGAGCTTTTATGAAGTGGTCCTCATATCCCTGCAATCCCCGGTACAGCTCTGGGAGAACCTTCAGAGGACACGGCGATCCACCGATGACCAGATCCGGGAGAAGGAAAGAGAACTAGCAACAGATGATCACCACGTTGGAAAACTGTTTTTTCCCCCCATCTCCTATGCCAACAGTATCACCTTTTATAAAAAATCTTTTGTGCTTTCTCTCTGTAGCAAGAGGAAAGCAGGGAAAAAGATATTTAAGAGTAGGTCTTAGTGTACACATTCTGCATAACCTAAGGATTTGGGAGCCCTTCACTCTCACGCCTGAATTCATCCAGTTTCAACAAATCAAAACAAGGAGGCAGTTCAGGGCCAATCTAACTGCTGTTATTTGTGAAGTAAAGGGCATACCTAACTTCCAAACCCTCCATGCTGTGCTTCAGAACTCTTAGAAAAAAACCAGTAATTGTACAGGCCATCCCTGTACAAGGAGTGATGGCTGGGGCCTCACTCCTCCTTCAGACTGGGGTTTCTGGGTGCTGGCGTAATCCGCGACCCACACTGTGCCTGTACAAGCAGGGCTAACTAACAAAGGGCGGTGTGAACAGCTTTACGATGAATATCATAGTAGGATTATTTTATGTACCAATAACTAAATCCCAACCATTCTGGCTTAAAAACACACAGACAAAGTTTCCAATAAGAAATGGAAATAAGGCCAGGTGCGGTGGCTCACGCCTGTAATTCCAGCATTTTGGGAGGCTGAGGCCAGCGGATCACCTGAGGTTGGGAGTTTGAAACCAGCCTGACCAACATGGTGAAATCCCGTCTCTACTAAAAATATAAAATTAGCCGGGCATGGTGGTGGATGCTTGTAATCCCAGCTACTCAGGAGGCTGAGGCAGGAGAATCGCTTGAACCTGGGAGGCAGAGGTTGTGGTGAGCCAAGATGCAGCCACTGCACTCGAGTCTGGGCAACAAGAGTGAAACTCCTTCTCAAAAACAAACAAACAAACAAACAAAAAAACGGAAATAAAATTTACCTGGAAAATTTCTTTAGATTAGTTGACTGTTGCTATATTTTTGAGCCAGGCCCTCAATGTCCTAAACAGTCTCCTAAGGAATTTTCCTTCTTTTCCCAAATATTCTCTCTCTCTGTCTCTCTCTCTCTCCTGTATTGGCCGTATTCTCTTTCCATTTGGTAACGAATGTGCAGTGCCATGCTTTTATTCTACCAGTTTAGCAAATCATACTCAGACCCCACACATACACAGGTGAAGTGGGGCTTCCTACTCCTAACCACACTGGTCACTTCAGAAAAAGGCACATAATTGAATGCCTGCAATAAGAACCCTCCACAAAAATTCCCTCCGCAGGAACCATTAGGGACCACATTCTTCTCTTCGTTACATGTGTTCAGTCACATATGCATTTCTGAGGCCATCATTATAGGAAGGGACAGGACACATTCTGATGATCAAGCCAATTCTAAAGGATTTCCACATGAAAGGAGAGTGGTCAAATGACAGCTCCTCAAAGGACAACATGGAATGCAGTTACTAGAAAAAAGGAGAAGCAAGGATGGACAGGCAGAATAACCAGGCGGGTGAGGGGGTGGGTAAACAGACTAGACAGAGGTGACTGTGTGGTGCCTCAAACACTGTCCCGAGAACGGGGCAGAATGGAAACTGTATCACATGGAGCCACAGTGCTGGCCCAATGCCACTGCAAAAATCTGGATTTCCACCTCAGCAAACTACACAGATGGAAAGTCTCCTTCTGACCAAGATGAAGTAATCAAGACTAGATTCATGATCTCACTTGGAAAAAAAACCAAAATTATATAAAATAATGGTCTTCAAGACATTAGGCATCAGACAATGTAGGACAGTGATTCCCTAAGAGATGGGAAATGATCAGGGTGGACCCTATGGCTGCCCCCGTCCATTGCCTAGAGAGACTTTTGCGTACGTTGCACAGAGAGAGGACCCAGCTGAAGCCTGGTGAACTTCCTCAGCTGCTGCCGTGGAGTAGGGATTCTGGGGGGACAATGGCAGCTGACATTTGCAAGCAGAGTTAACAAAGATGAGGAAAGTTGCACCTAGAAGAAACTCTTGGGCTATACAGAGAGCCCAGGTGAAGTCCTCAGCCGGATTCTGATCCACACATGCACGTGAGGTTAGCCAAGGAGGAACCACCTCAATGGGAGTGAGGGAAAAGCACTCAGAGCTCACAAAAGTACTCAGAGCTCACAATCCCCACCAGCCAGAATGGGAGGGTCACTGAAGCCTTTGTAAGTCCTCCAAAGCACAAGGCTTTCTTGTGAATGGCGAGAGATGAAATTTCTTCCACCCAGTACTGAAGGTAAGCCCACCCCAGTCTCCAGTCCTCCTGACCCAGGCCCATAACAGGGTCCCTCTCAGCAGTCTGATGGACCCAGATGTTTCTCATGCTGGTTATTTTGGGCTTGAGTTTAAACTCTGCTCACACACCCTGACACTATATATAAAGACATAAAAGCAAACAAACAAAAACAGCAGGAGAATTTGGGGCCTGTCTCTTGCATCTGGTGAGGTAGCCACAACTACTTATGTGCCCCTGCACACTCCAAGAAGCCTCAAAATCATGACGGTAACATCAGCTGATTTGGTGAGTGCCCCCATGCACAATGCATCAGATGGTCTGCTAAGTGTTTTACGAGCATGATGCTCCATAACTGTCCCTACACGGGCCAGCTAAATGCAAAAAGCTGCATAACCCTTTCTTATTGAATCAGTGGGGAAGTAAGGATTTGAAATCATCTCTGTATCTGGCTATACTGTCTCTATGTGATAAAAGATGGAAATGCAAAAGCTCAATGAACTATAGACAGCAGCCAAAATGTGTATGAATAACCCAAGTTTGCTCAGGGGACAGATTTGTATATCTAGAATCCAAAGGATAACCGTTAAATAAAGAAAATGCAGGCCATTTACAAGGGAATTGTCACATTGCCTCCACCCTTTCGCAGACCAATTTCCCCCAAATAGCTGTTTTGTGGTCAAATTAAAAATGGAACTATGGGTGGCACGGTGGCTCATGCCTGTAATCCCAGCACTTTGGAAGACCAAGGTGGGTGGATCCCCTGAGGTAGGGAGTCCAAGACCAGCCCGACCAACATGGAGAAATCCTGTCTCTACTAAAAATACAAAATTAGCCGGGCGTGGTGGTGCACGCCTGTAATCCCAGCTACTCCAGAGGCTGAGGCTGGAGAATCGCTTGAACCTGGGAGGTGGAGGTTGTGGTGAGCCGAGATCACTCCTGCCTGGGCAACATGAGCAAAACTCCACCTCAAAAAAAAAAAAAAAAAAAAAGGAACTATGTTATTTCTTTAGGTTTCGTTAAGGAAACTGAGGCCCAGGAAGTTGGAATGGCCCCACCGAAGGCACACAGTAAATCATTGCCAGCCCTGGATGCTAAGAACTC
>NW_012103587.1:3999053-4001207 GCF_000951045.1 Mandrillus leucophaeus
ATGCCCAGCTAATTTGTGGATTTGTAGTAGAGACGGGGTTTCACCATGTTGACCAGGATGGTCTCGATCTCCTGACCTCGTGATCGACCCACCTCGGCCTCCCAAAGTGCTAGAATTACAGGCGTGAGCCACCGTGCCCGGCCGAGGAGCTTATATTTTTGTAGAGGGAAAAAATTTTTTTCTTAAGTCACAGGTAAATGAATATGGCAGGGCAGACAGAAAAACAGGGTATTGAGAAAGGTATCCAGGGAATGTACATTTGAAGTCAGTGGTCAGGAACAGGGTTTACTGTTTCAACGTAATGGTCCACAGACCCTTTTGGATAAGCTGCCACTGGAGGAAAGACTTGAGAGAGACGGGGAGTAAGTAAGTCACGTGGCTATACAGAGAAAAATACTGCTTCAGTCTTGATGGCAAAAGCAGTCAGAATTAGCCTTGGGCATCCCTTAAGATACTTGAAAGTACAGGACGAGGGAATCTCTCCGCATGTCCAGGGCAGCCAATTTCCCTCCAGTGTTGAGGCTGAATGGCTGATCTTCAGCTGATCTCCAAAGGGAGAGGGCGCCTGGCACTCCAGGGCCATGTAGTGTGAAAATACAAGGATCATGTTCAGGGTGATGTGACGCTCAGACTCAGAGACAGCACGGGACCCAGACAGAAGGGACAACAGGATCACTACGTGCGTTCTGGGTTCATTCTGGGGCATTCGATGTGCTGTTCAGTGTGGACAGCACATTTGAACCATTTAAATGGCCTTTCTTTATTCTTTCCTTTGTCCTTTCTCTCTTTCTCTTTTTTTCTCTTGTTTCTTCTCTCTTTCATGCATTTAAATATCCTAATTTATGTAACCTCCAAGAAACCTATGCTACTTGTAACCAAAGAATGAAGGCATAGATTTATGTTTGCAAAAGTCGAAACTATGATCAATGGGTAGAAGCATTAGGGAAAAGACTTCATACCAAGAGCTACCCCAAAGAGAACTGGATTACCCTGAAAAATGAGCTCCGTCTCCGGCAGGACACAGGGGAGCCGAATGATCCTCTGTTATGGGATCAGCCAGGGAACTTGGCTGCAAATAACAGTAACAGTATTGATGTGACTTAAACAGAAATGAATTTATTGAAAATTAATGGGTAGTTCCCCAAATTCACTAACAGCCAAGAGGAAGCCAGCTGGAATTGCTGGAGGCTGGGCAGACCGCGTAGCGGAGGAGCAATGTGGTTGTGAATTGGACGCTGGAGCTGCCACTGGTTCTGTTCTCTTGTCCCTGCTTCTGGATGCAAATGTCAGGGCAGGAATTCAGTGGGCCATGTCTAGCTCTCCTTCCTGTGCCTGAGCTGGCAGAAAGCAGGAAGAAGATTTGTGGTCTCATTTGACATCTTCAAACGGATCTAAAACTCAGCCCTTATCAGGAGTCACACAGTGGGGACCACCCAGCAAACGAAAGGCTGATTGGATGCGAGGCCGTCTTCCCCTCCAAAATGGGTCAAATGTCCCCCAAAGCAACAGTTATTCTGGATAGTGTGATTTACAGAACTAGATAATCTTAAAAAGTCCTTCTATGTCTAACATTTTATAAGTAACAAGTGTGTTAAAATAAGAACCCATGGAAGAAATACATATAAACTTTCCAATTTTCAGAGATAAATTCTACTGCTATATGACACATTTATGACTTCTGAGCTTTTACTGTAATTGACTAGGTTCCTCTGGTTTCAGCCATTCTACCAGTCTAGTACCCACCAGATACTTACTTAAGTTAGCATCCTACAGCTATATGTAAAAGAGATCTTCTCAAGTCAGCAGAGCTTAAAAGGACAATTTATTATGAGAAGCAAGATGTCCCATGGAATACAAAAGTTAAGTTGGAATGGGGTCTCCGTAACAGGGAAACAAAAAGCTCTGAGGCTTTATTTTTCTGAGATTTATTTTTCTCTGCCCCCCTGCAATTCCCCCTCTTTCTGTAGATCTAGTTTCTTTTCATGGCAGGCAAAAAATGATGTCTTTCATTTCCACGTTGGAATGTTATGGTCTGGCCGGGTCACACCTTTCTTTTGGGAGCTGCTTTATTTTGTGTTGATTACATATTGATGATATCAACCATAGCATATGTTTTCATGACATATTGATGATATCAGCCATAGCATATGTTTT
>NW_012103587.1:4003622-4005683 GCF_000951045.1 Mandrillus leucophaeus
ATGTGACCTTGTTTTTCCAAACACAGCCCCAGGCAGAGACTCGGGAAGAGCCTGTGGATTGTCAGAAATTAAGGAGGGAGACAGGCTGAGCAGGATGGATCACTGAGCAATAAAATAAGATTTGCTTCCCACCTTTGTGCCCCAAATCCCAAGAATTTATTACCTTTTCAAGAGGTCTCTATATAATATACACATGATATTTTATACGCTGTCATTATTTTCAGTAGAGCAAGCAGGGAAAAATGAACCTTTCGGGACCAGGTTCCCTGTCTGTGGTTTACATGTCCTCTAAGCACGCAAAAGTAGCATGGCCCCGGACCCCCAGCCCAGGGTCCAGCCAGCTGCCACCAATCCCTGGCCTTTCCCTGCCTCAAGACACTTGGGACTCGCCAGCCGTTTTATATTCCATTTACTGTCTAACCTTTTCCCTAAATTAGTTCCTCAGCTGGAGGATTTTTCTCAACCTGGACATCTGTAACTCCGATATTTTCTAGCTCAGATTCTTCCAGCGATTCAAGCTTTTGCTGAGCGTGACTATTCAGTGGGGCCTCTGGGATCAATTGCATCATTGGTGCTAATTCCTTAAGCCTTCCTTGTGTGTGTACCATGTTCCAGTGTTCCCCTGAGTTGCGATGATAACAGAGATGTCAGATTGACTTTACAGTTAGCGCTGCATCTTAGAGAACCTAAAAGAAGCTGGGCACAAATGTCTAGGCTGTCTTTGGAGAGTTCTATTGATATAAACATAATTTAGGACCTCTGGGATCAGTGAGCTTCAAATTCCTGCCAACAAAACAGCAGAATGAATTTATTCATCCCTTGGATTTCTGTTCAGTCATGTCACCTGGGTTGCAATAGAATGAGGTGCAAGGGGCAGAGTGCCCGTACTAAGGAAGGTTTAAAGGGCCTTGAATGTTCCACTGTCTGTCACAAACCTCTGCCATTCCTGTGCAACAACACGCCTGGGCTGATCGGTTCTAAGACAAAAGTGACAGCCATACAGAGCACAACCGCTTGAAGACAAGGTACCCCAGCCAGGTCCGGCATAGATCAGCCAGTCCCCAGGTAATCCACAAATGTCTGAGCCACAAATGATGACTGCTTGGGCTCTGAGGTGCTGTGGTTGGTTGCAGAACCATCACGGCCACAGTTGACAAATGCACATGGATTTAAACTGGTCCCTATTTGTCTTCTACACAGCACCTCTCAATGCCTGAAATACCCTTGTTATTTATGTATTTATGTACTTCAAGGTCAGAGGTTCTTCCTATTTTATTCTCCACTGTCTCTCTGAGAAGTAAAGCAATGTTTGTAACATAGGAGTTTCTAAATAGACATCTGTGAATACATGAATGAATCTAATTCTCACATTAGCCCCCTGAGGTATTATAGAAACTTCCCTCATTCCTATTTTAGAGATATAGAAACAGAGGCACAGAGCTATGACAAAATTGTTCATTATCACATAGCCCGTGAGGGACTTGGGACTTCAGCCAACGCATATGTTTACATCAGTAGAACTCTCCAAAGTCAGCCTAGACATTTGTGCCCAGCTTCTTTTAGGTGCTCTAAGATGCAGCTCTAACTGTGAAGTCAATCTGACATCTCTGTTATCATCGCAACTCAGAGGAACATTGTTTGTGGTTTCCCAGCAACCACTTTCTAGCTGACCCCCTCCCCACCCACATACACACAGCTCTCCCTTCTCATGGAAGCTGCAATTTGTTCAGTCTGTGTTAAAGATTTGCACCAATGAATCCAGTGGGAAAGGTAAGAGAATTCACAGGAAGAAATAAATATTGTATGGGAGCCTCTTCGGAAAGCAAGAGAGAGAGTGAGAGGATGGCTCTCCCAGGCTGCCTGAGAGTTGAGTTTATATAATAGGTATCTACGCTCATGCTCTCTTAGTGTTTATTGCACACTTGCTCTGTGACAGCCATCACTGTACCTGCAGAGGTTATAGAATACATAGGATGATGTGTCTTCTGTCCTTGAGGGGCTTATATACATATAAATAAATAAATAAGTATAAATGAATATATATATTATATATATGTTATA
>NW_012103587.1:4006840-4020233 GCF_000951045.1 Mandrillus leucophaeus
CAAATAACAGTAACAGTATTGATGTGACTTAAACAGAAATGAATTTATTGAAAATTAATGGGTAGTTCCCCAAATTCACTAACAGCCAAGAGGAAGCCAGCTGGAATTGCTGGAGGCTGGGCAGACCGCGTAGCGGAGGAGCAATGTGGTTGTGAACTGGACGCTGGAGCTGCCACTGGTTCTGTTCTCATGTCCCTGCTTCTGGATGCAAATGTCAGGGCAGGAATTCAGTGGGCCATGTCTAGCTCTCCTTCCTGTGCCTGAGCTGGCAGAAAGCAGAAGAAGATTTGTGGTCTCATTTGACATCTTCAAACGGATCTAAAACTCAGCCCTTATCAGGAGTCACACAGTGGGGACCACCCAGCAAACGAAAGGCTGATTGGATGCGAGGCCGTCTTCCCCTCCAAAATGGGTCAAATGTCCCCCAAAGCAACAGTTATTCTGGATAGTGTGATTTACAGAACTAGATAATCTTAAAAAGTCCTTCTATGTCTAACATTTTATAAGTAACAAGTGTGTTAAAATAAGAACCCATGGAAGAAATACATATAAACTTTCCAATTTTCAGAGATAAATTCTACTGCTATATGACACATTTATGACTTCTGAGCTTTTACTGTAATTGACTAGGTTCCTCTGGTTTCAGCCATTCTACCAGTCTAGTACCCACCAGATACTTACTTAAGTTAGCATCCTACAGCTATATGTAAAAGAGATCTTCTCAAGTCAGCAGAGCTTAAAAGGACAATTTATTATGAGAAGCAAGATGTCCCATGGAATACAAAAGTTAAGTTGGAATGGGGTCTCCGTAACAGGGAAACAAAAAGCTCTGAGGCTTTATTTTTCTGAGATTTATTTTTCTCTGCCCCCCTGCAATTCCCCCTCTTTCTGTAGATCTAGTTTCTTTTCATGGCAGGCAAAAAATGATGTCTTTCATTTCCACGTTGGAATGTTATGGTCTGGCCGGGTCACACCTTTCTTTTGGGAGCTGCTTTATTTTGTGTTGATTACATATTGATGATATCAACCATAGCATATGTTTTCATGACATATTGATGATATCAGCCATAGCATATGTTTTCCCAATCTTGTGAACAAAAACACGGCCCATATGAGGAGGTATTTGACTGACATTGAGGCGCCTTGTCTAGGACGTGGTATCTCCCAGGACATGCCATTTAGGTTTCAAGCCACAATTAAACTTGACATCCGATTACAGTCACTGTTGGTTACAAACACAATTTTACAATAATTAACTGCCAAATTGCACCACCAAATTCAGTTAGGTAACATAAATTTCACCTTGTTATATACAATGATGAATTATGAAGGGCAGTGGGAATCTTTAAAATCAATTTTCGTACTTCCAATAGTAGGTTATTCTTTCCTGAAAGAAACACACACACACACACACACACACACACACACACACACAGCATCCTCTAATCAATGAAATACATTGCTTGAGAAGGAAGAGTGAGTTTATAATTTTATCACATACACATCACCCCACAATAATTCATTTATATACATTACATTTTTATCGCAATGCATGAGGTTTGTAATTTTGATGGAAGAATTTTAACAAATTGAGAACTTTGGAAAAGCTCTAGCGGCCCAGTTTTCAGGATTTTCATTAGTTAGTTTGCTTGTTTGTTTCAGAGTGAGAGTTTTGACCAGGAGCAGACACTGAGGAGAGCAAAGATCACCTGGTACTCATCAAGCAGGACTTCCAGAGGCAAAGCTCCTTACCTGTGGAATTCAGAAGTAATTAGACTTCCCTATTATCCAAAGCAGGCATCTGGTACCAGCCTTCTTTCCCCAAAATGTATAAGTAACTAGAATTTCTACATGCTCCACAATGCGTATGCGTCAGACCTCATTTTGCAACCCTTGATGACATCAAGGCACCAGAATGTCTACAAATGTAATCAGCTATGATGACCTACATAGTTAAAGCTCCTGCTTTAAGGTCCATACACACCCCTAAGGAACATCCACTGTGGTGGGCTCAGTTTTCTCTTGCTGAGGCTCCCGCTGAGCTCCTCTGCAGCATTCTTTCTTTCTAATAAAACTTTCCTTTTCATTCAGTCTGTCACTGATGGGCATTTAGGCTGATTCCATGTCTTTGCTATTGTGAATAGTACTGCAATGAACATATGCACGCACATATGTTTATAATTGAATTATTTATATTCCTTTGGGTGTATACCCAGTAATGGGATTGCTGAGTCAAATGGTATTTCTGTCTTTAGGTCTTTGAGGAATAGCCACCATGGAATACTATGTAGCCATAAAAAAGAAAGATAGCATGTACTTTGCAGGGACATGGATGGAGCTGGAGGCCATTATCCTTAGCAAACTAACGAACCTGTGTAACAAACCTGCACTTGTACCCCAGAACTTAAAATAAAAGTTTAAAAAAACCTTTCCTTTTCAAACCTATACTGTTGTTGGTAAATTCTTCTTCCTACCCGTGAGTAAATCACTTTTTGTTGCCGGAGATCTGACACCTTGCTCAGCAGGCACTTACCCTTTTTATTCCCCATATACCTGTCTAAGCAGGAATTGGTGACTTAATAAATTTGAAGGAAGATTTTAGCAGAATGAGAATTTGATCAGAGCCTAGTGACTCTAACTAACAGACCTATTCATAGGTAGTCAAGGTTCTCCAGAGAAACAGAAGCAGTAGGGCATGGGGCAGGGAAAAAGAGAGAGAGAAAGAAAGAAAAAGTGAGAGAAAGGTTCCAAGAAATTGGCTCATGTGCTAGAGGCTGGCTAAGCAAATCTGAAATCTGTAGGGCAGGCTGTCAGAAAGGGCAGGCAAGAAACGCTAAGGGCCGGGAGCTGTGGTCCTGTGGTTCTGCCAGGCTGTGGCCCACAGGTGGAATTTCTTCTTCTCAGGGAAACCTCTTTCTAGTCTGGCAGTAAATAATGGCTAAATGGATTTTTGTGGCTAAGGCTGCACAGGGGTATAGAAAAAGTTCAGCAGATATTATTAAAAGGCATTTAATCTCTAGGCAACTCAGCTAGATGAAATGCAGTGAAAGAGTCGCTGCTTTTATCAGGACAGATACATGAGGCATCTTTACCTAATAAACACCATTTATTATATTGAAGCTTTAGGGCCAAAGCTGATGAGTTGAAACTCTTTAAGAACAAAAATCTCTTTTGAAAATAACGCTGCACATTTAGGCATTTTTTTTTTTCTCCTTTGGGATCTGAAGAAAATTTCCTACTTACTCTGCCCACCCCGCCAACCTTTCTTTGGCTTTTGTGATGTTTTATTCTGTAAAATCCACCCACAGAATGAGGACCACCTGTAAAGGTCATCAAAGGTTCTTTATTCAGATCTTACCAATAAGGGACTTAGCACGCTTTTCGTTTTGGCAGAGCCTCCCAGGGGTTTTAAAAGAGTTTTATGGAAGCAAAGGAGTCTTAAGTTTTAAGACAGTCCCGGATTGGTGAGTATCCTTCGGGGATGAAGTTTTCTCCCAGAGTGTGCTGAAGCAGGGGAGGTTTTGGATGGCTTTGGGATACACTGGCTCACCTTTGATTGATGTGGCTTCTGTTGGTATATACAGGGGGTCTTTAAAGGCTGGGTGGAATCATCTGTGTTTTTCTATTGCAACTGGTAGAATACTGGTCCTTGGTTTCGAGGTCCAGGTCTTGCATAAACAATTCCACAGATTATATCCTAATATCAGCTAGTGTTGAAAACAGGGGAGTTGTGCTGCCAAAAATTAATAAAAAGATGTATATTCTACAGTATTTGAAATGAACCCTCTTTGTTTTGATGTATCAGATCTGTTAGTTGCCCTTAAAAATAAACATCTATTTGTCTCTTATACAACTATCTGCTATTTGCCTATTATCTATCTATACATTAACCTTACAGGAATAATTTAGGGATTTGGGGAAAATAGAATATTACAGCACTGGACTCTGTTACATGATGAGAGAGCAGTTACCACTGTAAAGGAAGAATCTTTATTGCCATGAAATATTTTATTATCTGTGCTAAATAATCTCTGCAGAAAATAATATCAAACAGCTTTGAACCAATACCAAGTGAATAAACTACCGAATTTACAAAACAACGAAGTCAATATACAGATATATACATGTTGCTTATACCTTCCTGACACTTCAATAAATGGCTTTTATAAAGGTTTCTAAATAAATGGCATGGTGTAGAAACCACTATGGTGATGTCAGCAGCAAAAACAACATTGTAATAGCTAATATTGATAAGCATCAATTTGGTGGCAAGTAGTCCTACAAAAATGTTCCAATGTAATTCTCACACTTAATACAGATAACACAATAAAAAGTAAACATATTTATTAGGCCATATGTCAGTGGTTCTCATCGAAGGTCCATTTCTAACCTAAGAGGATATTTGGCATTGTCTGAAGACAATTTTTATTGGCACAACGGGAGAGACGCTACTGGCCCCTAGTGGGTAGAGCCCAGGGATGCTGTTAACATGCTACAATGCACAGCACAGCTCTCCCTGACAAAGAATTAGCTGGCCCTAAATGTCGTGCTGTGGCTAAGGACTCTGGCCTTGCATTCTCCCCTTTGATCTTCTCATCCACCCCATGGGGTAGGGGATATTATAGTAGCACAGAGAGGCATCAAGTCCACCAAACTCTTTCTCTCTTCTTGAACCTCCACCTAGTCAACATCTCCTACTGATAAAACTGATTTCTGGTCAGTGGGAAGTGGGTGAAAGTGTTGTTGTCACCTCTGTTTTGGGTTTACAAAACCTCCTGCTCAGCTCTTCCTATTCTCTCCCTTACTCCCTCCATTGGATGGCCACAGATGATCCAGTGCAGGACCCTGAGAAGCCCACAGGAGAAGAAGAATCCCTACAGTGAGAGAATCCTGGGCCCTTGAGTGACTGCATGGAGAAGAACCCCATCATTGACTCATGTTAGACTGTGACTGAAAAATAAACCTCCTTTGTGTTAAGCCACTGAGTTTTGTGGTTACGTGTTGCACAAATTTTCCTATTTTGGCGAACACAATTATTCTACCTATTTTTCAGATGAGGAAAAATGAGGATTGCAGAGATGATGGTTGATCAGAAGTCTGGTTCAATGTAATGCTCTTAGCTGATTCTCTGAGGTCTCTCCTCCTTATGTCACCTTGATCTTCATGGCTGCTGCAATTCCAGTCCTCCTTCCAACACACTCTCTTGAAATTCCCTCTCCTGGCACAGGAAAGTTTTGATTTCACTGACAGACTTAGCTTAGGTTATTTGCACCCTTGAATTTGTCTCTGTGGTTAGGGAGATGTTATGCAATGCTACGCGCTGGTTGTCTTGGGTTATCACCTTAACCAGTCATGGACATTAGGTGAGAATGATAGTTGATTCAGCTTCAAACTTGATTCCGGGGGTCAGCTCTACCCATTCACGCCTGATGGCTTCTGTGCTGTCTGCCCCGAGGTTTTCTTTCCAAGGATATGTATGTGATAGAGGTGACATTGGATGTTTATGTCACAAAGAACCTTGAGAGGGTCATCTGTTCCCTAAAGCAATAGGTTCCAGGCTTGCTTGAGAATTTCACACAGCTCAGAGACAATGTGATGCCCAAATGGATGTTTATATTCCAAGCCACGACCTCCAGGCTAAACATTAGGTTCAGCTACAGGAACTTTACACTCGGACTTGCTCCACCCCTTCTGTGACTGTCATCCAAAGGCATTCATTCTAAGGCAATTAAGATTTTGCACTGTGCCTTCCTCAGAAATCTAATGTGTTTGTCACCTACTGGTGAAAGGACATGGCTTCTATTTTAGGTGAAGAAAGAATATAAAGAACTATAAAACTCCCAGTAATTCAGAATGAGGGAGCAGAGACCCAGACCGCTTACAGGCACTGCATCTGTTAGTGTTGGATTTATACTCCTGCCCTTAAGTACAGCCATAAAATAGTATCTATTGGATAGTTTTACCTAAGTAGGCTTTGCTTGTTCATCTCACCTGACTGATTTAAAGTCAAAATTGGCATTAATTCGTGGGGGAAGATAAAATGGAGTGGCCAGTAACTGGGGACTTTTACTAGCTTCATTAGATGCCATTTTCTGAAATGATTTACTAGAGCACAGAAGAATTATTTGAAAGTGAAACTATAATACTAACAAATATCTTGTAACCTTGCTACACTTGGAATCAGAAAATTAATATATGCAGTTCTCTTTCCTGGTCAGTCAGGGAGAAATCACTTGCAAAGAATAACTACTTTGAGAAGAAGATCAAATGTTCTCTTTTGGGACTCCTATGGGTGGGGCTGCTCTGTGCAGTTGTTCAGGTTGGTCACTGAATAAGGGCCCTGCGGAGAGACAGTAAGTCAGGGGTGACATTTAGCCTTCCCACTCTGTGTTAGATTAAGGACAACAACTTTTTGTTTTCCCACAACTTCCACAGAGAGATGAGATCTAAGTTGTATTTCCTCACATGTGGGCCAGGTTTATGATTCATTTACCCATAGACAATGTTTATGAAATAAGCAAGAGTTGAAGCCTCAAATCATTCCCAAGCCATCTATGTCCAGAACTTGGCTCTTTACCCGAAGAACATGTTAATTGTGATATCAATTAAAATAATTCCAGAATGTCACCTTTTATCACTCTTACAACAAATACAGAAGGGTCAGGGAATCAAAATTAAGGGCCAAGCAGCATTAACGGTTATTTATTTATTTATTTATTTCTGGTCGTAGAGGCTCCCATTCTAGAAAACATCATTATCATCTGCATGGGTGACATTTAATATTTTCTGCAACCTCTTGTGACATTTCCTCAGTGCAAAAAAAGTGGTGAGTGATTGCTATCTAGAGAACAATAGGACAATTGAACTAGAAATGCCAATCACAGGAAAAGGTCAATTATCAAAATATTCTAAGAACATTTTCTGGACCTTAAGGCAAAAATATTTTTGAGTTCACACCTACTGCACTTATAAGAAAACCATTTACAGTTCATACATACTTGCATTAAGTAACATATTAGAGTAAATTACATCTTAGACATTTGTTTTGCATCTTCTTGATATAATACAGTAGAGTAAATGGCCCATAAAGAAGAAAAGAAGTAACTTTTCAATCATAAGATTTTAAATATGCAAACAATATCATCCATAGCAGAGCATGTATAAAAAGGAGTTAGCTGCATTTTCTTGATGGAAGTTTTCCAAAGCTTTCATAGACAGACTGATTATTCAAAATGGTTAACATTTTGTTCTATTAGATCTTGTAATCTGTGTTTCTGATGATTCTCACTACTTCAGTAATAACATTATCACAAATGTTACAGGGTATGTTGGCAGAAAATAAACCCCAAAGACTTCATGAAACCTTAATAATTTGACTTGAGATTACCCTTTCAATGATGTCAGAATTTGTCCTACTTCTTTGGAGGTTACAGCTTTGTGTATTACTATTTTTAATCATTGTACTCTGTATCAATTAAAGCAAACCTAGCAATAGTAACAGATAAACTTGTACTTTCAGTCAGCCCGCTAAAGTGTCTTTAGAGTCCAGTTGGCTGCTGGAATATGAGAGGCTCTGCTCCACAATCACTTAGGGATCCAGGCTTCTCTCTTCCAGTGACTGTGGAAGCCCCTAAGATCTCAAAAGCATTGTCTGGCTTCCTTGCGCCTTGGGCCAACAGATGAAGAAAGACGATTAGAAAGATTGCATGGGAGGATATTAGGGACACACCTGAAACTGCCACATAGGAATGTGCCAGATAGTTCATTCGCAGGGACCAAATCATAAATCACATACTCTGCTCCCTGCAATAGAGGCCAGGAAATTTACCTGTATGTCCAGGAAGAAAGGGATTCAGAGATTGTGGACATACAGCAAGCCCTAACATACACTCATTATATTTTGATAGCCCTCTTTAATTGTGAATCCAGCTTCCAAACATAGAATACAAACACCAAAAGCTGTATTTTTTAACCTCATTGTCACACTTGGGAAAGAATGAGACTTGAGCTCTGCCAATTAGATGCTTTTGCATGAGATTTTGATAGGGAAGCTACATTAGGAAATAACTGTGACATAGGGCATCAACATTGTGAAAGACAGTCACAAATGTGGTAGCATGATTCCTGGATCAAAAGTGGTGGTGGCATCTTCTCAAGTGTTAGAGCCATTATGACTTCTCCTACTTCGAGGCTCCTCCCATCAATGGCTCCTCCCATCCATGTCCCCTCCCATTTCATAGTCCCTCTCCTTCAGGACTCCTCCCACCCATGACCCCTCCCACTAATGGCCCCTCCCGTTCCACAGTCCCTCACCTCCCTGGCTCCCTCCATCCTGTGGCTGCTCTGATTTCCTGGTCTTCCCACTTTTCATTTCTCTTTACCATGCTGGCTGGCTGTTGAAGTGTCTCTTCTAGTTGTTTCTGGAATTGCAAGCAAACCTCTGCTAACCTTGCTTTGACAATGCATGAGCTTCCTAGCATTTCTTAATATGCCCTTTCCTGCTAAAATTAACAAGAGTGGATCTTGTTTTCTGAAGTTAAAGATGCTGAATGTGATAGCCTTTTGTTTTGGAAAAACAGAAAAACAAAGACAAAAAAACATACAATCTTTAATTCTGAGGTTTCACTCTGGCTTCCCTTGACAAGCAAGAGAGTTCTGTTTAAACCACACAATATACTACTGCTAACATTTACAAATTATAGGATTTTATCTCTAAACTATGATATCTGATTTTTTTAGTAAGTGGAAAGATTTGATGTATTCGAGAATAGATATAGGGAAATCTTCACTCATTAATGCAGCCAACATTTTCTGAATGCTTATGATTTACTAAATCTTTGTAAAAGACAGAAAACAACTTCTAGGGCATTTTCTTTTGGTCAGGTTTTATTATCTGCTGAGACCAGCTCGGTCAGGGAGACCTTAACCCAGTGGCGCTAGAGGAATTAAAGACACACACACAGAAATATAGAGGTGTGAAGGGGAAAATCAAGGGTCTCACAGCCTTCAGAGCTGAGAGCCTCGAACAGAGATTTACCCACATGTTTATTAACAGCAAGCCAGTCATTAGCATTGTTTCTATAGATACTAGATTAACTAACAGTATCCCTTATGGGATGGACCAAAATAAAGGGATGGGTTGGGCTAGTTAACTGCAGCAGGAGCATGTCCTTAAGGCACAGATCACTCACGCTATTGTTTGTGGTTTAAGAACGCCTTTAAGCGGTTTTCTGCCCTGGATGGGCCAGTTGTTCCTTGCCCTCATTTGGTAAACCCACAGCCTTCCAGTGTGGGCATTATCGCCATCATGAGCATGTCACAGTACTGCAGAGATTTTGTTTATGGCCAGTTTTGGGGCTAGTTTATGGCCAGATTTTGGGGGCCTATTCCCAACAATTATCTGATACAGGCATGAGTGTTTACTCTTCTTGTGAGATAATCAATAATGTCTTGATGGAAATGGGTATCAATTCGGGGATTCCTGAGCCTTAAAGACCAAATAGGTTTCCCAAGGAGAGACTCTGGTTTGGAAACACAGATGCATCATTGCCCTTTCTGAAACTGAATCAGCAGCATTCAGAGTTGTGCATTTCACTTTTGGTCATTTTCAGTGGGCTATTTTATAGAGCTCCATGAAATGACTTGATAGTAATTGAATTTCTCTTGTCCTTTGAAATAATCAGAGTCTCAATAATCTTAACCACTGGGGGATAGAGTAGGGGGATCACTGGGTAACAGAAGCTCCAGGTGACAGCAGCCCCATTTTCCTCTTTAGAAGGGGTATCTCCTGGTGTTAAGGGAATGTGTTTGCATGTTCTCACTCATAAGTGGGAGTTGAATGATGAGAACACATGGACACAGGGAGGGAAACATCACACACCGGGGCCTGTGGGGGTGGGGAGCAAGAGGAGGGAGAGCATTAGGACAAAAACCTAATGCATGCGGGGCTTAAAACCTAGATGACAGGTTGATAGGTGCAGCAAACCATCATGGCAAATGGATACCTATGTAACAAACCTGCACATTCTGCATACGTATCTCAGAACTTAAAGTACAAAACAAAAAAATGTATGACTCAGAGCAAAAATAAAAGTAGTACAGTTAAAAAAAAAAAAGGAAATTCAGATATATCAGCTTTCAAAGTACACAGGTTCTGGGTCTTGCCATTTGGCATGTAGTAGAGTTTTTCAATCTCGACACTATTGACATTTTGGGCGGCATAATTCTTTCTCGTGGGTGGTTGTTCTGTGCACTGTAAAATGTTTACAGTTATCCCTGCCCAATACCCACTAGATGTAAGAAGCACTCCCTTCCCAGTTATGACAACCAAAACGACTCCAGACCATCCGCGATTCTCCTGGGAGGAAAGCTGCCCCCTCACTGAGGGCCACTGCCTTAGTAACTGAGGGAGTTTTGTTTTGTTGGAGTGAGACTATTTTGATGATGATCTTGTAGAGCTGAGAAATCACAGACTCTTCAATTATTTGGAGGTATTTTGCCTATAAAGACGAATCTGTTGTTTTTAAAGTGTCCCTATACTTTGCAAATTCACTTGAAACAATAGACTGAACACTTAGAATGATCATTCAGTCCAAGTAATCATTCAAACATAATTTATTAACTTGTTTTAAACTCTAGTCCAAGTAATCATTCAAACATAATTTATTAACTTGTTTTAAACTCTAGTCCAAGTAATCATTCAAATGTAATTTATTAACTTGCTTTAAACTCTATATAGTTTACAAAATGTTTTCGTGTAAATAATCAAAACTTCATGTCAATTATTTACTAAAACAGTAATAGTAGACCTTTTGTCCCTCAACTCCTAGTCCTCATAACTGTTAACATAACACCATATTTGGCACTATCGGCATTTTTACATTGACGTCCCCCATTTGGTAGCATTCTAGTAGAGCAGGCTGGGAAGCTGCCATCACCTCTGTACTGATTATGAGGAAACTGAGGCCAGAGGGGTTATAAGTGTAAAGTGCCAGTCCCAGAGCGAGAACAAAGAATGAAAGTCATGCGATCCCTGATCAAAGGCAGTCCCAATACACCATGCTGGCTTTTCACACACTCTCCCAGCTCCCACACTTCAGGGGCAGAAGGAGGATTTGTTTTACATCTTTTCCTCTCTCTTTCCTACAGGCTGACCTAGTTTCTGTGATGGATCTTGCAGAGGGAGAAAGGAAAAGGAGACACAGAAAATATAATGGGATTTATGGTCCTAGTTTCAAGTCCCCACTCTTTCCCATTCAGTGGCATCATCTTGGCATGACAGATCTGAGTTTCTCTTTCATCATCTGTAAAAACAGTCCGATTCATGTGGTTGTTTGTGAGAATTTGAAGGCAATCAATCTGGTAGATTTTACATGTTTAAAAAAAAAAAGATAAATTTCACATTAAAATTAAAAATTGTATACAAATTAAAAAGTACACTGAGTAAGCAATTGATAAAAGATGAACTGCAAATGTCCAATAGTTATTTTTTAATATTTAAGCTCAGTAATTGACAAAATAGAAATTATAATAATGGTTTGACATCAAATTTTATCACCTTTAAGATGCTAAAGTTGAATCCAGTACGTATTCTTTCTCCTTTTTCTTCCATCAGTTGATTACAGAGGATGAAGCCCAAGAAATGAAGTAGCCACATTATGGAAAAGGCCTGGATTCCTGCATGACTGCATGGAGCAGAAACTCCCATCCACCCTTACTGAGCCATAATATAACAAGAATCAAAACCTTCTTAATTTAGCCAATGAGATAATACAGACCTCTGTGACTGAGTAATGTTACATGGTTTCCATGTCCAAAGTGGCATTTTTTATTCAGAATCCCAATAATGTTGAAGATGTCCTAAAGCAATCTCTCAGTAGCCAGGCTGAACCTCAGTAGAATTCTCTTTCATCTGTCAATGTGATAAAGTTTTCAAATTAGTTACAAAATTTATAAATTCTAGAAATTTTATTAAAAATCTGAACTTCTAGTGTTCTGAAAAAAAAAATGGTACTATTGGGCTCATATTCCTCTCTTATGAAAGGACTGAAGGAGATTAATAGGTAGTCCCTAAAACACTAAATTTCCCATCTGGTCCACCAGGCCACTCTCACTCACTGGTGTTACCTTCTTTCCCTTGCGACTGTGTGACATCCACCACAGACTGATGGTGAATAACTACCGATTCAGGATTTTCCTTCCACACTAGCAACTTGAGAAACGTTACTGGTATGTCAAAATATTATTGTACCTTTTAGAAGATGTCCATGTTTGTCAAGTTTAGGAAATATGGATTTCATTCTTTATTCATCTCTTTCGCATGTCTGCATATCTGAACACTGGCTTGTTCAAAAGCAATGAATGACTCCACTGTTCAAATTATTTTTTCAAGAGATGTTTCACTGAAATACAGGCCTATAGCACTTCTTTCCTTTTTCTCCCATGTGCAAAGATAGAAAAAACAAACAAATCAACAAAAAACTATCCAGGGCCAGTATCTAACAAATGGATCATTTGTATTAAGGTTATAAATATTCTCTGTCTCTCATCCAATGAAACCTCTATTAAGGGTTCTCTTGAAGCATGAAATCTATCTCATTATTAACTGTTTTTAGAAATGATTTCCCTAGGGTGTCAACTTAGAACAATTTTCCTTATCAAAACCTACTTCTTTGTATCATTCAACAATCCAATTACTTTCTTTTCACACTAATGATCTTTTAAAGGTTGTGTTTTCTGTTCAGAGATAGCAGTGTAATCCACAGTGTATTTTATTTCATGGGTGGCATCCTTTGGGGGCAGAAGGATAAGATTTCTAAGGAAATTTTCAGACTCTTTATATAGGCTCTCCTGGTTTCTCAGATTGGCTATTTAATTAAAACCTACATTTGGCCAGGCTAGATGGCTCATGCCTGTAATCCCAGCACTTTGGGAGGCCAAGGTGGGTGGATCGCTTGAGCTCAGGAGTTCGAGACCAGCCTAGGCGTGGCGAAACACCATCTCTACTAAAATTTCAAAAATTAGCTGGGCATTGGTGGTACGTGCATGTAATCCCATCTACTCAGGAGGCTGAGGCAGGAGAATTGTGTGAACCCAGGAGGTGAAGGTTGCAGTGGGCTGAGATTGTGCCACTGCACTCCACTCTAGGTGACAGAGTGAGGCTCCATTTCAAAACAAAACAAACAAACAAAACCTATATTTCATTCTCCCTCTTACCCCGGCCATTATTTAACTCCTGCCTTCCATCTTTACTTTCTTCAAACCTTTTTTCAATAGCTTATGGTGTTTCCTAAGAACTACATTGTCCTATGGTAAACAATATGTGGTTCTAACTGTATAAAATTTTAAAATTAGGTCTCTTTCTTTAGCAAGTGAAAAAAATCACATTATTTCT
>NW_012103587.1:4020283-4042117 GCF_000951045.1 Mandrillus leucophaeus
AAGATAGAAAAAACAAACAAATCAACAAAAAACTATCCAGGGCCAGTATCTAACAAATGGATCATTTGTATTAAGGTTATAAATATTCTCTGTCTCTCATCCAATGAAACCTCTATTAAGGGTTCTCTTGAAGCATGAAATCTATCTCATTATTAACTGTTTTTAGAAATGATTTCCCTAGGGTGTCAACTTAGAACAATTTTCCTTATCAAAACCTACTTCTTTGTATCATTCAACAATCCAATTACTTTCTTTTCACACTAATGATCTTTTAAAGGTTGTGTTTTCTGTTCAGAGATAGCAGTGTAATCCACAGTGTATTTTATTTCATGGGTGGCATCCTTTGGGGGCAGAAGGATAAGATTTCTAAGGAAATTTTCAGGCTCTTTATATAGGCTCTCCTGGTTTCTCAGATTGGCTATTTAATTAAAACCTACATTTGGCCAGGCTAGATGGCTCATGCCTGTAATCCCAGCACTTTGGGAGGCCAAGGTGGGTGGATCGCTTGAGCTCAGGAGTTCGAGACCAGCCTAGGCATGGCGAAACCCCATCTCTACTAAAATTTCAAAAATTAGCTGGGCATTGGTGGTACGTGCATGTAATCCCATCTACTCAGGAGGCTGAGGCAGGAGAATTGTGTGAACCCAGGAGGTGAAGGTTGCAGTGGGCTGAGATTGTGCCACTGCACTCCACTCTAGGTGACAGAGTGAGGCTCCATTTCAAAACAAAACAAACAAACAAAACCTATATTTCATTCTCCCTCTTACCCCGGCCATTATTTAACTCCTGCCTTCCATCTTTACTTTCTTCAAACCTTTTTTCAATAGCTTATGGTGTTTCCTAAGAACTACATTGTCCTATGGTAAACAATATGTGGTTCTAACTGTATAAAATTTTAAAATTAGGTCTCTTTCTTTAGCAAGTGAAAAAAATCACATTATTTCTAGATAGAAGACAGGGAATTTATTGGTTTACAACACAAACATCCAAGGTACATTTGAGTTTCAGCTGCGGCTGTATTCAGGGGCTCAGAAGGACATGGTTTATCTTTTTTCATCTCTAAGTTTAGTCTTCTTTTGTGCCAAATCCAAGTCACACTTCTTTTGTGAAGGCAATAAGGGCCACCTGTAGTTCCTCTAATTTTAAGTCTAGCAAAAATGAAAGTTATTATTACCCCCAGAGGTCCCAGACATCTGGGGTGTGCAGAAGAGAGTTAACATAACTGCCCTAGACTGCTGTCCTTGGAATGGCCTGTTGACAAGGTTGGCGCTTGGTTGCCATCTTGGAACTTGGATTTCAAGAGAGTTCCCGCCGTTTCCTAGTAAGAATGGCTCAGTGCATCAAGATTATTTATGCAGACAGTGTGGTTTATGGTGACCTCCTGTGTTTTGGGGCGAAGTCTAGAATTTTGGTATGTGCCAGGCAGAGACTGCCAATGTGACCAGCTCTCAATAGAAACTCCAGGTGCTGATTTTCTGATGAGCTTCTCTGAAAGACAACGTTTCAGACATGCAGAGACACGTTACAGAAGGAACTGAGTGCTTCCCGTCGGCTTTACTGGAGGAGGACTATGAAAGTTTGTACCTTGTTTCCTCCTGACTTCATCTCATGCACATTTTCCTTTTGCTAATTATGCTTTGCTTTTTCAATAATAAGTCATAGTCAGGGGTTGATTCTATGCTGAGTCCTGTGAATTATCCTTATCAATTATTGAACCTGGTAGTGGTCCTGGGGACCCTGCCACACTGGGATTCACTCTAATTGCAAACAGATCCTGGGCAGGTCTAACAGGCTCTACATTCCTTAGGCCCTCAGATGACGGCCTGTGCCCCCAGAGTAGGAATTGTGCATAGTTTCACATCAGCTGGGCACTTTGATAGGTTATTGATGTGTAATTGTCCTCAGGCTGATGCAGGTGGCATGGTGAGATGTTGCTGGGCATGAGGTCCAGGAAAAGTGGTTGGCTGAGGGCAGTGGTTGCAAATATGTCAGGTGATCAATTATGTTTTAAGGTATGTTCGGGTGCTTAGGTTGGGGAAATCAGAATCTTGGTAAATTCCACTTGTCATGTGCTTATAATGGACAGGACCTCATCCTGGACAGAAAGAGTCCCATCTTCATTAACCCTGAGGACATGGGATTGTCAATAAACTTCCCCCACCAAACACACTTACCTGGATGTCTTCTGAAATATGTGTATATTGTGTGAGGCCCTGACAATGCTCCGAGATTTATGTCAGGGCGTTACTCTCCCCAGGCCATCAACCGTCTATTCTGAGGTGTCCACAATCACATGTGCATTCATGAACACATTTATATGGCCAGACATGAGGGAAACCCTCAAAGGGATTCTGTGCACTGATTGGCTAGACCTGAGTCACATGGTCCACATGAAGCGTGGGGTGATGTCACCCTCCAGAGCACATGGCCTGAGACTGGGGTGGGCGTCTGATTTATCTAAACATATTCAAGGGGCTGTGAGGTTACAAAGGAGGATGGGAGATGAGGTGTCAAAATCATAACGCATGTTGACTTGTATGGAGCCCATCTTTTATCTGTGTAGATAGTAAATGAATAACTGTAATACCAACCTTTAAATGTTGCAATTAAAGATTCTAAATCATTTATTAGCCAGCAGTGCTGGCTCATGCCTGTAATCCCAGCACTTTGGAAGGCCAAGGCAGGCAGATCACCTGAGGTCATGAGTTCGAGACTAGCCTGACCAACTTGGTGAAACCCTGTCTCTACTAAAAATACAAAAATTAGCAGGGTGTGGTGGAGCATGCCTGTAATCCTAGCTACTTGGGAGGCTGAGGCAGGAGAATCACTTGAACCCGGGAGGCAGAGGTTGAAGGGAACCGAGATCACGCCACTGCACTCCAGCCTGGGTGACAGAGCACAACTCCATCTCAAAAAAAAAAAAAAAAAATCTAAATCATTTATGAAAATGGCAGAGGGAGCAATTTCTCTGTGACATCAAGGAAAGCTTCCCAAAAAGGAACGGATGAGTTGAGTCTGGATGGATGACCAGGAGTGACCAGGGAAGGGAGGGGAAGCCTGTGGGAAAAGGCATTTCTTTCAGATGTTTGCACTGAGCTTGGAGAGACAGAAAACATAATGGGAAGTGGATTAAACAGCAGTACCAATGGTGTTCATGAGAACAAGTCAGGGAAAGGGGATTTACTGGAACTTTTAGTTGCTCAGCTATGTCCTTAGGCATTTAAGGTTTTTCTTTTTATTCTACTTTTATCAGTCTATGGCTGCATTTTCAGGCTTTCTCCCCATGGATGCAAGAGGCTGCTGCAGCTCCAGACGGAAGCACATCTCACATACCACAAAGGAGGGGGGTGGGTGAAGACAAAATTTTCACGCCGCATCTTTCTTTTTATCAGGGAATTCCCCCCCCCACCCCAAGAAGCTTCTGGCAGACATCTTACATCTCATTCACCAAAAGCTAGGTCAGCATGGCTACCTGTGACTGCTAGAGAGGCTGAGAAAACAAACTTCTGTGATTTTCTTAAGAATGCATAGATGCATGCCACTATGCCCAGCTGATTATTCTATTGGTATTATTTTTAGTAGAGATGAGGTCTCGCTATGTCGCCCAGGCTGGTCTCAAACTCCTGAGCTCAAAGCTGTCCTCCTGCCTTGGACTCCCAATATGTGTCTGCTTGTTTTATTTTTTGTTTGGTGTCATTTATGTTGAAGGGTGTCCTCCTGTGTGGTGGTCTTTGTTGCTCGTCCATATCAGAAAGTGGGAACTGCGCAGTGGAGTCTGTGGCTAGTTGCTGGGGCTGATCCCTGTGGGGCGGTCTGCTGGGCTGTTTCATTTCAGAGGCCCTCATGCCGGTTGCTTGAGGCATTTCTTCTTGCCTTGGTCAATATCTTCAGAGAAGGAGCATCCGGTCTCCTGCGAGGAGGGTGTTGATCTGCCGTCATCACCCTGGAGCACGGCTGAGGAAAGACTGTGCATCCCAGTGTTCAGCGCACCCTGGCATCTGCTCAGTATGGACGCTCATTTCCAACCATACTGGAGACTTTCTCTTTCGCAGTCTGCAGAGAAGAATCCAACATCAGTGAAGGCAGTATCTGTTCTGTGCAGGAAACGTGCGAGGAGAGAAGAAAAGGCACACACGCAATACCTTTAAGGGTAAACAGCCTTTATCCCAAGTATATGGCAACACAGATGTAGTAAGCAAATCATAGAATAAGCAAATGATATAATACATTACACTGGGAAGGGGAGAAGGGAAAAGATGTATGTATTTACACTCACTAGCCTTTGGAGGATTCACCACCAGACCGGGAAGCAACAGCTTGGGTTCCAGAGTCGGTCACTCGTCTGTGCACAGCCCAGCTGAAGAGAGGTCTCATGAAGCTTTGGCGTGGTCTGGGACCTGAGCTCTTTTTGCAACGAGTTGTTTGGCATGAGGCCCAGTCACGAGCGCCCTTCGCGACTTGGCTCAAGGAACACAAAAAGTCAACTCGTTTTTGCTGTTGTCTATTGTTTTGAATAACTAACGTATAGGAATAGATTGAAATAGAGATTTCTCTGAAACAACGCTGGACGAACGCCTCAAGGGGCTCACACAACCTGTTCCGGGCCTTGGTGACCACTGTTTGTGTCCATGTTCAATTGAGTTCAAATTCAATTTTTACCTTTTCCTCCACAGTATCCAGGTGCATGGAACTGGGGAGGGGGCCGAACTCTGTGGAATAAATGTGATTGCTGTGTGACTCCTGCTCCCTCCCCATTGGTATAGGATTTAATTGGCTGGGGCCCTCACTGTTTGCCAACATCCGTTTCTTGTTTGTTTTTTATTACATCCTCTCCTTTTCCCTTTGTCTGTTGGGTTTATGACTTACAAACAGAATCAATATTTGTATTTTAGTGGTGTTTGGGAAGGAGTGGGGGGGTACAATTTGACATCTTTACTAAATGCTGATTAACCGATCTTTTTTACAATTTCATTTAGATAATTTAATGTTATGTAGACCACAGTGTAATGGGCTATGAAATGTAAGCTTTTAATTTATTTCATCCCATATGATTATCAATTTCTTGATTATTCCATTATGATGCTTTCTCAGCTTTTAGTGTCTTCTAACTGCCAGTAAAACAGACAAAAATTCAGCACCAAGGGTTCAAGAAGACAAAATCAGCTCCTTTTCTTTCTTTGTTTTTTCTCTGGTAGGTATAGTTTGTTTGTAAATCAAGCTTTTATGGAAATGAAGGGGGAAAAAACAAGAACATAAAAACCTGTTAACATCCTTTTTTTTTTTGCCTTAACCTCCTAGCATGCATGATTCTTTGTACCCTCAATGTCTTGACCCTCAAAAAAAAATCCATTTTAACCAGGACATCTACATAACTTTGCTCCCTGAAGTCCTATGGAGCAGAGGCAAAGGTCAAAATATTTTCATAATGTACATTTTTTCTTATGAAAACATATTTCTTGAATGGATTTTATGCCAAGTAATAATTAGACCTAATCCCTAGGTCTTCATATGTTAACCCTGAACCATGATTAATGATTCTGTAAAAAATAAGTGATGTTTGCATTTTCTATACACCATCCACCCAGCAGAGGAATAAGAGAGTGCTTTCAACATTTAGTTAACCCTATGAGTGAGTGAATTATTTGACTTTTAAAGTTAAAATAACTGCTGTACATCTTGATTCTCATCACATTTTTTCTCTTTATTACTATTTTTATCCTGTTACCTGTCACTCGTATCACAGAAAATGATGCATCCTTTATAAGAAATAACAAGTTGTTGCAATTAGCAAGATTCATATTAAAGGATTAAAGAAGTATATGCTTTTTATTGACAAAATTGAAAAGTATATAGGGAAAATCTTCCTTTCTTTCTGCCTCCCTCCTTTCCTCTCTTCCTCCCTCTTTCTCGTTCCCTTTCTTTTTTCCTTCCTTCATACACATTAGTATTTCCTTTATGAACAAAGAGGAAGAAGGGAGAAATGTCCTCAGAGGGGAAATGTGTTCAGTGATCTGTAGTTAATTCACTCGTGCGTATTATAAACCAGCCACTATTTTAATTTTGTATTCTGTATTTGAAATTCCTAATCATACTTTGTTTCACTCCATCTGCTTTGCCCTTCCCCTAAAGCTTTATTTTCCTTTACTAAGAGTCACCTTTTATAATTTACTGGGAACTCACAGCTTTAATTTTAAGATGATCACTCTCTACTTCTCCAATGACAAGAGTCAAGAGACGCTGATGTAATTGCAAAGGAGAGGAATTCCACCTTCCTGCAGGGGCTGGCCTAGCAATTCTCAGAAAAACCGGAGGAGGAACCTCTTGAGAACTCCAGCCTCTGGGCACTGGCACAGGTCCTGACACTGGGGAGGGTCAAAGTGTTACAGGAAAGGGGTCCTGATCCAGACCCCCAGAGAGGGTTCCTGGATCTCGCGCAGGAAATAATTCAGGGAGAGTCCGTGGAGAAAAGTGAAAACAATTTCATTAGGAAAGAAAAGGAACAAAACAATGGCCACTCCACAGACAGAGGAGCCCTGAGGGCTGCTAAATGCCCATTTTCATGGTTATTTCTTGATGATATGCTAAACAAGAGTTGGATTATTCCCATCTCCCTTTTTTATACCATATAGGGTAACTTCCTGATGTTGCCATTGCATTTGTAAACTGTCATAGCTCTGGTGGGAGTGTCTTTTAGCATGCTAATGCATTCTAATTAGCATATAATGAGCAGTGAGGACCACCAGAGCTCACCCTTGTCGCCATCTTGGTTTTGGTGGAATTTGGCTGGCTTCTTTACTGCATCCTTTATCCACAAGGTCTTTGTGACCTGTATCTTGTGCCGCCCTGTGATCTCATCCTGTGACTTAGAATGCCTTCACCTCTGGGAATGCAGACCAGTAGGTCCCAGCCTCATTTTACATAGCTCCTATTTAACATGGGAGTTGCAATGCTTCCAACGCCTCTGACACATATATTCTTTAAGCAACAAGACTTTAGTACAACCATATTTTGGAGTATCCTTAATGTGTTGTGCTTTCTTGTCCTTTAAGCAGAAGATGAGGAATGTATGATTATGTATCTGAGTGCTTGTGTGACTCTGTGTGTGGGTGTCTGTGTGTGCATGACTCTGTTGTGTGTATGTGTCTGTGTGTGTGACTGTGTGTCTTGTCTCTGTATGTCTATGTGTGCCTGTGTGTTTGTGTGCATGTGTCTGTGTGTATGTATGTGGGTATGTGACTGTGTGTGTGTGAGACTGTGTGTGTGCATCTGTGTGCATGTGTGTGTGTGTGTGTGTGTGACTGTGTCTCTGTGTGTCACTGTGTATGCGCATGTGTCTGTGTATATGACTGTGTGTGTCTGTGTGTGTGCGTGTGTGTGTGTGTGACTGTGTCTGTGTGTGTGCATCTGAGTCTGTGTGTGTGCGCATCGCTGTGTGTCTGTGTGTGTACGTACCTGTGTGTGTTCGTATGTGGGACTCTGTGTCTGTATGTGTGACTGTGTGTCTGTGTGTGTGTGTCTGTGTGTGTGTATCACTGTGTGTGCATGTGTGTGTGTTTGTGCATCTGAATATCATCACCATGAGCACTGGCTGTTTGTCGGGTACCAGCATTGGATGCAGCGAGGCCTCTGAAGCTGCCTGACGCATCCCGTTTGTTGCTTTATATACTACTGTCAGACAAGCACGTTTGTGGGGTTTTTCTCTTGGTGTTTTAATGTCCAATCTTATTGATGCATGCTGTCACTTTTTGTCGCTCTCAGTGTGCTTTTTCGTAACAGGTTTCACATGTGCAAATTTGCTTTTTATAAACAACCTTTGAGGAAGAAATCTTTGTTTTCTATGCTGTTAAGTTCCATGAGGAAAGAAAGGACCTCGTTTCTTTTGGTCTCCTTGCAGCTGGAACATGGGGAGACTGAAAGGAGAGCTCATTAAATATTCACCGAGGGAATAACCAATTCTATTTCAATTGAACATAAAGGAAGAAAAAGTGTCTCAGAATCCAAATGGCTTAACGTTGCCTAATACAGAAACTCGGTGGGTCTACACTGGCTTCTAACAGGCTTAAAAATCTCTTGGTTCTTGGTTGTGTCAATGGTAGACGTACTTTCTCTGCAGAAATTCTCTTATTTTTCCCCAAGACCTCGTTGGCCACTTCTTCTTGAAAATCCTCCTTTCCCTCTCCATGTGGTTCTAGAGAGCTCTTTTGTGATTACCCTTTGAGATCTCTTCATTCAGGGATTTCATCTGAATTTTGCTGTGTACTCAGTGTGGGGGAGAGACCCTTCAAGAAATACGACCACTCATTGCCTTTTGCATGTTTTTTTCGACTACACTTGACTTTAATTACCTTACTCTTATTTATATTCTTTGAGTGCTCTCCTGTCTCATTTGCAGCTGTTTACGCCCATTTAAATCTCTTCACATCAACAAAGCCACTTATTTTGTCCCGGTAATTTACTGGTCCAGATGTTAGTTACTGCCTATAGGATTTTTTTGCCAGTTAATTCAAGATCTACCATTTTTCTCTGTCTATGCTGTGCATCATTTCTTCTACAAAAGAAACACTGAAGATTCCTCCCCCTTTTAGACTATACAGGGCAACTTCCTGAGGTTGCCGTGGCACCTGTGAGCAGTCATGGCGCTGGTGGAAGTGTTTCTTAGCATGCTAATGTAATATAGTTAGTGTACAATGAGCAGTGAGAACAGTCAGAGGTTAGGTTTGTTGCCATCTTGATTTCGGTGGGACTTGGCCAGCTTCTTTACTGCAGCCTGTTTTATCAGCAAGGTCTTTATGATCTGTATCTCGTGCTGTCCTCCTATCTCATCCTGTGACTGAGGATGCCCAACCACCTGGGAATGCATCCTAGTAAGCCTCAGTCTTATTTTACCTAGGACCTATTCAACATGGAGTGGCACTGGTTCAAACACCTCAGACAGTTCCTCAAAAGCACGTCACCATTCATCTTGTGAGAAGCTCACTTCAAAAAATAGTGAATGTCAAATCATCCACAAAGTTATTGTTTTAAAAGATTATTTATTCACACCAATTACAGTTTTCTAAACTCTTGTTAAAGGAAATAATTTGCATTGGGTTGTGAATGATATTGTTTGCTTCTGTTTGTTTTATTGTCTTAATTTTTGAGAATAAAGGTGTCAGATGACAGATATGGAAAGAGGTTCTTAAAATTATATTTCCTCTGCATCTCATTCTTTGTAAACTGACATTTCTAAGACCCAAGATAGACTTAACGCTAAGATGAGAATAATTAAGCAGGATCTTTTCACATATTGGATAGTAAAAGTGGCAGAAAGAGACATGCATGTCAGGAGTGGGTGATTGGGGGGGCTGAAGGCAAGGAACGACAAGCTTGAAATGCTCTTCACCTCCAGAGAGGATCACTTAGCTCTGAGTGAGGCTGGAAAAGGGGATAATGGGCTTATTCATGTTAAGAGAGAAGATATTTTATGTCAGACTTCACTGCTTGCATTTTTATTTGCACCTTCTTCTCTTTTTAATTGGCTCCCCCTGTTACATTTCTTTTCTGATTTTGAGCTTCTGACATCATGTGCACACATGCCGTATCTATCCTGGATGTGATAAATGTTCTGAAGAAAAATATATGTGCAAAGGTTACAAAATTTGTCCTGGTTCAGATACTTAGGAAATTCATCAACTTGGGCAAGTTACAGGGCCTCAGTTTTCATGCCTGGAAAGTGACTATGATCCCTCCGTGGTGTACTTACAACATTGCAGGGATTTGGGGAGAGTCAAATGAGTTATTGAATGTGACAAAACATGTATGGATACCATATAAATAGGAGATGAATATCATATAAATGGGAGGGAGGATTGTTACATAGCTATATCCTCTAAGCTGTAATCTCTGGGACAATGCTTTTACTAATGTGCTCAGAAAATCCCTGGAGGTCTCAGGTAATCATCCGAAGGGCCTCTACGATCACAACATTTTACAAAATAATGCTAAGATACTGGTGCCTTTTTCACTCAAAAATCTCTTAGGTGTGTACAGGGCAGTTTTTACTGAGGTGTGGCGATGTCACTGCTGTGAAGATTCATGGGCTGTGTGCCTGTGTGTTCTTGTGTTTCTTAAAATGTTCCAAGGCTGAAAATTTAGGGGAAAAAAAGTGTACATTTTCAGAAAATAATTGTTTGTTTTTAGTGCTTCTCCTGACTCTCTACTATTTATCTTCAGGTTTGTCTGCGGAATGTTGGAACCTCATTATCATTCAATAAGACATTATTTTGAACACACAGTTTTCCTTGAGCCTGTGAAAAAACACAAGAGATACCTATTATCTAGCTTTCAAATGATACTTGCTTTTCAAAAACTGATACAGTTTTATTTTTTCCAAATCTGCAATTTTACCATTCAATAGGATTTTATTCTAAAATAATCCGAATATTATTTAAAATATGGTTTTCTTTGTTTAAAGATGGTTAGAACTTCAAAAGTGAGATCTGAAGACTGGCTTTCTCAAGCTAAAACAGCACTAACTACATAAAAATGCTGAAAAAATTAAAAATGACTGCTGAAATAGTTGTCTATCTCATGAAAGGGAAAAATCTGCTCAAAAGAATCTACAGGCTACGAAATAGAGGAGAAAGGGAGGGAGAAGGTGACATTTGTTAAAGGATTTGAAGACCATCCTGGCCAACACAGTGAAACCCCGTCTTTGCTAAAAATACAAAAATTAGCCAGGTATGGTGGTGGGCACCTATAATTCCAGCTACTCAGGAAGCTGAGGCAGGAGAATTGCTTGAACCCAGGAGGAGGAGGCTGTAGTGAGTTGAAATCGCGCCACTGCACTCTAGGCTGGGCAATAGATTGAGACTCCATCTCAAACAAAGAAACAAAAAAATTAAGAAGGAATACAAAATTATAGCTAGCTTGGAGAAATAAGTTCTACTGTTCTGTATCACTGTAGCATGAATATAGTTAACAATAATGTATTGTACAGTTTCCCTAGATCAGCTGGGCTTGGAGGGGGGTGCCCCCTTTGAGAAGGGAGGCACAGGGTTTGGGTGAGGGGTGGAAGCCCTCAGAAGTGCCCGGCTTTTTTAGCAACTGAGGGCCCAATGACTAACTACGTTTACATGACTTGAGTGTTGAACCTTGATTAACGTCTGTACGTCGCCTTTCCTCGTTCTAACCCTGAGCCCTGGGGAAGCAGGAAAGTGTGGCCGCCCTCTTCCACGGCTTTTTCTCCAAGTAAACTACTGAAATCAAACTGCATTTCACATGTGTTTGCACATATTGTTCAAGCTTGTTATGTCATTTTCCCAGTCCTTAAAGACACGACATTTAATACAACAACTTTACCTTAAAAAAAAAAAATTATAGAGTTTCGAATGGTTAGAAGGAGGATGTTAAACATTTCCCAAAAAATGAATGATAAGTGTTTGAGAAAATGAATATGCTGGTCATTGTGATCTGATCACTCTGCGTTGTGTATATATATAGAAACATTCTTAGATACCCCATTAAAATGTATAATTATTATTTGTCAATTAAAAAAATAAAATAAAATTTTAAATCTAGGTGGAAGTTTAAATGGTAAATAAAACAGGAAAAAAATGTATATTCCCCTTAACTAATAAGTGTTAATTTCTTGTATCGTATTCAAAAGAACATCTCAAATAATAATACGGTATAAGATAGACTTATCATTTTGTGATTAATCTTTTCAAGTTGAAAGAAGGCATTGAATACTTTTGGTGAAGTTATTACTGAAATAACTTTTGCACCAATATGTGCACTAATGTGTGCTCGTTAAAGTCACAACGTTTTTGTTGCTGCTTTTCAAATTAGAAGGGAAAAACAAACATGATGTTTCTGAAGGGTAAATTATGATGTGGTATCGACAGTAGGCAAGGGAATGTCACAGCTCTGCTGGGTTGGCATGGCTGGATTTCTCCCAGGGGAAACTCTAGTAAAAGAAAAGACAGAACCTCCACTTTCCCATGATACAGTATCCCACTGACAGAATGACTTAGCTGTCAACATGAAGACTGAGTTAATATCTCATATGCGGCATCATACGTTTGCTTTGAAAATGGATGAGGATGAGTTGTGGAACCAGGAGTGATGGTAGGACCAGTCTTTAGAAAGTTCCTTCCACTCGGCTGGGCGCGGTGGCTCATGCCTGTAATCCCAGCAGTTTGGGAGGCCGAGGCAGGTGGATCATCTGAGGTCAGGAGTTTGAGACCATCCTGGCCAACGTGGTGAAACCCCGTCTCTAGTAAAAATACAAAAAAATTACCTGGACTTGACGGTGGGCACCTGTAATCCCAGCTACTTGGGAGGCTGAGGCTGGGGAATCACTTGAACCCAGGAGGCGGAGGTTGCAGTGAGCTGAGATCGCACCACTGTTACCCAGCCTGGGGAACAAGAGCGAAACTGCATCTCAAAAAAAAAAAAAAGAAAGAAAGAAAGAAAGAAAGAAAGAAAGAAAGTTCCTTCCACTCTTTGATGAGTATTGGTCAAAAGGAGTCCCACCAAAACTGTAACCGAAGGAGGCGTTATGCCTCCAGAAAAATCTCGAGGAAAAGTCATGCGAGCAATAGTCATAGCTATTGGATTGGGCTCTAAAGGAAAGGGTGGAGAGATTCAGCCAGTTAGTATAACAGTTAGAGATGAAGTTCTTCTCCCAGAATACAGAGGCATCAACGTCGTTCTAGATGCAAGGATTCTTTCTTCTGTAGAGATAGTTACATACTTGGAAAGTATTTAGACTGAAATAAATCACTATTGAAATGGCATCCACACGAAGCTGCCCACTCCACTAAAGTTCTGAAATCTCTCATCAGTGAAATCATTTCCAGCTCCCTCTTTTATAATAAACTCATAATTCATAAAAAATGAAAGAAGTAAAAAGATAAAAATGGATGAATCCCTAAGTTCACCTGGGCTTGCTATTTTTATCTGGCATGAGCACTAAGTAGCCATCAAAGATCGCCTTTTATGTGATGAAAATGAAGTGGTACTCTAACAGAGAAATGTTGGAAAACGTTTTACTCATGGTTTATTCTGGGGCAAGTGCATTGATTCTTGCCCTGATGGAGGAAAATAGCAGGGGGCGATACCGCCGGTACCTTAGCATAGATCGAGGCAGTGGGATGAAAAGGCTCTGGTGGTCACTGTGAGATTCCCTGACATCACGACTAAATCTTCTGATAAAGGAAAGATTATCAATTTTATTAAATCTCAGCACTTGAGCATAGATCTCTAAGTATTTTGTGTCAGGACATAAGAAGATTGTATAAAGCATAAAGCACTTCTTTTGCCTATTGGAGTATAGTGTTTATCATAAAAAATGAATTCTCTTATTATTTGAGTTCTTAGCTTAAAAAACACTCATGAAACTCCATTTTTTGTATGAAAGACAAACTGACAGATAAACTGTGAGTTATTCAGATTTTGGAATTTGGCAGACATTTTCTCAAATATGAATCAAGCTTGTCACTTCAAGGACAGGGGGAAACTGATGACATTTGTTACCCGAGATAAAATTTGAACTTTCAAGTAACAATAATAATTTTTGAAACTTTGTATCTTATCATCACAAGCTTAATATGTTTTCAATACTCAAAACTGCTAATGAGATCACTGATGACATGAATAAATATGATTTTAAAAAATATATTGTGAAAAAGGAAAGATCTGAAGAAACAGTGAACTAATCTCTTTCAAACTATTAATGCATCATGTTACAAGATCCAACACAGCTAAAAGAACTATTCAATATGCAAGATATACCAATGGATTTTAATATAGCAGAGTAGGAATTGTATATTGATATAGTTTCAAATTCCATAATACACCTAATAATTTTTTAAATCCCACTTGTTGATTTTGGGTATAGTATCAAAGAAAAATATCTACATTTATCTGAATAGATTTTTTGAATTACTATTTTTCCATCGGAGGAGGGGTTTATATTTTTAATATACTTCAATCAAAACAACCTGTCATAACACAGTAAATGAAGAAGCAGATCTGAGAATTCAGCTGTCTTCTCTAAGACATTGAAGATAGTTGCAAAAAATGTAACATCCCCATAAATTTTGGTTTGGGGAGTATAGTCATTTTCATAAAAAATATTTGTATTAACCTATGATATATTTATATTGTCTCAAATGAATGCATGAAGATTTTTTAAAAGCTTACTCTTAATGATTAATATAGTAAATGCAAATCCAAGTATAATTCACAGAAACAAAAGACCTTCAGGGTCATCAACAATTTTTAAGATCACTTTATAGTGATTCTGAGACCAAGAAGATTAATACATGATGCTCTAAAAATGATAAACTACATTTTATCAACAGCTTTTGCAGACTATCTAGCATAGAGTATTTACTGAGTGAAAGAAATGTGTATCTTCAGGCCTATGTCACACAAACTATGCAAACGTCCACAGTGCAGCATTCTCTCTCTCTCTCTCTCACTTACGGTAATGCTGACAGCTCTAACAAACAAATCCAAAGATACGTAACAGTTCAAACTTGATAAAAGTTTATTTCTTTTATATCTATGACTTCTAATACCAAAGCAATTGTTCTTGATCACATATGGCCCTCCTCTAAGTGGTCATGAGAAACTCAGCCCTTTGTGTTCTGTGATTCCACAACCTTCTACTTGTGGCTTCCACGGTGACCATATTTGTCTGAGTCAAGCCCGGAGAAAGACAACGATTAACTAGAGAAGATGAAGCTGTATTTGAAGCGTTCTGCTTCAGTGTGATACATATCATTTCTGCTCATCTTATTCTGCTAAAGTGGCCTGGGACACCATGTCTAAGGGACAACACTAGATAAGGGAATAAGGGAATCCAGTTTTAGTGGCAGGTACATTTAGAGAATTTGGAGAGACAGTATATAAATGAATTGAGATCTCTAGATTTTGGCTCATGTTTAAAATACTCTGTTTCATGTGCTGTGCAGTTGATGGTAGGAATTGTGTGTGCAGTGTTGAGCTAAAAGTCTTATTTCTTTTTTTTTTTTGTAAAGCTTAAAAAAAAGCAATTAGCCAGTATGTCTGTATTTTGGTACAAAATGTCTCCCGTCTTTTTTATCTTCACTGAAATCTTTTCGAGTACTTCCCTTTCTTCAGTCCGGGAACCTACGGAGCACTCACCAAAACTGTGATCACAAGATGTTAATTAACTTTGGGGGAGACTAATTGCTATATGGATTACTGGAGAAGAAAAATTGTCGAGTTTTGAAGGCATGGATTCCACATATACTTAAGAACACCCAGGCAAATTTTAGTACTCGATAGACAATATGTTTTTTTTTTTTTTAGTTTTTGATTTTGAAATTTATGATGCATTTAATGAGATTCTTAGCACGCAGATTAAAAACAGTTTATTCTAATATAAACAGAAGATAATTTATTGGATGCTCACTAGGGACTCATTGAATTACCAGGTAGCTGGACTTTGACCCATCAATGGGCAACCCACGGCAGTCCCGGAAGGCAGGGAATAGTAACGTCCCCAGCAGTCTCTTGTCAGGAGCCTTCTGGAAAAATGAAAGGGACTTTGAGAGAATGGGACTTGGAACCTCATCAAGCAATTTGTCTTTCCACTCAGACAAATGGTTTAGTTCGGGATTTTTAACCCACCTTTTCAACACTGGAGAGTAGGAGCTGTCTTAAATTCTCTAATGCATGCAAATAAATTGGGGTGCTCTTAAGAAGAGAAAGAGGTACTAAAAAATACAAGAAGAAATATAAACAGAAATATCTTCTCTGTCTTGCATTATCTTATCTTATCCTTAAGTCTAAGCACATAGTTCTCTTGCCCATGAATATATCAAAGCCAAATTATTTTGGTCTCCCTCTGACAGCTCATTGATACTAATGGCAGTGCACACCATTAGGAAACATATTTCTACGTCTCAATGGTGCTTCAAAGCGTGGCAAAACAATTATGTTGTCAATATCATTAATTTACAGTTGTTTTTTCACCATGACCTAAATTCAAGACAAATAGATTGAGTCAATTGCTAGAAGAAGCTCCAGGTTTCCATTGCATTCATATTTTCAATGGTGATACATCTGAACTTACTAAAAGCCCCTAAATCTCAGTTTTATGTTTTATTCTTTTGGTATTCTCATTTCCAATGTGAATATTCTGTGAGACTAACTGACCCTAGATAAAGAGGAAGAATGGTAGGGATAAACATTTTCAATAAATTCAACCAGGAAAACTTTTCCTTTCTTTTTATTCCCCCCGCCACATTTAGCTAAAAGTCTGAGCTAGAAAAATGTGTGTAACATTCAATAGGTTTGATTTTATAATAAAGGACAAACGCTGATAAATATCGTATTGTTTGTACTTCTCATTATTAGGAATTGTTTAACTATACATTAGCATACCTATCCAGATGGATTCTCAATTTCTCACTTTGAAAAAAATAGACAGTTTCCTTCTAATTAAACTGTCCAGTCACCTTAAGCCTCCGGTAAAATTGAGTGTGGACTCATCTATATTCCTGTGGTGCAAGAGCCATAGAGTGTTTGCATAGTTTCTACAAAATGGGCTCCAGGTTTAGCGTGATTCATATTTCCCAGACTCTTTGTTGAATGTGGACTGCACTCATTCTACATGTCAGTTTATGTCCTTAATGTACACAGTGAGATGTTGAGGTTTAACATGTTAACGGCATATACGATCTTACCACATCAAAATTATTTGAGATGCTTTTAGGTTTCTGTGTGTGTATGCCTGTGTAAACACATATATACATACACAAACGTATTATGTATTAATTAAAATATAATATATATGTTCACTACATGTATCTGTATTGAATCTGACTCTTCAATCTCATATTCTTCTATAGGCTATTTCTTCCCCCATAATTCATTTATCATTACCTGGATCTTGGAAAATTAAATTGACCTCCTTTATGCCCCTCTAACAAAGATAACTAACTCCGATATACTTTACATTTGACTCCAGATTTTTTGCAGGCTTTTAGCAGATTCATTTTGGATTGACTAGTTGTTATTGTAATTGAGTAGTATAATTAATTATTTAACATGGTGAAAACAACGAGAGATGTGATTTCTAGGAAAACTTCCTTGGATACATTGGGAAATCTGGATAAATATAAATTGCTGGAAGGAAACACTGTAAAATTGGGAGTAAAGAAAACAGTATTCAATTTTGGAAACAAATGATAAAAGGCTCTATGGACTCTCTTTCCTGGTTGTTTCTCAAGTGTCTTTAGGTTTTGCTCCAGTTTACTTAAAGCTGATTATTACAGCAGATGAGTGATAGATATATTTTATGCAAGAAAGAAGATGGAAAACTCCAACCAGCATGCCAGGCCAGAGAAAAATTTCTGTGCCTTGTCATGGTTTGGGTCGCTGATATAAAATCTGAGTTAAAATCTTGGTGGAGGTTGGTGATTTGGGAGGTGTTTCCAGGAGCATCACGGAGAGTGGGTTTAAGAGAGGAAAGAGCAGGATACAGAGGGGAAGACGCCATGTGGTTGTTTTTTGTGCTTGTGAACACTGGGAAACTGGGATTTTTAGTAGCCATATGGAACACATGTCAGAATTTCCCAATGGACGGCTGGAAGCATTTATCCACCAACATCCATTCCCCATTCATTTAGGAATGCCTCCTCCCGGGCATTACCTCCCCGTACTTCCAGATGGCACCTGTGCACAGGCTGGCAGGCCTTTGCTGTGGCGTCCTCACGTGGGATGCTGGCAATGTGATACGGCCTCCTTGAGTAATTGCTACAGTCTTACAGGAAAGGAGAGGGAAATCGGTGACATTTATACAGTTTAAATTAAAATAAAATGCCTGAGGTAAATAGGTATCACTTTTTGTCAGTCCTCATTTTAATTAACATTCATAGTTATAGTGTGACTAGGAGGGTCTTCCCTTCTAAACAAGTTGTATGCAGGTTTACAAAAGCTTGAGAATATGGTCCCTCATGTGTTGAGACTTGGGACTCACTGCTGAACACGTGCTCTTTCCTTCAGTCAATAGAAGCTGCATACTCTTCTCACTGGTGTGTGTTTCCCAAATCTTTGTCTTTGCTAAGTCCCCTACACCTGGAACCTCCACATGAGCCCTCACATGCTGGTAAAGCTTTCTACCTTCCCAAACGCCTTATCCGACATCACCTCCCGAAGTCTTCCCTGCAGAACACCAGTGTCTGTCTCCATCCAAACCCTTGAAACACTGTGCTCATGTCTCTCGTGGTACTGAGCACGTTCTTCCTCCATCCCCTCATGCCCGTGCATACCCTGTGGATCATGAAGTTCTCACCAAAGAGGCCCACATTTTATTTGTTATTGCATGCCTATGGTTCTTGGTGATCCCAGGATGCTGAATATATTTGTAACCTTTTATTAAATCTGCTGTAGCTATCAGGAAATTCAAGCTGACAAAAAGTCATAGTCCTTATGAAATACCAGAAGAAAAATAAACCCCAAAATGTAACTTTATAGTAATTTATGAGTGGAAATTCACATGTCATATGATTAACTATTTTAAAGTAAAAGACTCAGTGGGGTTTATATATTCATAATATTGTGAAACTACCCTTTCTATCTAGTTCCAAAACAGTTTCCTCATTCCCAAGTAAACCATTTACCCATTAAGTAATTTATTTCAATTCCTCCCACCTTCCAACTCTTAAAAGCCTCCATCTCCTTTCTGTCTCTATGGATTTATCTGCCTGGATGTTTCATATAAATAGAATTGTACATTATGTTACCATTTGTTTCTGGCTTCCTCCACTTGGTATCATCTTTTCAATGTTTATCCATGTTGCTATCTATTCCAATAGCTCACTCCTTTTCAAGGCTCAGTAATATTCCATTGTATGGATGTAACACGGTGTGCTTATTCATTCATCCACTGATGGACATTTGGATTGTTTCCAGGTTTCTTTCTATTGTTACTTCTATAAGTATAAAGCACATGCACCTACTTAAGGACTTGTTTTTAATTCCTCTGGATACACAACTAGCAGTAGACTTAATGGATTATATGTTAATTGTATGTTTATATGTAAAAGTTAAAGCTATGAAAGTTTTGGAAGGAAGCACAACTGCAAATCTTCACGATCTTAGAATAGGCAGTGATTTAAAGACTTGACACCAAAAACACAAGAAACCAGATAAATACATAAATTGGACTTAATCAAAAACACTTCTCTGTATCAAAAGAAAAACCAGTCAAGAAGGTGAAAAGATAAGCTACGGAATATTTGCAGGTTTTATATCAGATAAGGTCTAGTATCCAGAATATGGAAATAACTCTTATAAATTAAAATTAAAAATATCAGTTACCCAATTAAAAGTGGTCAATGACTTGAATAAATATTTATTCAAATAAAACATACAAATGGCCAATAAGCACCTAAAAAGAAGTTCAATACCATCAATTATTAGGGAAATCCAAGTCAAAACCACAATGAGATACCACTTCACAGTTACTAACATGGTTATAAAAATTAATAAAATAATGAATAAACAAATAAATAAATAACACTTGTTAATGAGAATGCTAGAAATTAGAACCTTGTAATTTGCTTGTTTTACTGTATACTAGCCTAGCAATTGTGGAGAAGAGTGTGTCAGTTCCTCAAATGTTAAAACAGGATTTTATGTACATACCATTGTATTAGGTTGGTGCAAAAGGAATTGCAGTTTTCTTTCAATCAAATCTTTCAATCAAACTGAAAACTTGGTGTGTTTATCTTCAAATTATGCAATATGATTCTTTTGTAACTTTCTGTCACTCTGGTTTACACCCATTATTATTTTACCATTACTAAAAATAATGGTAAAAAGCGGCAATTACTTTTGCTTCACCCTAATATTTCTTGCTATATACCCAAGAGAAGTGAAAACATATGTAAAACTTGTCTATGAATACTCATGACAGCATTATTCAGAATAGTCAAAAGTGGAGACAAGCCAACTGTCTGACAACTGAAGAATGCATAAGCCAAGTGTTGTACATCCATACAATGGAATATTACTAAGCCATGAAAAAGAAATGAAGTACATGAAGGACATAATACTTGAATGAACTTTGGAAATATTACACTCAGTGAAATAAATCTGTCGAGGCTGGGCATGGTGGTGGCTCACAGCTGTAATCCCAGCACTTTGGGAGGCCAAGGCAGGTGGATCATGAGGTCAAGAGATTGAGACCATCCTGGCCAACATGGGGAAACCCTATCTCCACTAAAAACACACACACAGAAAAAAAATTAGATGGACATGGTGGCACGTGCCTGTAGTCCCAGCTACTCAGGAGGCTGAGGCAGGAGAATTGCTTGAACCTGGGAGGTGGAGGGTGTGGTGAGCCGAGATTGTGCCATCGCACTCCAGCCTGGGAAACAGAGCGAGACTGTCTCAAAAAAAAAGAGAAATCAGTCAAATGACCACATGTATTAGTTTCCTTTTGTAATGTATTATCACAAATGTCATGGTTTAAACAACACAAAATTATTCTCTTTCATTTTTAGAATTCAGAATTCAGTTTTAAGGAGCTAAACTCAAACATTTGTCAGGATCCGTTATTTTTCAAGGATCCGGAGGCAGACTCTGTGGCTTGCCTCTCCCAGTTTCCAGAGGCTGTGGGCAATCCCAGGCTTGTGGCCACATTGCTGTAATCCCTGCTTCCTTCATCCCACCTTCTTCCTCTTTGACTTTGACCCTCTTGCCTCCCTTTTATAAGGTCCCTTATGATTGCACAGGATGTGCCTGGATGATCTAGGATCATCTCCTTAGCTCAAGATACTTAATCACAACTACAAAATCTCTTCTTGTTATGTAAAGTAACATATGTATGTACGAATTCCAGAGATTCAGCTGTGGGCATCTCTGGGGTCCATTATTCTTCTATCACATTGCACATTATATGATTTTTTTTTTTCTTTTTTTGAGACAAGGTCTCGCTTTGTAACCGAGGCTGGAATGCAGTGGCAGGGTCATGGCTCACCACAACCTCTGCTTCCTGGGCTCAAGTGATCCTCCCACCTCTGCCTCCTGAGTAGCTCGGACTATAGGCATTCACCACCACAACTGGCTTTTTTTTTTTTTTTTTTTTTTTTGGTAGAGACATGGCCTTACTATACTGCCCAGCATGGTGTCAAGCTCCTGGGCTCAAGCTATCCTCTTGCCTCAGCCTCCCACAGTACTTGGATTACAGGTGTGAGCCATCACACCTGGTCTATGATTCTATGTATATGAAAAGTCCAGAATATGTAAGTCCAGAGGCAGAATGAAGCTTAGTGGTTGCCAGGGCCTGGGAGGAGGGAGTAATGGGCAGTGAATGATAATGATAATACAGGATATCTTTTCTGAGCAAAAAAATGTTGTAAAATTGATTGTGGGGAAGGTTACATGAGTCTGTGAATACACTTACAAACGCGGAATTGTGAATTGTGTAGTATATTAATTATATTTCAATAAAGCTGTTTAAAAATACATGTGCAAACATTATGTTCTGATTTTGATCGGAATGCTTTCCACTTCTCCAATCACGCAAACTGCTCATTTAGTTTAGTGTTGGCTAATAATATGTACAAAAGTTTGGATGTATTTTAAGTAGATAATTACAATATGATGTTGATTCATCTAAAATAATTCTAAAGCATAATATGAATGATAAGCTGCTATTTTTAATTCTATAAGCCCATATTACAAGTTGGCACTAAAATCTATATCCAGGAAGAGTAAGGTGCTAGCACATGTAATCACTTTTAAATGATTCTAAAACAGTTTTGTCATTCAGAGATCCTCCAATAAAGGTTACTCCAATAAAGCCAA
>NW_012103587.1:4043602-4045821 GCF_000951045.1 Mandrillus leucophaeus
CCTGGCCAAGTAGTTGCCATTAATTGAACAATATCTATGTTCAGTCCAGAACTTAGTGCTAACTACTTTACACATATTATCTAATTGATCCACTCAACTGTCCCAGGAAATAGATTCTATTATTAATCCCAAATTACAGAAAATGAAATGGAGACTTGTAGAATGTAACTTAAGATCACAAGGAGCAGCCCTGGGGGTGAAATTCAGGCTTCCCTGAATTTCTGATTCTGAAGCCATGCTCTCCATCTCTAACGCAATGTTGCGCAGGCTCTCTCATGAGGTGTGTAGATGTGGTTCAGATGCCTGGACGGCCAGTTTCCTTCCCCTACATCCAAGGGAGCCTGGGAGGAAGGCTTTTGGTTTTGTCTCCAAGTGAAGCTTTCTCACCATAACAAATCCAATGGGATCCTGGAAAAAAACAAGACTGACAATTATTAAACAGCTTTAAAACTCACGTTCTATTAGCCAACTGTAAACTCTGTACTGTGTTGTGAACTCACATTTTCACTATAGCCATGATGTTGTGACTGGCAATCTCATGGTGCAATATTTTCATATTATGAAAAACATCCATGTGTAAAATGTAGACACTAAATACATCCGTTTCCCTCATCTTGTGTATGCACTTCACCTGAATAGCGCCTTTGACTTTCTTAGGTGTATGGTAGTCCCAGTTCTGTAAGTTCTGTGAATATAAATTGTGACAGATGGAGTGGGGTGAATCTGGAAATACAGTGTGAGGCAGGAGAATCGCTTGTTCACTCCAATAAGATCCATAGTTATGATCATACACAAATACACACACCAAGGAGAACTCACTGAGTCTGGAACCTTTGTCAGTCTCATCCCTGAAATAAAGGTTCCTTTTCCATCCTGAGGCAAGGCTGAGCTCAGGTGACAAAGGAAAATTTCCTTGTCCCCATCAGAGACTGGGAAAGCAGCACAGACCTCTGTCCACACAGCTGAGCCAAGATTACAGGACACTCTCCAGTGAACCGGCATCGGAGTGGCTGAGGGCTGGACTCTCCACGCCGTGGAATTGCACAGGGATGTCACACACTGTGGGACAGGTAAAGACTCAGCTAGAGAGCCCTCATGGACCCCAAATTTAGAAACATCTACCAGACACCAGCCCACAAGCACAGCTCACAATAACCCTCAGCCAATGGCAGACATGATTAATCCTGCCCCGTGATTTCATTGAACATTATAATATCTATAACTCAAACATCAATATACCTTGTGTGCTCCACTTTGATTAGAAAAAGGTCAGTGTCTCTAAAGGAAATGCCAGCTCTTTCAAAATAAGTATTGACCAAGGCAGCCTTCAAATGCAAGCATTTAGCCCAGGTGAAAGAGAACTCATTGAAACATTGACTTGAGTGGTGGTACTACTTTTATGTTTGTAGAAAAGATATTATTTCTAGAGACTAAACAGTTCCTTGAACAGAATATGCAATACCTTCTAGTCATGAAAATTATTATAAATTTTAGTGCTCTTTGATTCAACAGCACATTAAAGCATTTGCTGTCAACTACTATGTAGTTCTCAATTTCTAAATACAATGCTCATTTCCCTGAACTCTAACCTAGTATTTCTATAAACTTAATATTTTGACAATCAGCACTCTGTGTTTCAAAGATAGATACTCACTTTATAGCTAATGCTTCCTAAAGAAAAAATAGTTTACGTTATCTTAGACTTAAATTTGTGCTTGTGTGTTGTTGTTTTTTTAAAACTAATGAGAAGGTCAAATATTTTAATGATATCCTCACGTGTGTTTTAATTCATATTTTGAAATTCAGAGCCTCACTCTGTTGCCCAGGATGGAGTGTGGTGGCATGATCATAGCTTGATGCAGCCTGGAGCTCCTGGTCTCCAGTGATCCTCCCACCTCAACCTCCTGAGTAGCCAGGACTACAGACATACACCACTACACCCCGCTATTTGTTTAGTTTCCTTTTTGTAGATACTAGGCTGTGGCTTCCGATGTCTTTAAGAAAGTTCGGTTTTCTCTAGTGTATGTTACGTGCAACCTTTCTCAGAGTTGAAAATATCTTGAATGCTACTGCCTGCGTGGCAAACAGCTTGAATAATCATTGAGATAAAAGCGAAAGACTAGAACTCAATACAAAATATTTGCCCCAAAGTTACACCCACGAACTCAAAATGTTAAAACAAATCTCCAGTGTTTCTACATTACCTACATGGATACATT
>NW_012103587.1:4045871-4052332 GCF_000951045.1 Mandrillus leucophaeus
ATATTATTTCTAGAGACTAAATAATTCCTTGAACAGAATATGCAATACCTTCTAGTCATGAAAATTATTATAAATTTTAGTGCTCTTTGATTCAACAGCACATTAAAGCATTTGCTGTCAACTACTATGTAGTTCTCAATTTCTAAATAACAATGCTCATTTCCCTGAACTCTAACCTAGTATTTCTATAAACTTAATATTTTGACAATCAGCACTCTGTGTTTCAAAGATAGATACTCACTTTATAGCTAATGCTTCCTAAAGAAAAAATAGTTTACGTTATCTTAGACTTAAATTTGTGCTTGTGTGTTGTTGTTTTTTTAAAACTAATGAGAAGGTCAAATATTTTAATGATATCCTCACGTGTGTTTTAATTCATATTTTGAAATTCTGGGCCTCACTCTGTTGCCCAGGATGGAGTGTGGTGGCATGATCATAGCTTGATGCAGCCAGGAACTCCTGGTCTCCAGTGATCCTCCCACCTCAACCTCCTGAGTAGCCAGGACTACAGACATACACCACTACACCCCGCTATTTGTTTAGTTTCCTTTTTGTAGATACTAGGCTGTGGCTTCCGATGTCTTTAAGAAAGTTCGGTTTTCTCTAGTGTATGTTACGTGCAACCTTTCTCAGAGTTGAAAATATCTTGAATGCTACTGCCTGCGTGGCAAACAGCTTGAATAATCATTGAGATAAAAGCGAAAGACTAGAACTCAATACAAAATATTTGCCCCAAAGTTACACCCACGAACTCAAAATGTTAAAACAAATCTCCAGTGTTTCTACATTACCTACATGGATACATTATGTAATTTTAAACTTTTGAGGAAAACATTATTATTATAAAGCATATACCACAAAGAGTCATAACAATCAAACTGAAAGACTGGTGCGTTTATTTTCAAATTAAGTAATAGGATTTTTTTGTAGCTTTCTGTGACTCTGATTTACATTTCTCTTGTTTTACTAAACTTTGATTTTCTTCCTCCATTGAGCGTCTTTCATTAAGTGTTCTTATCAATAGCACTAGGTTAGAGCTCAGGGAAATTTGCAGTGTCATAATCTGTAATTACAGGGAATTAAACTTCCTTGGCATTCAAACAAAACTTGTCATTTGACAAAGTCAAATACCTGTCACAGTTTTACCAGCATTAATTGTGACTTACAGATCGTTTACAAGAACATAACACAAAAGTAGCTATGGAACTCTTTCCAAAGATGGAGTAAATTTATGACGCATTCAGTATTGACCAATTATTTATAAAGTCTATTAAATTTGTCAGTGCTACTGGTAGGAAAAGATTTATTAAAATAACTAATGTAAAATGCAATGAAATAGCTTAAGTCTCCTTAAGAAATGTTAATATCCATGAAATCTGGTAATCATAAGCCTGTATTTGCAATTTTGTTTGTGTATACTCTTAATTCAAGTCGTTGGTTGATAGGGGTTTAAGCTCTCGTGACCAGGAGCACCCAAAGCACAAAATGAAAAGAGCTTCTGAGAATAATAAACATCAAATTCAGAATAAGGATTCTCTCATAGCAAAATATCACAGTTTGGGAAGAGAGCTCAATAGGTTTGAACTCAACTTGCTTTATTACTGAAATCGTTTTGGCCTGTCGGTGTTTCTATTTATTCTCATTCCTCAAACGAGATTGTATAAAGGACTCTTTCTGGCTTAGACAAACAATGGGTAATAAGGACATTCATTTTCCAAAATGAGGTGATAGGCAACCACTTGCAAAGGTTGTTAGTGAAAACTATGAGCGCATAGAAAGGTTGATAGAAGAGTCCAGGTGTTTACACATTTCTTTAGAAAGTCATGTGTGTTCGTCAATACCAGTGCTATCCTACCTAGGGGTAGCTTGGTGGGTTCTTTTCTCATAATCAGCAAAGTGGAGGATGCAGTTTTCTCATGATGTCGTCAGCTAGAGGATGACACTGAGATGAGGATTCAAGTGCAAATAATTTCTTTGGTCGGTATTCTCAGAAAACACTGTAGGAAAGTGAAGTAGTGAGAAAGAATAGGGAAGAAGCTTTTAAAAGGAGTGCTATCAAGCTGGTCACCACGGTGGGACAATCAGCGCTTAGCCGCAGTGAGGAACATTTGGAAGGAGCGTGGAATACACACTCGAGAGTCATCTTCCCTTGACAACAGAGAAATGAAACTGACGTATTCATCCACCAATTTGTTTTTCGTTGGCAGGGGAAGGTAAAATGCATTTATGAATTAAATATTAGATTTAGAATGTTGTTTGCATTTCTTTTTATCTTTAATTTTTATGAGTATATAGTAGGTATATATATTTACGTAGTACATGAGATATTTTGATACAAGCATACAATGAGTAATAATCATGGTATAATTGGAATGTTTGTAACACAAAAAAAATGATAAATGCTTGAGGTGACAGATACCCCATTCATGTAATGATCATCTACCAATTCTTATCAGGTGCTATTTGAGGACAGCTTTGGGGGGCAGAGATGCTAATTCTCTGGCATGGCTTCCTTGCCATTTGCAAAGGCAAAATGGGTCCTGTGGCCAAAGAGAGCCTTCCGTATAAAGTCGTGATTGGAAATTTGCTCTGGCACATGTGGAAATGAAAACCTGCCATGACGTTATGGCTCTAAAATGGGCAGCATCGCTATAGGTTTGAGGGAAACACATGTATTGACTGGTGTTCTTTGGAGTTTATGGGGAACCTGGGACTGATTCTAGACCCACTTCTAGAAATGTCTAATATAAATAACAACTGGACCAAGCCACTCACTCACCGTTTTGTTGAAATAAATGCTTTTCTGCAGATAGAGGTGGGTGGTCCCAGGTGTGCATCTCCTGGAGCCAGCTGTGGAACCAGTGATCAGGACAGTGACCTGCATGCTCTGTAATAGGAGATAAGAATTTATCAGGACAAATAAGAGAACGCTGCCCATCCTGAGGGGGATCCAGTCAGAGGTTGACAGTGGGGGATTCTCCCAGGATGTCAGTGAATTGCTTCAGAGAGAAAGTATCTCAAATGAACCTCAACTGGAGGAACTCAAGAGGAGATTACATCTGGACCAGTGAAATAGGACCCTCCTTCTGGTCTTTACTCTTCTCTCCTGGTTCTTACTCTGAGAGAACCAGAAGCAGCCATGAATGCAAATAAGTGGGTAATGTAATAGGAGCAGTGTCCTAGATCAAAATGCTTTCAGCGGAAAGGAAGACAAGAGCTCTTGGGAAAGGGAAAAGAGTGATAACTATGGTCCAGTCTTGCCATGTTTTGAGTAATTAAATTCTGGCTCCAAATTTGCAGATCTTACTCAAATGTAACAAAATACAAAAAGTTAATCAGGAGCAATCTTCTTAGGAGGTTTGTCCTAATATTTTTTGTTTCTAGATAGAAAACTCTTCTTGGAAGGGAATTAGGGATTTTCTCTCCGTCTCTTCATAATACATCGAATACTTAGTAAGGGTTGCCAGTTCCTCAGTTGCGCAGATGGACCATATCTTAATGTCCTCCAGACCTATGACCTAGAAAAAGTAAGATATCTATGGAAATGCAAAGAAATGTGGGAACAGAATGGCGACACTTGTATATGGGTGAGAAACTCAGAGTAAAAGGAGAAAGCCTACAGATATGACCCTGAAGTTAATTGCTTGGAAACATGGGAAAGCTTGTTTTACACAGGTTCCTACAAATGAAAGCACCTAGCTTTGCCAGTTCCATTTGAGGTACCAGTTGAGGTTGAAGTGGCAGCACTTCAAGATTAATGTGTGTGTGTGTTTGCATGTGTGTGGGTGTGTGTGTGTGTTTTATAGTTAACGGCAGAAGAGCAAGGGGTAAGCCAGGACAAGTAGAGTTTTTTTTTGTTTTGTTTTGTTTTTTTTGTTTTTTTGGTTTTTTTTGAGACAGGATCTCACTGTCACCCAAGATGGAATGCGGTGGCTCCATCACAGCTCACTGCAGCCTCGATCTCCCTGGGCTCAGGTGATTCTCCCACCTCAACCTCCCGAGTAGCTGGGACTACAGGCATATGCCACCATGCCAGGCTAATTTTTGTATTTTTTGTAGAGGTGGGGTTTTGCCATGTTGCCCAGGCTAGTCTCAAACTGGGTTCAAGCGACCTTCCTTCCTCACACTCCCAAAGTATGGGATTGCAGACATAAACCACCATGCTGAGTCATGTTGGCTTTTAAAAAATCTTGGACTTACATCACATTTGCTAACATTCCATTAGTGAAAGCAAGTCACCTGGCGAATCCCATTATCTACTAGCAACAGAGTAGTTGCCACCCATAAGCAGAGAGCTGGAACATTGCATGGTGAGGGAGACATAAGTTTATGACATTTGGGAAGTGAAGAATTGAGAACAACTATCGAATTCACTACACCTTGATTTAAACATTTTGTTCATTACAATTGTGAGACATAAAACCCTTCCATTTCATTTATATATCACTGCTGTCATCTTTTCTCGTGATATAAAACATAGTGTTTTAACAGTAGGGTGTGCACAGTATTGTCCTTTCCATGCTTTCTTGGGTGTGTGTCTCCCTGTGTCCTCCTCTCCTGGATTTTTAGTTTTGCTGCTAAAGATTATGATCTAGATTCAGAATTAAAGAAGCCAGACAGGTCAGACTGATTAAATTACAGAGAGCAAAGAATCATTCTATCAATACATGCTTTAAAGAAAGTTGTAGCAAATGGAGACAATAGATTTTCTGGTTGATGTGCTTGAATTTTCTATGTAATTAATTATATCATCTGCAAAGCGTAACCACTCTTCTTGTCCTAGCCAATATGTATATGTGGTATGGTTTTTAATTTCTCATTAAATCGGTCAGGAACTCTCATACAGTGTTGAGTATTCTTGGTAATGGAGGAAATTTCCTCCTATGCTTCACTGCAGAGTGGGATGTAGTTTAAAGCTTCCAGTAGATATTCTTCAGGGTGTTGAAGAAACTTCTGAGATAACTGAAGACATTTGGTTGTTGTTTTATTTCTAGTTTTGATTAAGGAAGAATCAGCATTACTAAGGAATGTGTTGAGTTTAAATGAGTTTTATTAATATGATCACAGTGTTGTTTAATCTGCTTCACATCAATCAGTTTCACTGTTGTTATTATAGCTTTGTATGCTTGATATTCTATTTGCCAGTTAAAAATCAATTTTAATATATGGCAGGATTTCACTTCTTAGTGAGATTTAGTCCTTGGTATCTATTTTAGTAATAATCATTTGTATTGTAACTTCAGAGATGATCTGTTTCCCTACCACTTTTTGAGTAATTTAGATAATGTTTAGTTTTTTAAGAAAAGTCTCCACCTCAAAATAATCTGATCCCTTCAATTTCTCATCAGGGGGCACCATCTCCCCTGAGGACTCTTTTTCTCTTACAGACATTTAGTGGCAGATTTCTAAATCACACCCTTCTTACTCTTGACTCCAGGCATAAAGTAGACATAAAGAAACATTTCTCATTGTTTCTTCTAAAATATTACTAATGACTGTGTTTTGAAACTCAAATTTCACCATTACTGTCTATCTTTGTCCTAGTTATTGGTAGATGAGACAAATGTCATCCTTCCTCATGCCACAGAGCTTTCAATTCTTGGCTCCTCCTCCCCCTCCTCAACACTCTTCTGTCATCATTCTTTGTCATTTCATTTTTCACACGAATAATCCTTTTACATGCATGTGCTTTCCGTTTATTTACCTCTCTTTAAACGTTTTCCTCCATCTCGTATCACTTATACAATCTCAGAATCATATCCTAGACATCATCCTTGCCCATGATCATAATGGATACAATTTTGGGAAAAAAAGTTTTAAAGTAATACAGTATATTTCTGTTGGATTAAAATGTAGAGAGAACATTTGGATAGCAGTGATCTTTCTGAAGTGTCACTCAATCATATATAAGGTAGAAATTGTAAGGAAAATTTTGCACCCTGAATGAAGCATGACATATTACATTTTAGAAAAAGTTTGCATGTCACAATATTCTGCTACCGAGAAAAACACAAATGAAAATAAACACATTTAGATAAATATGAACATTATGTTCTCCTTCAGCAGTTTTTCCTGCTCTCAGTCTCTGGCATATTTTCTAAAATGTTTTATCAAAATGTAAGCATCTGCCACTGTTTCTGATGGCCAGATAAATAAGCAGGACTAGGGAAAAAAATTCCGAAAGAGTGATAGGTGCACTTTTTAAAGAAAACCATTTTTATGTTGTTTTGTAGTGAAATTCCATTATTTTACTTTGGAAACTCATTGACTATGTCTGAAAGAAGAGAAAGAAATCAGTTGGAACCAAATGCTTGCCTTAGTTTGTGAGAAAGAGAAACAGTAGGTAAAAACTGAATATGTGGACCAGGCGCAGTGGCTCATGCTTGTATTCCCAGCCCTTTGGTAGGCCGAGACAGGTAGATCACTTGAGGCCAGGAGTTCGAGACCAGCCTGGCCAACAT
>NW_012103587.1:4053267-4055439 GCF_000951045.1 Mandrillus leucophaeus
CAATGTTATAATGAAAAGATCTTGAAGGAAATGATGTTATTTGAAGGTATGATGTAATATATTATATATAGGTATTTTTATATATGTTTTATATATTTTGTTATATCTATTTATGTATTTTATGTTATTTATATATTTTGTTATATATGTATTGTCTGTCTATTTATATAGTGTTATATATGTATATATTTTATGTTATTTATTTTCTTTATATATGTATTTGTGTATATGTGTATGGTTAGATGTTTTTCAGTTGTTGAGTGCTTAAATATATATCAGAAATCTTCCATCTCTGATTTTGTGTGACTTTTGTGTGAATTTTTATGATTTTCTGATTTTGTGGCTTTTACGGTTGCAAGCCCCAGGGGACCACGTCAGTCCAGCTTAAATATAAAAGAGAATTCCTTGGTTTGTGCATTTGAGAAGCCCAAAAGACACTGCGATCAGCCTGCTGGATCCAGGGCCTCAGCTATTGCTATGGAGGCTCTAAGTCTCTGTCACTTGCTTAGATCAACTTTCTCCATGTTGACTCTCTTTTCGGGAAGGTTTTCTCCATGGCCTGCAAAGATTGCTTCAAACAGATCCAGGCTAAATGAATTTACAGCGATCAGTCCGAGACATTCTGATCCACAGCACTGGGTGTCTTAGATGTGGATGCTGGCTGGCCTCCCAGGTCATATGCCCATCCTGGGGTGAGCCACTGGTCCCAGCAGCTGAAGCAGTCTCATGGCTCCACAGAGTTGATGTGTGGAGTCAGGGTGTGGAACTGCAGGGCAATCTCAGAGTAGGGGTCACAGATTTTGTAACTGGACTTTTGGGACTCAGATCTAGCTGTATTATCTGAGACAAGCTAGCAAATCTCTCTGTGCCTCGGTTTCTCTGTTGGTAAAATGGGGAGACTTACTTTACAAGGTTGTTGGGAGAATAACTTTGGTTAAAATTTGAAAAGCACTTAGAATAATGTAGAGCACCTAGGTAGTGCTAGGAAAAATGTCACCAAGGAATGAAAGCACATATTTCACAACCACATTAGAATCACATGGATTTGGAATCTAAAAATAAAATGTTCTTTGTATGAAGTAATTAAAGTATTGTTCTCTCAATGCTGTCATGGATTATGTCATCAAAACAGTTGTGCGAGTTTGACTTACCATTATATCTATGTTACAGATGAGGAAGTAGAGACTTCCTAACTACAGGCTAGTTGCACAAAGACACGTGACCAGCCATGAGCAGAGCTGAGACACAAACCTAGGTTACAGGAAATCTAATTTTATGCACAAAATACCACCTTAAACTGCCTGAGCCTCCTGATGCCCACACCTTGGAAGCAATTTCTGTAAGGAAAATACATGTTCTTATTAAAGCAACAACTAAAAACACAGTCAAAACCTCAATATAAGCAATCTTCCCCACTTTCTAAGAATACATTAATAGCATAAGTATCACTGCAAACAAAGCTGGGTTCTCAGCTCCATAGAGCTCAGGTAAAGATAGACTCACAAACTGCTCGTTGCTTTGCTGACAATTTCAGTTCAAATTGTTAGTGACGATTCAGCTTGGAGAACATCAAGTGTCATAGCAAATGGAGAAATCAGTGAGATCTCAAATACTGGATTCTAATTTCCTGTTTTTCTTTAATGCTTATTAACATGAGGGTAAGAAAATGTTCATTAAAAGACTCAATTCTATGGAATATTTTAATAGAAATCTTTTATCATCAAATTCGAATATTGGAGGAGTCTTTAAATGTCCGTGAGATCAGACTCTTGGCATTGTCAAGCATAACGTATTTTATATATGTGAGATAATAATAAAGTGAAGTAATATAATTAGTTATAGGTCCAAATGGCCCCACATTATACAAAAATGAATATAGCTATAAGCCATTTAGGAAAATATTCTAAACTATGTTTGAGATCAACTTCTTACCCCTCTAACGCACAAAATGCTTAGAAGAATATCTGTACTTGATTGTTTGGATAAGGTTAATTTTTAAGAATCATAATTTCCTAATTATTATTTTAACCAATGTACTGATTTAAAATAGATTTTCTTACAAAGAAATAGAAATAGATGGTTTCCAGCTGCATCCAATTCCCTACAAAGGACACAAGCTCATCCTTTTTTATGACTGCATAGTATTCCATGGTGCATATGTGCCACATTTTC
>NW_012103587.1:4055989-4056568 GCF_000951045.1 Mandrillus leucophaeus
GTGCAGCACACCAACATGGCACACGTATACATATGTAACAAACCTGCATGTTGTGCATATGTACCCTAGAACATAAAGTAAAATAATAAAAAAAAAGAAATCACAGCGAAAAAAAAAGAAATAGAAATAGATATTTTTTAAACTTTGTATTCAAAAAGTTGTGAAAATAATGTATGACTAATTCCAGATTCAACTTATTTAAGTTAAGTAGTTTTGTCTTTTAGATAAAGAATAATTTATGAAAAAATTTGTCTCTTTTTTGTCTTAAGAATCAAGTTTCTGGGAGGTGTCCAAAGGTAGGAGGAGGTGGGCTTTTTTTCAAGAATAATTAACATTCTGTGTTTCACTATGTATTAGTTATTACAGGTGTTTCTCGTTTCTGTAGACAGATATTCACGACTGGTCTAGAAATGGCTGCAGAATTTGTTCTGTGAAAGGCCGGCTGAGGCAGCCATGCAGTAACATCACCCGGTAACACCATGCAGTAATATCATCCGGTAACACCATGCAGTAATATCATCCGGTAACACCATGCAGTAACATCACCCGGTAACACCATCCTGTAATATCATCCGGTAA
>NW_012103587.1:4059313-4060037 GCF_000951045.1 Mandrillus leucophaeus
GAGGAACATTGTCCCATCTGGTTCCTAAAGCTGTACTGTGTTCCCTCGGCCCTGCCATGTCTAGAACCCTAGTTGCAAAATCTGAGTTCCATTTCAGATGTCACCGCCCCACTCACTGAGTAATTCAGCCCTTATAATTTTCGATCTCTACAGTTTCAAAGTAGTATACTAATACATGTATTGCTTGTTAAGTAGGTTAATAAGAAAATCATATTTTGTGGAGTGTCCAGATGCACTAGGCATTAATTAAGACGTGAGTATGTGAGGACATGTCAAGAAATGAAAATTACGGGCTGGGCGGTGTGGCTTACGCCTCTTATCCCACATTTTGGGAGGCAGCGGCGGGCAGATCACTTGAGATCAAGAGTTCGAGACCACCTGGTCAACATGGCGAAACCCAGTCTCTACTAAAACTACCAAAATTAGCTGGGTGTGGTGGTGCATGCCTGTAGTCCCAGTTACTCAGGAAGCTGAGGCGGGAGAATCTCTTGAACCCGCAAGGCTGAGGTTGCGGTGAGCTGAGATGGCTTCACTGCGTTCCAACCTGAGTGACAGTGCTATACCCTGTCTTAAAAATAATAAAAAAAAAAATTAAAAATTTAAAAAAAGAAAAGAAAATTGCTACATGCATGTTTCAACTTATCACCCTGGAATGTCTTCTAATTTTCTATTTCTAAAGAGAAGTATTCTTCAAAAAATGGCACATGACTGTAAGAGGGCCAAG
>NW_012103587.1:4060087-4067832 GCF_000951045.1 Mandrillus leucophaeus
GTAATATCATCCGGTAACACCATGCAGTAATATCATCCGGTAACACCATGCAGTAACATCACCCGGTAACACCATCCTGTAATATCATCCGGTAACACCATGCAGTAATATCATCTGGTAACATCGCCTTCAGACATCCCAGGGGTATCTCTCTGTGTTACCTCCCTTCCTCTCCTTTCCTAAAAATCTTCTAAACTATGGGTTTATAGGGGTCGAGTTTATGTCAATATGCATAACCGAATCCCAGCTACATGATTATCTTTTGTAAATTCCAAGAATGCCCCTCTTAGCCTGAATCAACAGCTATCAGACAGATTTAGAGACTTGTTCTGCGTCCAGAATGTAGACTTTTCTACACTGTTAAGCCTGCACTACATACCAGGACCCACGGGTTTTGCAGTAACCAGCCTAAATTTTTCTGACAATATCTTTCTTGCCACTGTTTATTGATTCATTTAGCTCAGCTCACAGCAGATGGAATGTCCACTCAAGAACCCTATAGACAAGATGGTGGAGGGGACGGCACACCACGTGGCAGAGGGTGGTGGTCTCGGCTTTCTCGTGGGTGAAAAGAAACGCTTAACTGTTTCCTTCTCATCCAGAGAAAATAAAGTACAGGGCATGCAAAACATCGAAATGAAATCGAACATATTTATTTAAAGGATAGCCTCTCCTCGTGAATAAAGTTGATTCTTTGTGGTGTAGAGAAGTCATCCAGCGCTCCTGGAGTAAACAACAAACAAGGACACTAGCGTCTTTCTCCTTGGACCTTCATCACGCAGGCACTCAGGAAGATTCTTCCATCTTTATGTGCGTTACTTTTCCCATTTGCAAAAGGAGGGCAGTCATGCTGCCTGTCTGCCCAGGTGGCCTTTTGAGGATAAATGAGAAGAGAGAAGGCATTTCCCTGCCAGAACTATTGTTCAACTCTGCACTCCTTTTTTGCTGCTCCCAGATTGAGGGTCATCTTCAGAGCTATTTGCCTCATCTCTTTCTAATTGAATCCCTTGGCAGTGAGAAAAGATGCTATCTTGTATCTCAGAGGAACATTGTCCCATCTGGTTCCTAAAGCTGTACTGTGTTCCCTCGGCCCTGCCATGTCTAGAACCCTAGTTGCAAAATCTGAGTTCCATTTCAGATGTCACCGCCCCACTCACTGAGTAATTCAGCCCTTATAATTTTCGATCTCTACAGTTTCAAAGTAGTATACTAATACATGTATTGCTTGTTAAGTAGGTTAATAAGAAAATCATATTTTGTGGAGTGTCCAGATGCACTAGGCATTAATTAAGACGTGAGTATGTGAGGACATGTCAAGAAATGAAAATTACGGGCTGGGCGGTGTGGCTTACGCCTCTTATCCCACATTTTGGGAGGCAGCGGCGGGCAGATCACTTGAGATCAAGAGTTCGAGACCACCTGGTCAACATGGCGAAACCCAGTCTCTACTAAAACTACCAAAATTAGCTGGGTGTGGTGGTGCATGCCTGTAGTCCCAGTTACTCAGGAAGCTGAGGCGGGAGAATCTCTTGAACCCGCAAGGCTGAGGTTGCGGTGAGCTGAGATGGCTTCACTGCGTTCCAACCTGAGTGACAGTGCTATACCCTGTCTTAAAAATAATAAAAAAAAAAATTAAAAATTTAAAAAAAGAAAATGTTTCAACTTATCACCCTGGAATGTCTTCTAATTTTCTATTTCTAAAGAGAAGTATTCTTCAAAAAATGGCACATGACTGTAAGAGGGCCAAGATTCTATTGAAATCTCACCCAATAAATCATAGCACCTTAATTTCTTGCTAATCTGAGAGCATTTGTGTCCAAAGAAGACTTCTCAACATAAGACTTTGGGGAGTTACCATTAATCTGTTAGAACTGACCTCTGACATCAAACTTACAATCACTTTTGTAATATAGAAAGCTGAAAAGGAAAATGAACCTGGGCTTGACCCTGGGATATATTTGTTAGTGATGTCATTCATACTGTCTATAGATGAAAGATTGTAACAAATACTTTATAAGGTAGTTAAGAGAGTGAAATACACTAATAAGAACGACACTGTTCAACTAACAGAGGCTGTTGATATTAACATTAAAGTGTCTGTGGCCCTGAAGCCCGAGAGGAGGTGTTACGGTGCTCTTTTAGTTCTGCCGTCTGTGGACAGCAGCGTGTTAGCAGCTCAGTTGGCTCCTTGTCTCATTGCATGAGTCGGCTGTCCTCTGCCAGTGAGGGCAAAGGGCCAGTGTGACAGCCTTTCTGGGTCCCCGCACTTGGTGAGTCCCAAACTCTTGTCCTGCATTCAAGAAGAATGAGGTCACACAGACAGTTGAAGGACAGTGAAAGTGGAGAATTTAATTGAGCAATGAAAACTGCTCTCAGCAGAGAGGAGAGCTGGAGAGAGGATGGGAAGGACAGGTTATCTTCCCCGAAGTCCTGCCATCTCTCTCCAGGCCCGGTCATCTCTCCCACTACTGACTGAGTCTGGGGTCTTCATAAGCACAACATAGGGTTGGGGCAGGCTGTAGGTAATTTTGGAAAAGGCAACGTTTGATTGGTAAAAAGGCATGATTCAGAAAGAACCAATCGGGAGAGAGCGGGCAAACAGGAAGAGACGATCTCACGCTGAGCCAGCGGTTCCAGGCTGATTTTTTATTTTTATTTTTTGGCTTGAAGGTGTGGTGTCACTGGGGATCCACCCCTGTCTGCCTAGAATTTCTCTGCCTCCTGCCTCTATGAATAACTTGAAAAGAAGGAATTATATGCGGGACAACATTTTTTAATATGTATAATTTTTATTATTACCAATAAGCAAACCTGTTACTTATAACTTAAGCTCAGCAGTTTTCTGCACGTCAAAATGTGATGAGAAGCTTTGTGGCAGTTGTCATTTATTAAAGGCACAGTGTCGAATTCATACCCACCAAAACAGAAAGTCTACAGTCAGGCATTTGGGTTTTGAAAATGCTCTCCTATAGATTAAAAGTGCCATAGAGACAAGACACTCTTCTGTCGATTAGCTCCTCTATCCTCTGTGTGTAGCAGATAAATATTTGTGATTGATTAAAGTGCACTCCTGGTTAATAACCTCTGATAAATGGAAAGTCCCCCAAGATTGTAAGCAAATGCCACGTCATGAAGGAGCCTGGCTGAGCTGCAGGGATGTCAGAAAAGGACATTTCCTGGATTCTTCTCCCCGTCTCCATGCAGATGGAGAAGGGCAGGTTGGAAGAAGAAGAGGCCTTACGAAATGTTGCTCTCTGATTACAAGAAGCTACAAAATAACCATCTTAGTATGTTTATTAAGCCTCCTAACCCACATGGAAGGGCCTAATAAACAGACTAAGATGGTGCCCATGACAGCCTGCATTCAGGTCCCTGCTGGAGCACTGGAGCATAAGAGGCTGGTAGACATGTCACGTATTTTTTTAGGAGGCACTCTGCTGCCTCTGCCCACATCCCATTGCCAAAAGTCAGTCTATGGCCATGCCCAACATTGGTAGGAAAGAAAGCACTTTTGTCCCCTGTAATAGCAGAGAGGAGAAGGACTATTTGCTGAATAATCTTCCACGTGATCATCATCATCATCATTATTATTGTGATTACTGCCATTATCTGTCATGATTATTAATCACAATCATTAATAAGAGCATCTCTCCTTTCCATCTCACAGTCCTCATCCTCTGCTTCATGTTCCTCTCATGTCCATTCAGGTTCAGTGGCACTAAATCACTAAGGAATTGAAGGAGCGGAAGGAGCTGGGTTTTGGCTTATTTCTAACATATCATGCAATCTGGCAAAATGGCCAGCTTATAGATAGCCCCCAGGAAATATCTGATGGATGAGTGGATCAACATTGTTCTTAGAATAGCCAAAGGAAATACAGAAAATACACACACGTGTACTTATATAATTGAGTACATATAGCATGTGTATAGAAATAACATATGTATGTATGTATTGCAGGCTTATATAAATGTATATGCATATATGTATATACACTTGTATGTATACATTGTGTATGTTTGTTTGTATGTATATATAGTGTCTATGTATGTATGTATATATGTGTGTTTATATATGCATGGGTGTGTGTATACCTGTGTGTGTGTAAACATTGGTACATGTATGGGTCTGTATATAAGTATGTGCAGTGTGTATATAGGTATGTGTATTGTGTACATCTGTGTGTGTGTATGTGTGTGTATATGTGTATATATGTGTGTATATATGTATGTATATGTACATGTATATATGTGTATGTGTATATGTATACACACGTGTGTATGTGTGCATGTATGCATGTGTATATGTGTATATATGTATGCACATATATAATTACGTTTATATTTGTATACGTGTGTATATATGCATGTTAATGCACGTGTGTGAATGCACACATGCATGTGTGCATGCATGTGTACATATGTCTGTGTTTATGTAAGTACATGTGTGTAGATGCATATACATATATTTGTGTGTATGTATATATGAATGTGTATTTGTGTATGTCTATGTGTGTGTGTGTCTGTGTGTGTGTGTTTGGGTGGGTATTAATGTGTTCAATACTTTCAGGAAGTGTTTTATTGCTGGAGTCAGCGCCTCCTTTGTCTGATGTTTTATGATGTCTTAGCCAGGATGGCTGTTAGAACTCAGAAGAAAAAGAGTTCATAAGGAAGGAATGGATGCTGGGCTTTATACCTAGGTGATGCAATGATCTCTGCAGTAAACCTCCACGGCGCACGTCTACCCATGTAACAAACCTGCACATCCTGCACATGTACCCCTGAACTTAAAATAAATGTTGAAAAAATAAAAATACAGAATTGCTCTCCGTGGTAATGGTGGTGAAACTGGTTATGTCTGTGTTGGCTCATGTACTTACCTTAACACTGAAAACTGTGCGAAACTGCTCCGTGCAAAATGAAGAGTTATGTGCTGAGAAGGGAGGCATGAGCCACTGAGGAGTACAAAACTGCTAATAAAGCTCTCATTTTATTCTTATCTTGTCCTAATGACCTTTACTGACCACTCGTTGCCAAGGATACTTAGGCACATCAATAAAACTAAAGAAGAAAAAATATGATAAAATAGAATAATGGAAAATTAGGTTACCAAAAGAAAAGCAATTTTATCCAATAATAGTGGGCCAAAGACTATAACAGACACCTCACCAAAGAAAATATATGAATGATGAATGAGCATAAGAAAAGATCCTTTACATCGTATGTCATCAGGGAAATGGAAATTAAAACAACAAAGAAATCTACTACACACCCATTAGAACTGTCAAAATCCTGAATACTGATAACACCAAATGCTAGTGAGAAAGTAAAGCAACAAATCCTCTCATTATTCGTGGTAATGCAAAATGGTACACACTATTTGGAAGAGAGTTTGGGGCCTCCTAGAAAACTAAGCATCCTCTTATTACACAATCCAGCAATCATGCCCCTTGGTATTTACCCAAAAAAGCTGGAAACTTATTTCCACATAAAAACCTGCACATGGATGTTTATAGCAGCTTTATTCATAATTGTCAATATTTAGAATCATTCAAGATGCCATTTAGTGAGTGAATGGATAAATAAACTGTGGTGTAGCCTGACCAGGCAATATTAATCAGTGCTGAAAAGAAATGAGCTATTAAACCATGAAAATATGTGGAAGAGTCTTAGAAATATACTATTAAGTTAAGGAAGTCAGCTTAAAAAGATGGCCACATACTGTGTGACTTCAATTATGTGACATTCTGGAGAAGGTAAAATTCTGAAGACAGTAAAAACTTCAGTAGTTTCCAGGAATTGGGGTTGAGAGGGGTGAATAAGCAGAATATAGATAATTTTAGGGCAGTAAAACTACTGTGCATGACCCTCTGTGGAGGCATGTCATTTCAAATTTTTCCAAACCCATAAAATGTGCAACACCAAGAGTGAACTCTAATGTCAACTGTGCACACTGGGTGATAATGATGTGTCAATGCAGGTTTGTCAACTCTAACAAATGAACCACTCTGGTGGGGGATGTTGGAAATGGGGTAATCTGTGCATGTTTCGGGAGTAGGGGGCACACAAAAAAGCTGTGTATCTTCCTCTCAATTTTTCTATGAACCTAAAACTACTCAAAAATATAAAGTAAATTAAACAAATCAACTCTCATCATTATAATTACTCAGTTTTATCAACTCATCTAATTTTGCATTAACTGCTTGCAGTAGCAACCATCTAAGTTGTCTTTATTTTATTTAGAGTTTCTGAATTTCATCTCCTTTGATGGGGCAGAAGAATCTTAAACTGTAATGAAAACTCAGGACTTGACAGACAAAAATTGTAAAAAAAAACAAAACGTAGAATCACAAGGTTCTTATTCATGATTTCCACAAGTGCTCTGCTTGGATTTACATTTTTTAAGCAAAAATAAATGCATTAGTTCTCTGTTCATTATGGTTCTAGTAGATAGTGCTTACATTTCTTATTAAAACTTTTCAAAGTACTGTAAAAAAGAAGATGGACACAGAAAAATCGTGCCATGTAAATACCCATTATGCCATATAAGTACCCAAGTACCCATCAGCAGTTTTGTTAAAAAAGAAAAAAAAGAACTATCATTAAGGAAGAAAAAGTGTAAATTACAAAAATGAGGTCACAATTTAACTGATACAAATTGCAGCCACCTGTTTTTCTCATTTCCAGGAGAAAGGATTTTATGTATGCAATAAAATAACTTTTTTTGGAGAAAGAAAATTGGCTCTGCAGTCTTCATCACTTAAGCATTATTTAAGTCTCTGCAGTCTGGCCTGCCCAGCTCATGTCATGAGCTAATCAGCAAGTGGACATCTATGGCTACCATAGAAGAAGAATCACACACTTCCCAGAATTAGAGGATCTGGAAATCCACTGTTGCTTTCAAATAAGACATAGTCGAAAAGTCTTGGATTGGCCTGTGAAAAATCACATAATGGCTTATAAAGCTGAGTTAGAGACAGAACATACTGCATTGAATTACAAATTTTCAATCTGGATAAGGTTTCATTCAGATAAAGAGGGAATAGCAAGCCATATTGGAGGTCTTGTTATAAGTGTATATTGTTTTGGTTTATTTGGGCTGCTATAATGAAACGCCATACATTGGTAGTTTATCAATAGAAATGCATTTCTCAAAGCTCTAGGGGCTGGGAAGTCCAAGAGGGAGATGATAGCAGATTTGGTGTCTGGTGAGGGCTCACTTCCTGGCTTACAGATGGCACCTTCTTACAGTGTCCTCACATGGTGGAGGGGGTAAGGCAGCTCCGTGGGGCCTCTTTTATAGCGACACTAATCCCATTCATCAGTGTTCCACCCTCAGGGCCCAATTACTTCCCAAAGGCCCCATCTCTTAATTTCATTGCTTTGGTGGGGTTGGGGGTTAAAATTTCAACATATGACTTTTGGGGGGAAATAAACATTCAAAATATAGCAATGTTCATCATATAAACTTAGGCCCAGGACTCATCAGGAGTAAACCAGAGGAATGTCAGTTGATTTCTTTTTCTTTCCTATTTCCTCAGGTTACCTTTTGTGTAAAGTTGTACCTTTTTGTATGTATGACATCATTTTGGAAATGCTATTTTAATTCACATATATTAAAAAGTTTAAGACAACTTTTTTTTTAAAAAACCTAGATAACCATTTATATATAGGTTTACTAATGTATGAGAAAATTCACTCATTATTACTAGATTTTTTTCATTTGAGAGGTAAGATTTTTATCAT
>NW_012103587.1:4067882-4072106 GCF_000951045.1 Mandrillus leucophaeus
GAAGAAGAATCACACACTTCCCAGAATTAGAGGATCTGGAAATCCACTGTTGCTTTCAAATAAGACATAGTCGAAAAGTCTTGGATTGGCCTGTGAAAAATCACATAATGGTTTATAAAGCTGAGTTAGAGACAGAACATACTGCATTGAATTACAAATTTTCAATCTGGATAAGGTTTCATTCAGATAAAGAGGGAATAGCAAGCCATATTGGAGGTCTTGTTATAAGTGTATATTGTTTTTGTTTATTTGGGCTGCTATAATGAAACGCCATACATTGGTAGTTTATCAATAGAAATGCATTTCTCAAAGCTCTAGGGGCTGGGAAGTCCAAGAGGGAGATGATAGCAGATTTGGTGTCTGGTGAGGGCTCACTTCCTGGCTTACAGATGGCACCTTCTTACAGTGTCCTCACATGGTGGAGGGGGTAAGGCAGCTCCGTGGGGCCTCTTTTATAGCGACACTAATCCCATTCATCAGTGTTCCACCCTCAGGGCCCAATTACTTCCCAAAGGCCCCATCTCTTAATTTCATTGCTTTGGTGGGGTTGGGGGTTAAAATTTCAACATATGACTTTTGGGGGGAAATAAACATTCAAAATATAGCAATGTTCATCATATAAACTTAGGCCCAGGACTCATCAGGAGTAAACCAGAGGAATGTCAGTTGATTTCTTTTTCTTTCCTATTTCCTCAGGTTACCTTTTGTGTAAAGTTGTACCTTTTTGTATGTATGACATCATTTTGGAAATGCTATTTTAATTCACATATATTAAAAAGTTTAAGACAACTTTTTTTTTAAAAAACCTAGATAACCATTTATATATAGGTTTACTAATGTATGAGAAAATTCACTCATTATTACTAGATTTTTTTCATTTGAGAGGTAAGATTTTTATCATTTTGATTTTAGTTTCTGTTTTCTAATCTTCATTTTTCTACTTTTCAAATTTTAGTAAAAAGTGTTATATAATTAAAACACTTTTAAACTTAAAATAATATTATGTTTTTCAGAAGAAAGTCTTCATTGATTTGGAGGAAAGAAGCTACAGATTTCACCAATAATAGAAACTGAATTGCTTCATGTTTAAAAACAGAAAGTAACTGAATTACAAAATTTTTGTGATTAAAGTAATGTTGAATAAAAATAAAACAAACCTTAGTATGTTGGTATACATTTTTTCCTGCTTACCATAAACTGGATTTTGGAAAACTTTGATCTTTTGTGACAGTATTTTGTAATTCAACCTATGTATATGACAGTTGTACTGATCATTTTGTAAATGAATCATCCTGTATATTTTGTTTGTATTTTGTCAAAGTTAGTTTTAAAATCTTTCAATAGAAAAACTTAACAAATAGAACACCAAAAGTTTTCAACTTTTGAAGCTTTCCCAAATTGTGATAATTAAATGTAAAACATACAAACAGAAAGACATTAAAATTTTTCCCTTAAAAAATTAGAAAGGAAATTAAAAGAGATTATATGGAATCAATGAATTAACTTGGAAATTCTATTTTTTTTTTAACTATTCCAACTTCTTTTCAGCTTAAGATTTAGTTGACCAAAATGTATATATTTATGATATATAGTGTGACATTTTGATATATGTATTCAATATTTAATGACTAAATTGACCTAATTAACATGAAAAATAGCAATAACATATTCACTTATCTTTTTTTTGCCATTCAGTTTGATTGAAATGATTGTTTTCTTTGTTACAATTAGTTCCCAACAGCTTATATTTACCATGGGTGGGGCTCATAACTCACGTTTTAAATTCCTTCCAAAGGACTAAAAACATCTGGCTTTGCTTTGTACACAGAGAGTTGAAAAGAGCATTGCTCATGAGGGGATGACAATATGTCACCCAAAATACTCTACTCTGGTTTGTGGGATATTTTGAGCTGGAGACTACTGAGAACCAGCAGATGCAGGAAGAACCCTTTATCCTCTCCCTTTCTGCCTAAAAGTAGAGTATACATTTTCATTTGTGAAGGTGACATTACTTTCCATTTATAGAGGGGTCTCCCCATTCTGTACCAGGAGGAGGAGAAGGAGCCATACCTGCATCACAACACTTACTAAACGATCCTATTTGCCACACATTGCCTAGTCACCTTCCCACAATTTACCCACCCTGAGTGTCCCAACCCCTTTTCCTTTCTGCAGTCACGTCTCCACCATGTATCACCCTTTCCGAAAGGGATATATAAGCCCATGGGTCTAACTGCCATTTTTTGGGTCTTCGCTTCTTTCTCAAGAAGCCTCCAGACACATAAAATTGTGAACATCAATAAGAAAATCTATGTATTTTCTTCTGTTAATCTTCCATTTGTCAAGTTAATTCACAGGCCCCAGACACAGAACTAAGAAGGCAGACAGAAAGTTCTGTTTTCTAATCATCCCCACCCCTCCCCCAGCCACAACACTCAGAAACTACCAATGAGAAAAGCCATGTAAACTAAAAATCATATTTTTTAACCTATCAGAAAGCAGAGGTTGCTAGGTAGTTAAATATTCTGAAGTCCATCCAGGGACAGCTCTTTGACTAAGATGGATGGATCCTGTGGACTGCCCCAGTCGTGGCAGAGCCTGGGAAGAAAGGATTCTGGCCATAGAATCAGGTCAAATGCCAATATTTTAACCACTCATTAAAGACTGGGAGTAGACTGGTATGAGGTTACAGAACCTCTTGTAACTGCCCAATGGATTCACCTTGCCTGCTGCCTAGACAGAGCCAATTTATCAAGACAGAGCCAATTTATCAAGACAGAGAAACTGCAATGGAGACAGAGTAATTCACACAGAGTCGGCTGTGTGGGAGGCCAGGGTTGCATGCACTTGCAGAATCCTTTTCTATAGATCTTCCACTTCATGCTATGTGAAAGGTTGAAGGCAAGAGGTGAAATGGAGAAAGGCTCTTTTTGTTGTGCAGAAGGTGAGTGATGGGTGATGCTGCGGGAAAGGCATGAAGCTATATGCCTGATCCTCCACCCCACCCCTTGTAACGTAGAAAGCAAATGCCTTTTACCCTGAAAAAAAGAGCAGCAAACCCTGCCACTCCCAAGATACAGGTAAAGGCCTCTTGTTATTTCAGAACAAATGAAAAAAGAAAATATCTGTATACTTGTAGAGTGGGGGCTGATGGCAGTCTTGGGATCAAGACTCTATTGTAGTACCATTACAAGTCTCCCTCCATTGGGGAAGGAGTTCTCAACTCTTCTACAAGACCCATTGTTAACAGACAGATGTAGATGCTAGAGAAAGGGGCAGGAATGCTGAGAAAGTCCCAGCACGAATATCCAGGCCCACCAGCCCCACCTAGGACTGAGGCTGAACCAGAACAGCAGAGAAGACTCAACCATGCTGCCACCTCACGAGTTCAGCAAACATCCAGTAACAAACAGCAATGAATGATGGACAGATGACTCAGAACTGAAGATGGACCACAAACAGTGAAGACACACTTTGGATGTCATAAAACACAGCATCGTGGTTAGATGAGTTTGAAGCCTGTGGTTCCCAGATGGTAACCATAGCAGCAACAAAACCCAGCTCAGCGCAACGTCTGCCCACATTGACCCATATCCCATACTCATGCCCCAAAAGAAGACGCAAGCTCCTAGCCCTACTTACATACCATTATCTCAGTCTCTCAATAGCCACATGTAATGTGCCGATTTCAAGGGCAGATTATAAGTCATGAAATTTTTAAAAATTGAGAAGAAACAACTTAGTCCAGAATCAAACTATCAGCAGAATTGGACTCAGATATGACATGGATTTACGCCAGCCTCTGAAACACACCCCCACCACCCTGCCCCACTCCACCTCTTATCCTAGAACTTTTTCCCATCAGGCATAACATACATTTGACTTATTTGTCCAGTGTCTCTCCTTCTTCTCTAAAATAGCAGCTTCATCAGATAGAGACGTTATCTCTCTTGCTCACTATGCCTTGAGTGTTAGCTGGTACATAGAAGTTGTGCAAGACAGCTTTCTGGAATATGTGAATGTATTGGCTTTATTATTCTCCAACTCCTAGAACGAGTGAGAAGACTTAATACCTAAGTATGTGAGTGGAAGTGTTTTTGTTCAAAAATCTTTATGTTAAGTGTCTTGACAACGGAAAAATGGGCTTTAATTTTCATAAAACCGGAACTCCCAAATTTCTTTGTCTGTCTATTCTTTTCTCTCCAGGCTTATCTTTCTTTATAT
>NW_012103587.1:4072156-4079395 GCF_000951045.1 Mandrillus leucophaeus
TGCCTGATCCTCCACCCCACCCCTTGTAACGTAGAAAGCAAATGCCTTTTACCCTGAAAAAAAGAGCAGCAAACCCTGCCACTCCCAAGATACAGGTAAAGGCCTCTTATTATTTCAGAACAAATGAAAAAAGAAAATATCTGTATACTTGTAGAGTGGGGGCTGATGGCAGTCTTGGGATCAAGCCTCTATTGTAGTACCATTACAAGTCTCCCTCCATTGGGGAAGGAGTTCTCAACTCTTCCACAAGACCCATTGTTAACAGGCAGATGTAGATGCTAGAGAAAGGGGCAGGAATGCTGAGAAAGTCCCAGCACGAATATCCAGGCCCACCAGCCCCACCTAGGACTGAGGCTAAACCAGAACAGCAGAAAAGACTCAACCATGCTGCCACCTCACGAGTTCAGCAAACATCCAGTAACAAACAGCAATGAATGATGGACAGACGACTCAGAACTGAAGATGGACCACAAACAGTGAAGACACACTTTGGATGTCATAAAACACGGCATCGTGGTTAGATGAGTTTGAAGCCTGTGGTTCCCAGATGGTAACCATAGCAGCAACAAAACCCAGCTCAGGGCAACGTCTGCCCACATTGACCCATATCCCATACTAATGCCCCAAAAGAAGACGCAAGCTCCTAGCCCTACTTACATACCATTTATCTCAGTCTCTCAATAGCCACATGTAATGTGTCGATTTCAAGGACAGATTATAAGTCATGAAATTTTTAAAAATTGAGAAGAAACAACTTAGTCCAGAATCAAACTATCAACAGAATTGCACTCAGATATGACATGGATTTACACCAGCCTCTGAAACATACCCCCACCACCCTGCCCCACTCCACCTCTTATCCTAGAACTTTTTCCCATCAGGCATAACATACATTTGACTTTTTTGTCCAGTGTCTCTCCTTCTTCTCTAAAATAGCAGCTTCATCAGATAGAGATGTTATCTCTCTTGCTCACTATGCCTTGAGTGTTAGCTGGTACATAGAAGTTGTGCAAGACAGCTTTGTGGAATATGTGAATGTATTGGCTTTATTCTTCTCCAACTCCTAGAACGAGTGAGAAGACTTAATACCTAAGTATGTGAGTGGAAGTGTTTTTGTTCAAAAATCTTTATGTTAAGTATCTTGACAACGGAAAAATGGGCTTTAATTTTCATAAAACCGGAACTCCCAAATTTCTTTGTCTGTCTATTCTTTTCTCTCCAGGCTTATCTTTCTTTATATTCCTCCTTCCTGGTTCTATATGACACATGTCTTAAGAAGAGAGCACAGGGACCATTAGCTCAATATTCCCGCTGTGTTACTGGAACCATTCTACCAAGATCTCTCATGAGAAAATCCAGAATGGATTCGCAGCTTCTCTGACCCGTGAGAATTCTGCAAAAATAGTTCCATTCTCTTGTATTTCATGTTTTCTCTTCTATCTTCTTTTTCTTTCTTAATCAATCATAATATGGAACTAAAATAAAATATTACATTATTAATCATTCTGATTTTGAATAGTTTTATGTTCTTTGTTTTTCTTTATAAAGGTAGATGAGTGAAACCCATTATATTTCTCTAAAAATATAATTCTAAATTAATTTTATCTTATTTAGGAAGCTTATGACGTTCCTATTTATGAATAATAGGCTATGCGGGGGATATTTCCCACCACTTCATGAACTATTTCTTCCAGGTACTTTCTTGCAAAAATCCTACTTACTATTGTCCTTAAACCAAATGACTTAAGAATAATTTTATATGAGCTCTGATCAGATTGACTCCAAGCTCCACAGAAACTCAAAGCTCCACGACATGATTTCTTTCTTATTGGGTGGCCAAGGTGGGTGGATCACCTGAGGTCGGGAGTTCGAGACCAGCGTGACCAACATGGAGAAACCCTGTCTCTACTAAAAATACAAAATTAGCCGGGCATGGTGGTGCATGCCTGTAATCCCAGCTACTCTGGAAGGTTGAGGCAGGAGAATCGCCTGAACCCAGGAGGCGGAGGTGAACCAAGATGGCGCCAGTGCACTCCAGCCTGGGCAATAAGAGCGAAATTCCACCTAAAAAACCAAAAAACATAAAACAATGTGTTCAGCAGCTGGCAGACATTAGGAGCCCATCAAACGCTTATCCAATATTAAATCAATAGAGTTTAGCTCCATCAAACCACATATTCGGGGAGCAAGTCACATTTCCAATATGGACATTATTAGTGAAATTTGCAACTATGCAACTGTGCAAATGGCCACCAGGAATTCAATAGCAATCCTAGAGATCAAGTAATATAGTGCTCTGCAGTGCAGTTGCTGCCAAATAACATAACAACATTTAATAAAGAATTTCAATAATTTGGGAGTGAAATTAGAATGTCTTTTTTATTATTAAAATTAAGAACACTACAAACTGAAGTGATTCTAAGACCCATAAGTTCTAATTAAGCCTTTCCTCTTCCAAATTACCTTATACTAACAGGTAATTTTCTTTGGTATAACTTTTAGCATATAAGAAAGTTGATCAAATAAGACATAAGTGATCAATCTATGATACTTGAGATCCTACTCTTTCTGAACTACAGAGGAAATAGTGTCATGATTAAGCTCTAGACTTTGCACACAAACACAACTGGATCTGAGGCACAATTAATCAGGTGTGTGCCTTGAACAAGGAACTTAACTCTCTGTGGCTCATTATTTTAATCTGTAATATTAGGCTCTTTAACATTACTTTCCTCGTAGGTGGTTGTGAGGAGAAAGTGATATATTTAAAGCACTTACCACAATGCCTGCCTCCTAGTAAAGTTGCAATGTCTGTAATCACAAATGTTGAGGATGGTATACTGAAAGAAATCAATGGTGATTTCTAACTGTAGTTTTCCAATGAATTCCTTTTCAATGAATAGTACAAATATTTCTGATAAAATAAAGAGGTACACAGTGAGAAAGTAAGTTTCCTTCCCACTCTATCTCTCAGCCTCCCAGCTTCCTTCTTCCTTTTCTCTCAACTAAGTTTGTAACTGAGTATCCTCATTTTTTTCTAACAGATTGCTTAAGTATGTTTTTATCTTTCTTCTTGTTGCTCCAGTTCCCCATTCCTACTTACCCCTTTAGAAATGCGAATATAGCCTTTTTTTTTTTTTCTTTTGAGATGGCCTCAGTCTATCACCCAGACTGAAGTGTAGTGTTAGAATCTCATCTCACTGCGGACTTGACCTCCTGGGCTCAAGCGATGCTTCTGCTTCACCTTCCTGAGTAGCTGGGACCACCGGCCTGCACCACTATGCCAGGCTAATTTGTGTGATTTTTGTAGAGATGGGGTCTTACTATGTTGCCCACTCTGGTCTCCTACTCCTTGGCTCAAGCAATCTGCTTGCCTCAGCCTCCGGAAGTACTGGGATTACAGCTATGAGCCATCACACTAGGCCAAATACAGCTTTTATGCCTACCTCCACCCACTTCACCAGACACTTCCTACAGGGCAAGTTCATCTCACTCCTCAAAATTTAGATGAATTTATTAAAATAACATGTAAGTTAGCAGCGATGTTCACTTAAGGCACTGCACCGGAGCTGACATGCAGATCCCTGCCCCCCACTTTGCTTGCTTCCTCCTCTGCAAAACCTTTTAAAAGTGTCCACTTCCTGCTCCAAAAGCAAAACAGCACATTTGAAGGCAGGACATCTGTGCCTCTTCCCCTAAGCTGCCTCAGAATAAGTCACTTTCTTTAAACCAGATCTTGCTCTTGTTAATTGGACTCTTTATGTGGTGAGTAACTGACCTGCTGTTCGGTTACAAGTTCTGTGTGTGTGTGTCTGTGTGCACGAAAATGTGTGTATCATTTCCGCAACATCATGTGAATTACACCTGTATTTATGTATATATGTCACCTATGTTTCAATTCCTTGAATTCTGCAACAGTAAATCTTGTCCAGGCACGGTGGCTCACGCCTGTAATCCCAGCACTTTGGGAGGCCAAGGGCGGAGCGGATCACCTGAGGTCAGGAGTTCAAGACCAGCGTGGCCAACATGGCGAAATCCCATTTCTACAAAAATACATAAAAATTAGTCGGGCATGATGCTGGGTGCCTGCAGTCCCAGCTACTCAGGAGGCTGAGGCAGGAGAATTGCTTGAATCCAGGAGGCGGAGTTTGCAGTGAGCCGAGATCTCGCAATTGCACTCCAGCCTGGGGACAGAGTGAGACTCCATCTCAAAAAAAAAAAAAAAAAATCCTACCTATTGTTCCATACCAACAGATAAAGATCTGCTCATGCTACTTTTATTCTGAATTGCATTTATCACAGTTTCCTTAGGTTAAAGGAAACATCATTTCCACTTTGACACTGCTCTTCATGGTAATTCATTCTGTTAACTACAACAGTGTACAAGAACACAGAGAGATAGGCATTTTTGACAATCAGAATATCATTCTTCACAGCTATCCTAGCTACTAAGACTGGATAAGGAAGGCAGCCAATGGCTTCAGATTCAACAGAAACAGCAGGTATTTCAAACAAAGATCTAGAAAGTCTATGTTCAAAGCTCATTTCACTTTTTAACAATGTGGGGTGTACAATTCAATTTTTGAGATCTTGCAGTTTTTAGAGCTTAGCATACAGACCAACAAGCCAGCTAGTCACAGTGAATTTTTTTGGTAGTAAGTTTACCTATCATGTAATCTCCTCTGTCACACATTTCCCTAGAGGCAGTGAAAAATAAATGTGGCTGCTGTCTGTAAGAGCTTCAGACTCAAGCATCACTGTGATGTATGAGCAGATAAACCCATGTCTAACCAGTTCTCACACTTGTCCTTAAAATCTCTATACTCAGCTAAGATGATGATATATTAACTTGTAATTATAAGTTCCAATTCTGGACACTGGAATCTCTGAATTTTGGTGCTATTTTAGAGTGAAGGGCACATGTTAATGTATCTCTTTGCAGATGCTTTTAAATGACTGTTTTTGGTTTTGGAATTCCTCACACCCCCCTGTTTGCTAATTTACCCTCGTTTCAGTTTTGCCAATAGGTTATTCTTCCAGCATCTCAATAATTTGATTATGTGTGTGTGGGCGGGGTGGTGCCTCTTCCTGTCTCTTTTCTGGTGATTCAAATGTGGGATACACTGAGAGACATTGGAAGAGACTGAAATCACAGTTATTACCATGAGTGGTCCCAGGAGACAAGTGTGTTAACATCACAGAGCCACAGCCAGACCTTAAGTTTGTGCTACCGATGGGCAACACCTCATTTTCCGTTTTTTTGTTTTTCATTCTTAAAAACTTTATTTTAAGATTCTTTTAAACATTGAGATACCCTTAAAAACCATCTGCATTTCCAGCAAGGCAGATTTTAATGGCATATGGAGCATTATTTTAAGGATAACATTCATGAATTTTTCCTGTTAAGGTTCTGTTAGCCCCCAGTCCAACTCGAAAGGGATGTGAAACTGTTTTGGCAATTTCTAGAAGTTTGTGAAATAAACTCTATCTGTCCTTAGAAGTGATTCTGGCTCCAGAGCTGAACTTTTACCAATAAGCCATGGGGAAAGTTGAACAAAGTTCCCGTTGCTCTCCCTCTACCCAGCTTAGTTAACATCCTGGGTGAAACACTCACAGCAATTTCATGCAGAAGGAGGGTTCCCCAGGCTGGCACCAGGGATGTGAAACTCACAGAGGGGGCACCATTTGCACTGCAGAGCCCAGGAGACAAGACTACACAGCAGGTGCCCACAGCTGGTGTTCACAGGTGCAGCTGGGTCAGGTGGGGCTTGAGAAAGAGCATGGATCAATATTCCAGGGAGAAGAGCTGCACAGTGGGGTCCTGTGAAGGAGGGAGGGAAAAGACTGACTTTACAGAAAACCGATTAAGTACTGAGCCCTATGCCTGGCCTTGACATGTGCTTCCCAAACATTGAGAAGTGATTCTCTACTAGGGCTGGCCACATTCTGAAGGGGACATTGAGCAAAGTCTGGAGAATTTTTTGGTTGTCACAGATGAGGCCCCCTTTTCTGAGTCTTGGTAGGTCTTCTTTTTTGAGTCTGTGTATACAACCCCTTTTGTTTTCTAAGGGTCTGTCATCACAGTCTCCCATTAGGATGATGCATCTCCCTGGATGACTGTTTCAGGCTCCTTCTCCCTGGGAATCCAGGAATTTCAGGGCTGACTTTGGTCCAGCCCGGCAGGCTTCATAGCCAAGTCCTGCATCAACACTGCACATGCTGTTTGCTTGAGGGTTGCAGGCTGGGCACACTTCATGGGGCGTGTGAGGTCTGTTCATGTTCTGAGTCTATGGACTGTGGGAATAAGCAGAACCCAAAGTAGGTGCACAGAGAGAGAGGGTGGGAGGTGGCGGGGAGAGGGAGGGCCATAGAGAAAGGGCAAGCAGCCATCATCTCTAAAGACGTGAACACCGAGCGAGTCACGGCTCTTGCTCAGCTCACTCACCTGGGCTGCACCGTGGCCTCCAAGGTGATCTGAAGCCAGCTGGTGCTAGTGGAAACAAACTCAATGCTGGGACTTTGATTTTTTATTAAATCGTGAAATTATCACTGCTATGTTTTAAAAATTAATGGTTGGATTTAGGCTTACAATTGTAGCACATAATATTCAAAATGATACATTTGTAATATAATAAAGTATAAAAAATATTTTTAAAAGATGCCTGGACTCAGTGTTCATGCCTGTAATTCCAGCATTTTGTGAGGCCAAGACAGAAGGATTGTTTGAGGTGAGGAGTTCAAGACCAGCCCAGGCAAGACCGTGACACCTGACCTTTACAGAAAATTTAAAATGTAAAAAATGTAAAAAATTAGTAGGGCATAACACACATCTGTGGTCCCAACTACTCAGGAACCTGAGGTGGGAGGATCACTGGAGCCCAGGAATTCCAGACTGCAGTGAGTTATGATCACGCCACACACTCCAACCTGGGTAACAGAATGAGGCCCTGTCTCTATATTTTAAAAAAATAAAATGTAAAAGATGCATTTTTAAAAATAACAAAACTGCAAGTACAAGTGGGGTCCTGTGAAGGAGGGAGGGAAAAGACTGACTTTACAGCAAACCGATTAAGTACTGAGTCCTATGCCTGGCCTTGACATGTGTTTCCCAAACGTTGAGAAGTGATTCTCTACTAGGGTTGACCTAGTAAGCTTGTTGGGAAGTTGGTATGGAATAATGAGAAGAAAATTTTAAAGAGCTAAATAAACAATTTCATGATAAAAATCAAAATTCTAAGT
>NW_012103587.1:4080550-4084287 GCF_000951045.1 Mandrillus leucophaeus
TCCTGCCAGCTGCACAAACAAAATCAGCTCACTGAGACCATGGCATTGCAGTGGAGAAGGAGTTTGACATGAGGCTGGCTGTGCCACCTGGGAGACAAAGTGGTTAATCTAAATGAAGTAGGTGAAGGGTCACTGGTCTTGTTCTCTAAGGTGTTATCCGAGCATGTTGTCTCATGGCCGAGAGAATTAAGGAGCGTGGCCACAAAGGGTGAGGTTGGAGTAAAAGTTTAATAAGTGAAGAAAGAAAGCTCTCCACAGCATAGAGGGGAGCCCAAGTAGGTTGCTGTTTTTACAGTTGAATTAAAAAGCTTTTATAAGAAACTCCTCTCCTCTCTGTAGCTATTTGAGCAACTTATCTGTCAAGCTGTCTGCATAACTCCCCTTTATCTACGTAGTTGTGGGTATGTCTCTAGGCAAGCACAAAGCACAGCCTCTCTTGTCTGTATAACTGTGGGTTTGTTTTAGGTAAGCCCCCCTCTTCTCTGTGCAAATTCCCACAGAGCCCATCGTGCATATGCCTGAGATGGGGAGGAAACTTTTTCCTGGGAGCCCATTCATACCACAGGGGACAAAAGGCTTCTATACTAGACCCTGACTGCTTATCTGTGCAGATGCAGCCTGAGTTTTTCCCAAGCTGCTCTATTTTTGCTTGCAGCTGTGATTTTTCAGGCAGGCTGCTTCTTTGAGGACTAGCCTTAGGTGGCTACCTAACTGATTTTTCCCTTTTTTCTCCCTCAACATTATTCTCCCCAAGGGCTCAGAGGTTAGGGTAGGTGGCATGCTGACAGGTTGGGGATGCAATCATAAGAGTATGGAAAATAGTCCTCATGTACTGAGTCTGCTTCTGGGTGAAGGGCCACAGGACTGGCTGAGTTATAGGTCCAGGTCATCCAGTTGTTAGGAATGCAAAAACCTGAAAAGACATTTCAAATAGCCCATCTTAGGTTCTACAATAGTGATGTTATCTCCAAGAGTAACTGGGAAAATTGCAAATCTTATGACCTCCAGAGTAAAGGCTAGTAATTATTTAGAATTCACTCCCCTCTCACCGTCATAACTTGGTGGTTGTCCATTAGTTTTACAGGAACAGTTTAGTTTTTTTAGAAGGCCTGTTATAATTTAAACTATAAACTAAATTTCTCCGAAAATTTGCTTGGCCCATGCCCAGAAATGAGAAAAGACAGCCAGCCTGGCAGGGTAGAAGCAAGATGAAGTTAGCAATGTCAGATTTCTCTTACTGTCATAATTTTGCAAAGATGGTTTTGTCAGAGGCACTTGAACCAGAGCAACTCCATTTTGAATGAAGGCTTGGTAAAATAATGTTGTGACTTACTGGGCTGCATTCCCAGGACGTTAGGCGTTCTAAGTCACAAGATGAGATAGGAAGTTGGCACAAGACACAGGTCATAAAGACCTGGCTGATAAAACAGTTTGCGGTAAACAAGTCAGACGAAACTCACCAAAACCAAGATGGCGATGAGAGTGACTTCTGGTTTTCCTCATTGCTATACTCCCACCAGCGCCATGACAGTTTACAAATGTCATGGCAACATCAGGAAGTTACGCCATATAGTCAAAGAAGGGGAGGAACCCTCAGTTCCAGGAATTGCCCACCACTTTCCCAGAAAACTAATGAATAATCCACCTCTTGTTTAGTGTATTATCAAGAAATAACCATGAAACTAGGCAACCCGCGACTTATGCTGCTGCTTTGTCTATGGAGTAGCCATTCTTTTATTCCTTTACATTCTTAATAAACTTGCGCTTTCACCTCATGGACTTCCTTGAATTTTTTCTTGCACGAGATCCAAGAACTCTCTCTTGGGGTCAGGGTTGGGATCCCTTTCTGGTAACAGTTTTACATCAGAGAAAGAAATAGAATCTGTAAGATAGATGATTCATGGATGATAGGTAGATAGATAGATAGATTTATATATTGCAAAGAACTAACTTATACAATTACGAGGACTAGGAAAATCAAAATCTGTAGAGAGACTATTAGGAAGGGCAGGTTGGCAACTCTTGGGCAGGAGCTGTCCACAGGCACAGGCAGAAATCCTTCTTCAGGGTAACCTGAGTTTTGATCTTAAGACCTTTCAACTGATTAAGCCCACTCTGATTCTCCAGGGTAACCTTCTGTACTTCAAATCCACTAGTTGTGGATGTTCATCACAGGTACAATATACCTTAGCAGCAACAGCAAGGTTAACATTTGAATGACAGGGACCATATATGGACTAAATGTGTTTGCCCCCAAATTCATATGTTGAAATCCTGATCCCAATGTGATAGTTGTTGGAGGTGGTGGCTTTGGGAGGTAATTAGGTCACGAAGATAGAGCCTTCATTCATGAGATTAGATCCCTTGCAAGAAGAGGCCAGAGATCTAGCTAGCTTTCTTTTCACTATGTTACAATTCCAGGAGAAGTCAGCAGTACAATTTAGAAAAGGGCGCTTATTAGAACCTGGCCATGCTGGCACCCTGATCTTGGACTTCCAGCCTCCAGAACTGTGTGAAATAAGCTTGTATTATTTAGAAACCACACAGTCTATGGTAATTTTTATAGCAGCCAAACTAAGACAATAGCTTAGCCAATTAGACACATAAAACTGGCCAACCGGAACAGGAGTTGGAGTGACAGTTGGAATTCAGGAGGACCACTAGGAGCAAGAACTTCTCACGTCGTGTCATCATAATTTAAAAGTTGATAGATTTGGTATCCAGATTTCTGATGACTCTTTCAAATGAGAATGTCTGCTTTCATTTTAATCTTCATCCCAAAGTGGTGACAACTGACTGAGCTTAAGAACCAACCCTGCACTGAGGCCAACTGTCTGATGCAGGAATAGGTTTGATTTGGCACCTGGGTAACACTTTTCGGCATGGAGAGGGTGTGTGTGTATGGACAACAGCAGAAAGTAAAATCAGAAAGCAGGCCGAGTCACCTAGTTGAAGGAGAACAATGTCTTGCTCAAGAGCTTCCTGAACTTCTCAGCAGGGCTTTTAACTAAATTAGGGGTGGGGCAATTGCTAAGAGTACCTGTAATCAACTTGTTTAGGTTCAGGGTCTGAGACTGATCTGCATGACTTATTTCAGCCCTGGAGTTTGTGTCGGGATTATTCCAAAGTAGCATCATGCACCAAGTTCTCACATGATCTTATTCCTAATAACAGTAATCACTTATCCTTGACAGCATATTATGGGAAACTTTTTACCTAACCAAGTGTGAAAGAGAAAATCATTACATGTCTACTGATTGTTGTCATATACTATTTTATTTAACAGAAACATATTTTCCATGAATGATTTAATACAAGGAGACATAAAATATGCATGTGTTTAGAAACTCAATTACTCAGCTGAAAAACTCTATCTTATTATGGCTTCATTTCCTTGCCTGCTCCACACTCGCCATTTGAACGTCCTGAAAGGTGATTTTTGTACCTGACAAGCAGCGGATACCCTTTACAAAATTCATGTGTGTCAAATGCCTTGTCACACTGAGAAGAAGTGGACTATTTATTCAGGGTCTCATGGGAAATTTAACTCAGGCTTATCATAAAATCAGGCTTAAATTTGTGTTCAAAGACATGGTTAAATTCTATTCAGAAGGCCAGGTGCAGTGGCTCACGCCTGTAATCCCAGCATTTTGGGAGGCCGAGGTGGGTGGATCACGAGGTCAGGAGATCAAGACTATCCTGGTTAACATGGTGGAAACTCCATCTCTACTAAAAAT
>NW_012103587.1:4084427-4096308 GCF_000951045.1 Mandrillus leucophaeus
GAATACAATTCAACTATAGAGTGGTGAATATTATCATAAGATGTACAAGCAATCCTGAGACATTGTATCAGGGATGTAAGTCAAGATGTCTGAGGTTAGAGAAGCCTTCTTTAGAAATTTATGTCTAAGCTGAAGTCTAAAGTCCACAGGAAGTAGATCCAGTAAAGGAAGTAAAGAGAAGTCTTCAGACAGAGAGAACGGTAGATGTAGCAGACACGGCTGGTACGACAACTGTTCACCACTTACATTGCTTCTGCCAACTTCCAGCTAGGAGAACCTGCACCTCAGGGTTTGAAGATGCCCCTCCCTCTTTATTTGCTGAAAGCTGCAAGGCAGCCCTAAGAACAGGACAGTGGAAGTCACACTCCTACCTTCAGGTAGCACTCAACACATGAATATTTTCCAACCCCTTCAGTCTTGAATCAAGTGTGGCCTTATGACTAGCCAAGGCAGTAGTCATGCCATTGTGCCATTTGTGAGTCCAGCTTTCAAAGGCTTTGTGTGCTTCTGTTTTCTTTCTTGAACATCTGCCTCAGCATGAGAATATGCCTGCTTAGGATGAGAGACCACATGGAGAAGAGCTCATCTTTCTAACTGAATTCATCCTAAATTAGCCCACAGCGAGCCAGGCAGGTGAGAAAGCCACAGACAAAATTAGAAAAAAAGAAAAAAACACAAAATACATTAAGGTGAGAAACACTTCGCCAGCTCCAGTAAGCAAAACTTCCCAGTTAACCCATATTCTTGTGATTACAAGTAATAATAAATTAAACAATAATATTTCATTATGATGAATAATAATAAATAATCATTGTTCACAGTTTATTGAATGCTGGGGTTGTTTTACAGCATTATTATGGCAATAGCTAACTGATACAAACCATGTCATGGTTTTCACTGGTCTGACTGAAGACTTGATGACTAGAAGTCATTTTATTGCATTTTGTGTAGTTTTTCACTATTTTTCTGGTATTTTTCATCCCTCATAGTTCACCCCCTCCTCTTTTTCCTCTCTCTATAAATAATATTCTATTCATTCTTTAGTCAATAGGAGAAAGTACTTGGAAAATTACAATATGATTGATTATCTCTTTAATTATTAACCACATATGTGTCTTCTGAATCTATTTAGCAAAAGCGAAACTTCACTTCTTTGGGGAGAAAATATTCACTCCCAGTATTACAGGAAGTATGTTAAATGCAGGTAGAAGAATGCACTGCAACTTCTTATAACATGTAATACCCCAGTCTTAAATATTCCTATCTGTTTATCAAAGCCAACTATATGTAGGCATCATTCTTTGTCATAATAACACATATATCCATAACTCTTAAATTTTTTTCTAAACAAGTGTTCAACATTTCAGACTTTGCTTCATTGGCCACAATTAAACTCTCCATTGTTGAACCTCCCTAACATTTAAATAACTATTATTTTTCCTCATAGCTCAGTTGATAGCCCAGAGCCCTAACCCTGGGGATGTTTATCACCCACTGGAACAAATTAAGTGGCTAGAATTTATCAGTAAACGATATTGATTTATATTTGCCTTCATCCAGAGAAAATCTGAACCCAGACTGCAAAATCTCACTCCTGTTTTACACTTCACTGCACCTTTTAAGCTAGTGCCATGGATGAAATTCAGGTTTCTTCCTGAACTACTGTTTGGGTCTTATTTTTTTCCTTTTGGTTTCATTCTGTATCAAAGAAGAAACTGAGTTTCTGTGGATTATAAACAATGGAAGAGCTAACTCTCATTAAATACCCAGTTCATTTTAATCAGTTGTTGCAAGCGTATCCTGCTTGATGATCCCATCTGAGTAACTGAGGAATACTTTTTAAGAGGAAGAAAGAAGCTCGAGATGGTTTCAATATGCACTTTTCAGTGAGTCCAGAAATGAGACCAGGTGAGGTCCTCATGCTCACCAATGTCCGATGCCAAGGGACTCAAGTGGGTGGGCTGTAAACACCATCTGGTTTGACTTTGATTTCTCTCTATTTGATTGTCTACAGAGGTCCCAGAGGTGGACAAACTGGCAGCTGATTCTATACGAGGTTCACAGAGAGAAAAGAAATCTCTGCCTTGTTCCATAATTGCTCTTGTACAAAATAAAACCATCAACTTGGATCATTCATCCCAGAATAAAGAAATGTTTCATTTGAAATTTATATGTGCAGAATCACTTCCATTAGGATGAATCTGAGTTTGTCATTAACATTTTCATTAACATCAATGTTTTCTTTCTTTTAAAAGAGCTTTATTTTTCTATTTCATGCAAAACCCTCCACTGGGCAATGGAATCACAAAAGAGAAATGGGGAGTAGTCTCTTCTCAAAGGAGCTATAAGGCTTGTGTGTGTTCTGTTTATGATGTTGAGTTTCATGGAATTTTCTTATCATGCATGAGAACATCCATATTTCATCAGGAAAGTAGATCATTCCTAGTCAATAATTATACAGCTTTCATGTATATTTTATACTCCTCCTTGTGCTGCCATTACCTGTGAAAAGATCACAAACCCTTGCCCTTCTGAATTCAGCAATGACTGAACATATGACTTGCCTTGGGCAATGTAACATGAGCCTAAATATCGTGTGCCACTCGCATGAAGAAGTTTTAGAGGCCAGCATGTGTTTGCCAAGTTCTCTTTCCCACTGCTAGGATGACCAACAAAGTTCTAGACAGGTGACACTTCATTAGCTGTGTCCCAATGAGAAGATGCAGAGCAAGCCACAGCCAACTTACAATGAATGGACATGCAGAATGAGACAGAATTCAACATTTTGACGGCAGCCATTGATATCTTAAGGTATCGGTTTCTACAGCATAACCTGGCATATCCTGACTGCCACAATAGTTGAATTAAAAAAGAAGATAATCAAAACCCTGCCATCCATAAGAGAACACAGTTTGCCTTTTGTCTTTTATATTCCTAAAGCCCTTTTAACTCCCTGAACCTTCTGATTTTCCTCTAATACTTTATTAATAACTGTATACATTTATGATTTTTTTCTGAAAATAAAATTATATCAAAATAAAAGTATGATTATAGGTGAAGATGGGCCACACGTAGAGGGGTAGATACATAAAAAGATGTGCACATAGAATGATGCTATGCTCATTTCTGTATTCCCGGGCCCCACTCACACATCTCACACCTATTGGCCCTCAGTAAATTCTTATGAATTTAAATAAGCAGGGAGGGCTGCTTATGCATTCATGAGTGTGGACTTGCTCCAGGGGAAGGAAAACATCCATGTACTTCCTTTCTGGCACATGGCCTGCCGACCCTAAACATTTATTTCTGATTGATGAATATTTATGAAAACTGCCACTTCAATTAAAATATAAATGCCTCCAGCTAAATTAATTGGGATGAAGGAAAAAAGACTCATTTGCATTCTAGAAGATAACAAATGAGGGGCAGAGGTTGTCTTTGTTCAGAGTACAGAAAATAATTCAAGAGTTACCACTAGAGAGAGGGAACACAACTTGAATGCATTTCTGAATCAACAATCTTTGAAAATAGGGTTGCCATCTTGACTTTCTGGCCCAAATTACCAGGGGATAAGAGTATGTTTCAATTTAACATCCCTTACATAGGTTGCTAAGCTGCCACATGCCAAACACATGCCAAAGTGAAATGGGAGAAGTTCCCTTATCCCCCTTGCAGGACGTGTCAAACGATATGAATACAATGAATAGAGTGAAGAAAAAAAAAAACTATGGCATGGGACAAAGGGCCCAAATAACACATTTTCACAGAAGACGTACAAATGGACAACAGGTATATGCAAAGGTAGTCAACATCAACATCGCTAATCAGGGAAATGCAGATCCAAACCACAGTGAGATACCTCCTCACACTGGCTAGAATGGCTATTATCAAAAAGACAAGAGGTAACAAATATTGGTTAAATAAAATAACCAAAATATTGGTTAAATAAAATTTAACCAACAGGAATGAGGGTGAGGGAACCCTGTGCACTGTTGTTGAGAACATAAATTGTTATGACCATTGTGGAAAATGGCTTGGAAACTTCTCAAAAAATAAAAATATACAATTACCATATTATCCAACAACCCCACATCTGAAATCTACTCCATGTGCTGTGCTGTTTTTTAACACCTTGCTTTGTCATTTTTCCAGCTGTGTTACTCTGGAAGATCACTTTATTTTTTCAAGTATGTTTTATTATTTGCATAGTAGGAGTAATAGTGCAACACACAAATTATTATTGTGCAGATAAGAAGAAATAACTTATGAAATATATGTGCTTAACTCATTTAATTCTCACAGTAACCCTACGAAGTACTTTCCTAGTCTTATTCCAATGTTATAAATGAGAAGACTAAAGGACAGAATAAATTTTGTAAGGTTCTAGCACAACTGAATTAAGGTATCATAATGTTAACTCACAGGAGTCTGTCCCCAAACTGCATGTTCTAAACCACTAAGCTTTACATATTTGTTTTCAACTTTCGTATTTTATTTTATTTTTAGCTAGTCTCTGTGGCTTGTTTACACAAAAGCTATTCAGCACTCCCAATTTTCTTTCACCCTGTAAGAACTCCTCATACTAGAGTCTAAAGATTCCTACATTAAACACATCCCTTTTTCCTGTAGCAAAACTATGTTATAAATTCTTAGCCAATGTGATCTAAGAAAACCATTTCAGAGAGTCTCAGAGAATTTCTTTTTCTTCTGTGTAAAGATGCAGAGGTAGAGGACAAATGTCTGTAGTCATTCATTGTTTTTGTGATTTTTGACACTGTTGAGTGAAAATTTGATGATCAAACTGTTGAAGGCATCCTTTCGTCAGAATAAGCTATGTAATGCGGCAGTAACAAATAACACCTAATCTAACATTAAGCAGCATACAAAGTTGTTGTTTTTTTCTGTTACATTTGTTGTGGGACAACTAGAATTTGTGCTTATTTTAGGCAAACAGAAATATGGGCCAACAGAGTAGTGTTATTTTGAACACTGTTTGTTGCTGTGCCAATGGGAAGGAAACTCTGAGGGTCTCGACCTTACATTTAACTGGTCTTGGCCATACACGGCGTTTGTCCTTTCTGTTCTGTATTCTCCAGAACAAATTACTCATGTGGAACCACCTGACCATAAAGGCACTAGAAAGTTCAATTCTGCCATGTGCTAGAAAATGATTTGGTAAAACTAAGCGATTATTAATAGGGAAGATACAGTGGACAAACTTAGCATGCCAGAAGAGAAAAATGAGATCACACCATTGAAGCATTGAATCAACTCCAGATAGACTGATTCCATATATTCTATTAGGATAAAAGCTTATTGTTGAAGTAGATCTAGTTGAATATCCTGAAACTTGCATCTAAAAGCCATCTCACAAACACAGCTTCATGTCAATGGAGTTGGCTGCCTTCCTGTTTTGATACGCCACTCTCTCTGAATTTAAATGATCTTTCACTTCAGTTATGATTTCTTGTTTATTTATGTAAGCCAATTTGTATGAAGGCATCTGTTCTCCTTCAAAGAATACACACACTTGACTCCAAAAACCTGAATGAGTAATACTAAGGATCTAAACCCATGTGGCCCAGCCCATAGTCTAGTATGAGAAACAAATAAGAGATTCTAAAATTCCTCAAGCAATTTATTGGATAGAGGAGAAAAGTAACTTGAGTTTTTCTGGTAAGCATGCCTTTGGATTCCATTAAATGAAAGATATTAAGAGAAAAATGCATCATATCTAAATGTAGACATTACTTTGCTACTCTCTTTTGCCTGTTGTAGTATTAGTAGCTGAATTTCTATATGAGGATTAAGATACTCCTAAGTATTACTACAACATAAATTGAATAGGGTATGTTGCTAATTTTTAAGATGGAGCCAAGTATGTAGGTGTTTAGGGTCCTTAAGGGGAGATAGATGACAGATAGATAGATAGATAGATAGATAGATAGATAGATAGATAGATAGATAATTTTATTATTATCTTATTAACTTACCTCTTATTTGTCTTCAGATTTCCTTCCTTCCTTCCTTCCTTCCTTCCTTTCTTTCTTTTTCTTTCTTATCCAGTTTTCTCACCACTACTTATCAAAGAGAATATTTTCCCTATTGTGTATTCATGTTACCCTTGTCAATAATTAGTCCATATATTTATATCAATATATTATAATGCATGTGTACAAAGTAATATATTTATGCTTTATTATAATACATATATATTTTTTCTTTTTTTTTTGTCCTTACAGAGTCACATATCTGCCCTCAGCCATTCTTTATTCTCTTTTGAATCTCAGCAGGCTACTCTGTGGAAATGCATCATAATCAACTTACCTCTTATTTGTCTTCAGATTAGAAAGGAATCACTTGCAGGAAACCAGGAGTAGATAGGAGAGCAAGATCCATGCATTTGTCCTTCCTTCGGGCATCTCATTGCTGGATTACTACAACTGATGGAACCTTAGAGCAGCAATGAGCCTCTCTATGCACACTTCTTGGCTGCCTCCGGCTTTGATGCATGGGTGTAGTAAGAACTCCCACCACAATTGGATTTAAGGAACTGTAATATCCTGTGCGGTTTGCTTTATAATCTGTCCACATATTTGTAGATGGTCCCTTTATTAATCTATCTTTCACTTATCTTCATTTGCATGTGCCATATGTTTCCTGCTGAGCCCCTGAATTATAGGATTAATAAGAGAATTTCCTTGCCTTTTTATGTGCAAGTGATTTGCTATTATTCAGACAATAACAAAGATTTTGAAAATTGTCTGAGGAACATGGACATTGTATATTTGGTTCAATTTTCTGAAAAGACAATATTGTAGCTTTAGTTTTCATGCTCACTTGTTTTTATTAAAGGAGCTCTATAAAAGTTCCATTGAGAACCACAAAGGCATTTCTCTTCACTCTTGATATAACCTTGACAAAGCCCAGTGCAATTTCTTATTTCCACCTTGTCCTAGAAACTCTAAATCTTCCTGCCCCTGTCAACAAATCAGTTTTATAAAGATGAGAAATGTGCATTCAAGTTCTTTTAAAGGTTCTGTGTCAAAGAGTTCCACATTTTGCAATCATTTTAGACATCTTTGCAGTTGCAAAAGTCACCATTTGTAAGAGGTTAAAGAATATTTTCAAGCGATAAAAAGCTTTCATCTAAATTATTGAGTCAAAGGTTATTACCTCCATAGATTAAAGTCAAAGCATACAAGATATGGAGGATGTTGGGGTAATTCTACAGCAAGGCCTGTGGTACATCACCAAACAGTTTCTAAAGACAATATTTAAACCCCCAACTTTCTAACAAGACCTGTTCCAGACTAACATTCAGAATCTTTCCAGACCATTAAATCAGAACTGGATTCAAGTGAGAAGTATTTCTCTAATTGTTCCATGATTTGTAGTAGATTCATTTATTTTTTAATGTGAACAAGTTGCTGACTCTTCTCTGACCAATTTACATCTGCTGCAAAACTCACTTCTCACCAACTGTTTTTTTCTGCAGCGATGTTTCTCCATCCCAACGCCCTGATCATGCATCAGAATTTAAAGAAATGAAGGTATCCCAAAGCATCAGAGATGTAGGACAAACGGGACCTTATATTTGAAATTAAGTTCATTTGTAGAAAATTACATGAGCTACATGCTTTGTACATTGAATTCATGGTCTGAAAACTTTTACAAATTTTCTCTATAGTATATTCTTAAGGGTTTGGTGCATAAATTTATGTCTATCTCTTTATAAACACACATATGCATACATATATAAAAATAAAAACATGCATATAAATAAAATAGGAGGAGAGGAAACAAAAGCTATGAAAGGCTGTGAGCATAGACATTTAAAGATAAACTGAGGAGGCTAGTACCCAATCTCGTTTCCCTGCATGGACTACATTATAATTGCCCAAACTAAGAGCAGCCCCCGATAAACGCAGAGCCTGCTCAAACACAACCAGTTACTCAATGCTGGAACAAACAATGGGCAAACCAAAAAGACAATTGATCATATATATTATTTGCATCACATCTATAAATCCTTTAGAGATGTTATAAATATTTCATTGCAAGTCCTGTATCAAATGTAACAGATAAAGAAGAAAGAACATGGTCACTTTTTCCCCCTGAAGCTGGAGGTCCTGATTTTATGTTCAAAGGAAGTAATTGTTTGCAGTTTTCTTCATCGAGATCTTAGCATATCCCATGTTGCTCTTGCAGGCCTGGTGGCAGAGGGCATATTTATTGAAGGTGTCAGTTTTCCAGGGGAAAGAAACAATGAAAAGCCAGCACTGCTTCCAATAGTAGTGCAGTTGAACACGTCTGCTCAGGGAATTCCCATTGTATAAAGAAAGGAAATAAAAGGGGAATGCTTCCTGAGTGTTCAGGAATGTCAGTTGAAGGAGCTGCATGAAAAACTCACTGCTGCTGAATGTTGTATTGAAAACATTTAAATTCTAATGTCTGGAAAAGAAAACGCCATGTTGAGCAATTGCCAAGAGACAGGAGAATTGCTTGAACCAGGGAGGAGAAGGTGGCAGTGAGCTGAGATCACAGCACTACCCTCCGCACTCCAGCCTGGGTGACAGAGTGAGACTCTGTCTCAAAAAAAAAAAAAAAGAATGAACATATTACGTTTTATACATTACTTATGATTATTACTGAAATCAACTTTATCTTGGGGAATTCACAATGACTCTTGTAAATATTAATAACTAATTAATAGGTTGAAATATGAGCAACAAGTAAAACAGCCTGCACATTGTCACAGGGAGGTGAGTAGATGGGAGAACCAGGCTGTGAACCAACTTACTTAGCAAATGTTACCTATTATGACCTATGAGTGTTACATAACATGACCTACAAATGTTACATGCTATGACCTACAAATATTACATACCATGACATGAAAATGTCACATGTTATGATCTACAAATATTATATGCTATGACCTACAAATGTTATATACAATAACATACAAGTGTTACACACTATGACCTACAATGTTACATATTATGACATGCAAATGTTACCTACTATGACCTTGGAAAATCTACACACTCATCAACCCCTCTAGTTTGCTCAGTAGTTTGTAAACAGTGAAGAAGAGAATCTGTGAAAAATCTCTCCTCAAATGTCTCCAAAGCCATGGGAGTCTAGGCAGAAGATATCAATGATTTATTCTCCGAAAATTATTATCTCCCAATAATCGTTATAGTCAGTGAGCCTGTCTCTCTGTGAGTCAGGGGCTGTGGGCTGTCTACCCTCAGCCCATTCGGCACAGAAGAAAGACAGCAGTCACAATCAGAGAAATGACTCCCTGCCGTTCATTGATGCACCTATCTATCCATTCATTCTAAGCAGCATTGCTGAGCACTGAATACATTTAGGTTTTGTTTCAAGTAGTGAAGAGAGATGATTGATACACTGGCCCATCCTCAGCAACCTCACAGTTTGTTGGCAAGACAGCTTAAAGCAAAGAAAGTTATGGTACTACACTACATGCATGATGCAATTACTTGCACTATGCTCAGTGTGAAAACAGAGGGGCAGTGGATCCAGGGGAAAGAGCAATGGACCTTGAGAAACACCAGCTGGTTGGGTGATACAAGCCCAAGCTCTGCAACCAAGTCCCAGCTCCAGCATGGAGCAGCTCTGGGACCTGGGGCAAGTCACCACCCTCTCTGTGCATCAATTTCCTTACTTGTAAAACAGGTATGTAAGCAGTAGTTTACCTCTTTGGGTTAAATGAGGGAATTTGTGTAAAGCAGAGTCTAGTGCATGTTTAGTGGGGGTCAATAGGTGTTATTATGTTGAGTCCTACCTAGGGATTCAGGCAGTAAAAATGGATCGGTGATCCTTAAGGGGGTACAACAGGGGATATACTGTGGAGGAGCACATATTTTTATTTTGGTAAAGCAATTCACTACTAAAAATAATTGAATACTGGTATAAAATTAGACCTTATTTTTCATATGCAAACTAAATAAAGCAGACTCTAAACAAGGGTTAGTAAATTTTGCTGTAGAGTTGAATAGCAAATAATTTAAGTTTCTTGGGTTATACAGCTTCTTCTTCTTCTTCTTCTTCTTCTTCTTCTTCTTCTCCTTCTCCTTCTTCTTCTTCTTCTTCTTCTTCTTCGTCATCGTCATCGTCGTCGTCGTCACCTTCTTCTTTTCTTCTTCTTCTTCCTCTTCTTCTCCTTCTCCTCCTCCTTCTCATCTTCCTCCTCTGCCTCCTTCCTCCTCCTCTTTCTCCCCTTCTTTTTCTCCTCCTCCTCTTTCTTTTCCTCCTCTTCCTCTCCTCCTCCCCTTCTTTCTCCTCCCGTTTCTTCTCCTATACAACTTTTTAAAAATGTAAAACTGATTATTAGTTCAAAGGCCGAACAAAAACAGGCTATCAGCTGGATTTGACCTCCAAACTGAATTCGCTTGTGGGCAGAGTTTGCTGATCCCTTTTCCATATAGTATTAAAGTCTGGTGGCTATCTGAAGATAGAGTAACAATTCTCAGTGAAGAGAGCTTGGAAATAGGGGAAATCACTACCCTAGGGTATCTAGGGGAGGCAAAGCAGAATCTCAAGGTATGAGAATGGTCATTTTGTTTATTCACTAAAGAATGAAAGATACTGTTTTTTTGAAAATGAGAAATGCCATCCTTAAAACCATTGGGATCAAGAAAGTTCTTAATGCAAAGGATGAAGATTTCAGGCATCGTTGCTCAACAAAGGACCCAAGTTTGGGACCAGAGGAATCTATACATGAGGATGAGGTTGATCTACAAGCCAGGGCTTTCAGTCCTGAGGGGAAATGGCCACATGGCCACTTCATTCTGCCTCAAGCAAAGATGTCCAGGTAATATGAGGTTAAGCTTTGCTAAAACTCCAGGATGCATCTTTGGTTTCCTGTGTGACAGGACGAAGAGTCTTCGGATTGCACCTGAATGGAGAGAAGCTGTTTGTAAGTAATGAGGGCACCCCTCCCACCACCATGTTGAATTCAAATAAATCACTGTCTGTGCTTGTCTTTGTTAAGTGGTGGCGCTTGAGAAACAACAGTGCAGAATCAGAAGACCGTGTGTGCAGTGGTGTCCTACTCAACGATGGTATCACAGAAAATATGCCAGAAAGGAGGAGAGACTGGGCATGCCTGCATCTGGCTGCCTTTGGTTTTCTTCATAACTCTTGGAGGTGGCATAGACCAAAGGGGCCCTTGGATGTTGCCTGTGAAATGCAATAACTGTTATTCATAAAATGACATCAGTGATTGGCACCAATGTTAAAATAAAAAACATAAATTTGACATATGCACAATACCCACTAACATAATCTGCCCGAGCCCAGAAAGATTCTCTTTGCTTTCTTTATTGTGGTCGAACTAATTGTTCTCAACATCAGTTGTACAGTAAAATCAACTCAGTACATTTAAAATAACACTGTTTCCTAGATTCCACCCTGAGAGACACTAATTCAATGTTCTAGACATCAGTACCTTTTCAAAAGCCTCTCAGTGATTATAAAACCAGATGCAGAGAAGGGTATGGAAAAGGGGAATTGGGGAGGGGTTGATCAAAGGGTAGAATACATAGACAGAAGAAGCAAGACTCAGTGTTTGATAGGTCAGTAGCATAACCATAGCTAATAATAATTTATTCTATATCTCAAAATACCTAAAAGAGAAGAATTGGAATGTTTCTGACACAAAGAAAATATACATATTTGAAGTTATGGATATCCCAGTTACCCCGATTTCACTATTACACATAGTATCCATGTATAAAAATATTACATGTATCTCAAAAATATGTACAATAGCTAAGTACAATGGCTCACTATAATTTCTATAATCCCAGCACTTTGGGAGGCCAAGATGAGAGAACTGCCTGAGCCCAGG
>NW_012103587.1:4096628-4127892 GCF_000951045.1 Mandrillus leucophaeus
AAGAAAGAAAGGAGGGAGGGAGGGAGGGAAGGAAGGAAGGAAAGAAGGAAGAAAAGAAAGAAGGAAGGAGAAAGGGAAGGGAAAGAAGGAAAAAAATGTACAATTGTATATCATAAGAAAGATCTTATTTTTAAAACTCTGCTGAAAATTCATTGACCAGAAATAGTCACATGACCTCACCCAGCGGGCACCAGCAATCCTCAGCCCATGAGGTGAAGAGTCCATGTGTTCGGTGAACAGCACCCATGAGAGCAATGCTATCCTGTGCACAAGCAGAAGAAAGAGGAATCTATGAAAGAGAGAGTTCAGGGAAGGGGGAGTTAGGAAGCAAACAGGCTGCTATCATGCAGTGCAAATATGGTATAAACTCTATTATTCGCTGAGTGGGAACCACACAACATCGGCTTGCATAGACGTAGGACCAGCAGGCATCTGAGTTGTTTCTATTGCTTCTTTGGAAATGCCTTTGCTTCTAACTCAGAAACAGGCCTACACCTCTTTAATTACACATGTGGAAGTATGTTCCACAGAGAAGAGGTAGATTGTTTTACTGCTTCTTCCTAACTAGTTGACCCAGCCAATGCCTGCAGAGGCTTCGGTAGTTCTCACGTGTTGACGGCATCCACAAAGCTGGGGGCTCACTCATCAGGTTCTCCGGAAGGGATCCCTTCAAGTGGACCTGCTAATTTGCATAAACGTTCATCTTAAGGCATGCATACTAAGCTCACCCCATCTAATATGTCTCCTTGCATTTGGACTAATGTGTATTGGAGTTAAAACATCAGAAAACACTTAGACTTCTTTCCAAAGATGTGTGAGTCTCTGAGGTGCAGGACAGAAATTTGTTTTTTGTTTTGTTTTGTTTATAACCACTTTATCCAGACAGAAGGCTGGGATGGTTTGTAGCCTCCAGTGTTATTCTCTTTTCATTTAGTAAATGGTGGCTATAGGACAATGGGTACTTTTAAATTGTGTGCATATATTTCTCGGAATGGCTGCATTTCATTCATTGCCCCCAGAGATGCTAAAGCCTCATGCTGGAATAGAGATCCAAGATTCATCAAAACTGGCCACCAGGCACAGGCTAAGATGAAATAAAGTAAAAAATCCTGAAGCACCTTGGGAGTCATTTTCAAAAATATAAATGAAGTAACCAGTATCAGTTAGAATAGCTGTGAGAAACAGTTTATTCAAATGAGTGACTAAAGAGATTTTAGTGAAGGGACAATTAACAATGATCCTGTTAGTGTAACCGGAATAAAAACAAGATTGGGAAGCACCAAGGAGAAGCCCCTACTATTCTTTGTCCCGAGGTGGGAAATGGAAGACAGCTGGTTCTAGAACCTGGAGAAATCCAGGAGACAGCCTCCTTCATGGACAAGGTTGTGTCCTCATGTTGAGGAGCATAAACAGCAATGCTGGGCAGCAACACCACTGGGACAGAGTCAGGAGGATCACACTCGGAGCTCTCTCCTGCCACCCTCTGACCTTCTGGGAGTTTCTCCCATGGTCTGACCACAACTGGCAGCAAACTGCAGCCCTCCATCTCCCAGGGTGCAGAGCAGGAAGTAGGATTAACAAAAATACATCTTTGAGGGGCCAGCAGAAAATATCCAGGCATAAATCAAAGACAACATACTTGTTTTAGAAAACAGAAGCCTCTGATGATGAGTGTTATTGAACTTTGTTCATAATTGTGGAAAGCACTATGGTGATTTCTCAAAGAACTAAAAACAGAACTACCATTCGACCCAGCAATCCAATTATTGGGTAGTAAGGAATATAAATTGTTCTACCATAAAGAAACGTGCACACGTAGGTTCACTGAAGTACAATTCACAATAGCAAAGACATGGAATCAACCTCAATGCCCATCAACAATAGACTAGATAAAGAAAACATGGTACATATATACCATGGAATATTATGCAGCAGTAAAAAAAAAATGAGATCATCTCCTTTGCAGGAACATGGACGGAGCTGGAGGCCATTATCCTCAGCAAAAGAACGCAGAAACAGAAAAACAAATACTGCATGTTCTCACTTATACGTGGGAGCTCAATAATGAGAACCAATAGACACAAAGGGGGGAACAGCCAACACTGGGACCTACTTAAAGGAGGAAGATGGAAGGAGAGAGGATCAAGAAAAATAACTATTGGCTACCATGCTTATTACCTGAGAGAGGAAATGGTCTGTACCCCAACTGTATTAACAAACCTGCATGTGTACCCGCGAACCTAGAATCAAAGTTTAAAACAAACAAACAAAAAGAAAACAAATGCATTTCTATGACAAGTTGCAAATTTCCCATCTCTTCTTTTACTCATACTGAATCTTTTCAGCTCCTACTGGGCAGTGAGCCTGCAAATATAACAAGAGAAAATGAGTGGGAATGAGTCAGCCAGGAAAAAGGAGGTAAGCAGGGTCTGCTAGAAACATCACTAAATGCATGCTAATGCGTGGTATGAGGGTCTTAACTTGTGGATCCAGGGATTTTGTTCCACAGGCAGATTAGCATGAGAGGCCATTGAATCTGGTGTTTTTGCAAGTTTAGTAGTTTAGAGATAGAATTACACTGTTTTACTACATTGATTATTTCATAGTTAACTTCTTAATAAGGGGAAATGCCAACCTACGGAGTGTTGGTGACGACACACTCATTGTAATGCCTCACTGCTGAGAATTTGAAAAAGAAGGTGAAGGAAGAAAAGAACACGATCCATTCCTGTTAAGAGCTCCAGCTGGTGTGAAGGCAGTGAGTGTGGTGCTAGTGAGGGGAGCCAGGTAGGTCACCACAGGGCAGAGGACAGACCTCAGGTCAGGGCTGAAGACATGTGTGCTTTCAGAAGTCAGATGGGTGGATGAACTGGAAAGGATTAAGGCAATAGGGAATGGTGGGAGTTTTCTTCAACTGGAGAATTTTACCCTGTCTAAAAATCATATAAACCCATATATTTTCTTCAAATCTTGCACAGCCTAATAAATATTTTCAGAGAAAATTTAGTAGCCAGTGTTGATTTTTATTGTTGCTGTGATTGTCATTGTTGTTGTTTCTTCATCTTGGAGACATCAAGGGCATAGACAAAATCATAGAGAAGCAATGACCTTCTAATCCTCAATGGAGTTAAATTCCCCCAAATCCTCAGGGACTGGAACTCAGCTGAAGCTTCAGGAGCTCATAACCTCCTAAGATATAAATGATACAGATGTCATCACTAACGTGAGGGAGAGCTCAGCTCAGCGGAACCCAGCGTATGAGACAATAGGAAACTACATCACAGAACACGAGGGCACCGTGTTCCCCCACAACAGTGGGTCGGCGATGGACAACGCGGTGCAGACTGAGGGGTCAGTGCGTGCTTCATGGAAGAGGTGGGACATGAGAGAGAAAGGATGTTGGAGCTGAGAGGAGGCTGCTCCTCGGGCTCTAGATTTATGTTTTCAACGTCCTAAAGGACATTTCAAAAGTAACAGACCTCAGGGGGGCCTGATTTCTCTCACGAAGCTCTTCTTACTTTAGGAAATCTAGTTGTGGTTATCAGTAACCGCCTTCCCAGGATCAAGGACTAAAAGCATTCTAGTCGTTTGACATATTTTCCTCCCTTTCCTGTTCCACAGGCAATGGATCTTTAAAACTTGTTAATTCAGGTTATTATCAAAAAGCCAAAAAATAGGAAGCACCAGGCAGCAAGGATGTGGAGAAAAGAAAACACTTGTGTGCTGTGGGTGAAAATGCAAATTAGCAGAGTTATTAAGGATAATGGTATGGCGGTTTTCTGAAAAAGTAGAAATAGAATTATCATGTAGTCCAACAATCCTACTTCTGGGTATTTACCCAAGAGATTTGAAATGAGTTTTATCAATGAGATCTCTGTACTTCCACAATCATTGTAGCACTATCCCAATATCACAGTTTTGGGATGGAACCCAAAACTACTGCAAGGTGCCCCGTCCTCACCAACGTCTCTTAGAGATAGAATTACACTGTTTCACCACATTGATTATTTCATAGTTAACTTCTTAGTTAGGGGGAGTGCCAACCTGTGGCTTCCACTTTCTTGTGTCAATCCATTCCATTGTTTAAAGAAATTCAATAGGTTTTTGGGGAACATTTGGCAGACTCGCTTTGAGGCAGACTCGCTTTGCTTGAGCTTGAGGCAGACTCACTTTGCTTGAGTGTGTCCTTGTGAAATGGCCTGAGGGTCCCTGGACACCCTGTGCAGTGGCATGGTCCTCCTTCATGCCCTTCTTTCCATAGGTCGCTCTCAAGCCAGACAGCGGATTTAAAGCTGAGCTGAACCTCATGCTGGCTGGGTTTCCTTTGGTGAGTTTACTTAACCAGTTTCAGTCTCAAGTTCTTCATCTGATAAGTGGGGATAATATTAATACTGATATCACAGGGTCTCTATGGAGCTAATAAGACAATGCAAAATTCCAAGCACATAAGGTGTAAGCACACATGTCAGTGAGTGGCATTTTGTTCCTGTTATTTATTATTATCATTATTATTATTATTTTAAGACAGTCTCCCTCTGTCTCCCAGGCTGGAGTGCAATGGCACGATCTCGGCTCACTGCAACCTCCGCCTCCTGGGTTCAAGCAATTCTTTGCCTTAGCCTCCTGAGTAGCTGGGATTACAGGAGCCTGCCACCATGCCTGGCTAATTTTTGTGTTTTTAGCAGAGATGGGGTTTCACCATCTTGGCTAGGCTGGTCTTGAACTCCTGACCTTGTGATCCACCCACCTCGGCCTCCCAAAGTGTTGGGATTACAGGCATCTCTAGACCAGGGAAGAAATATGTTCTAGTTCCCCTGTTAGAGCCACTGCCTTTCTCAATATCACAAGGGTAGGAGACAGAAAGAAGGGATGGGCAGGGTGGGGAAAAGAGCAACTTGGAAACCTGGTTTTGGGTCTCAGATAGGTCTGGATTTGAGCTTAATTTCTGTTACTTATTAGTTTTGAATATTGGGCCTGTGAGCTTAACATTCCTCTTCTGTAAAGTGGGGATAGTCATAGCATCTACCTCAATGCGGTGCCATGAGGGTTCAATAATATGACACATACATCAGAATATTGAATAATGCTGTGTGAATAATATATGTTCCAGGGCCTGACTCTAGAACTTCCAATCAGAATCTTTGGGGTGGTCCAGAAGTGCACGTTTTTAATGAGTTCTCCTCCACGTAAAGTTCACATCAGTCCTGAAGAGATTCTGCAGCCATAAAGGTGGATGTTTCCACGAGTGTTCGGGACACCAACTCATCCTCATTAGACATTAGATCCATGCTGGGAATCCTCAGGCCAGCAATTTGAACAAGCTCCAGATCCACCAAAGCTGCAGTCAGAAGAACAAGACACAGATAAGGGGTGACAAGAACAAGAAAGCTTCTGAGAGTGCAGGATTTTTTTTCATCCAATTCAATGCTCTGGAGAAAATTAAACAGGCCAATCAATCACAGGTGGACTCTTTCTTCACTAATTGCATCCTGACTCAAAGTCCTTTCCCCTGAAATGTCTTTCCGTTTTCTACTTGCCTTCAAGTTTTTGTCTTTAGCATTGATTTTCAGAATTCAAATATAATTTGTTTAGCTTAAAAACAAAAAATGAAAACCCGTTGTTCTTCTCTGAGGTTTCTGGATTAATAGTTTGATTCTTTTTGGAAAATTCTCAGTTATTCCTTCTTTGAATAATTTTTCCCCTCCATGTTTTTTCCTTCTTCTTTTGGGTTTCCAATTATATGCATATCAGACTGAAATCACCCCACAGGATATGAAAAGTAGGTTCTATGTCTTCATTCTCTTTTCTATCTGTGGTTCAGTTTTGGTAAATTTTACTTCAACTAGACAAACTACTTTAAATTCCTTTTAATCATTATTTTAAACGTTTAGTATTTATATTTTATTTAGACAAACCATATTCAAACTACTGAAAATCAAAGATAAAGATAAAAACTTGAAGTCAGGTGATGGTGATACAAATTTAACATCTCACTTGGATGTGGTTACTAATATCAAAAGAACCACCTTTAGCCTCGTCACTCTTGTTACTTGATCAGCAGGATTTCTAGCTCTCTCTAGTAATAATATATATTGTAACTGAGCTATAGTATACATATTACATATACTGTGTATATATATATTATAGCTGAGCTATAGTATACATATTACATACACATATGTAATAGTATACATATTACATATACATGTATGTAATACGTATTACCCATATTACACATATAGTAATATAGGTAATACGTATTACCTATATTACTATATGTAATATGCAAGTGTACATGTATATGTAATATGTGTATGTAATATGTATACATATACATAACATGTGCAATGGTATATGTATTACATATATTGTAATGCAATATAATTGTAATACTATTGCATACATATTACATACATTATATATCTTTCTATCTCTATGTTTACCTATATCTATCTCTCTATTAAGAAAGTCGGTTTTAGGTTCCTGTGATTTATCCTCATTATTTCACTTAAATTCCACAATACAAATTTCCAGTTTTACTGATGAAACTAAAATATAGACCAATTCTGACTTGCCTAAGGTCATTACACTATTAGATAACAAAAATAAAATAAGAACCCATACAAAATAACCCCAAAGTCCACATAATTTTGAATTTTCAGGATTGCACTTTCTATCAAATAAAGTACACTCATTCTTCAGAATCACAGATTGCTGCAAATGGATACTCTGACTTCCAGAGACTTGATGACATTGTTTCCTCTCTCCTCCCATAATTTTTTGTGTGATACGTGGATGCTGGCAGCTTCTCCAAATAAGGCATGAATCAAGAATGTACTCTCAACATGAAATAGCAAACCAAAGACTAATTATATCTACTTAGGTCTATCATAAAAATGGACACCAGCTTGCCTAATTATTTCAGCTGCCAAGAACACCGACCACCAAAGTAGCATGACAGATGGATCTCACCAAAGCCTTGATATGATCTGAGGACAAGAAACTCAGGGAAAATGTGTTGATCCGTCATTTAAGAGGCAAAGGTATCCTCCTGTACTGGTGTTTGTTGGTAAATGTTGACACCCATTATATGTTAATAATCATGTTTTAGTTTCTCTTTTTTGTTTCATTTTCTATGTACCACATTGAATAATACTCAGATGAAGTTGGATTATAATTTCTTTTCAGCTCAATAAAGGTAAGCAAATATATAGCCAGGGCTATTTTAACTGGAAAAAAAAAGAAACCTACTACTAACAGTATCTTACAAGAAAGGTGTGTAATTTTTTATGTTATAAAAAACATGGAGGCACGTTTTATGTATGTCAGCAGTCAAATGGTGACAGGACCTTGGATAAACATCTGGGTTCTCTAGGAGCCCACCTAATGTTTCAAGAAGATTGTAACTATATTCTCCTATAGCAGCATCTAAAGAAGAGAAGATGAAGCTAATTCTCATATCTATATTTTCTTAAATGAATAATCTTAACCCAAAACACTGCTAGAAAATTCCTTTTGCTCCTCATTGGCTGGATTGGGTCATATGGTAACCTATAGCTACAGAGAGGATGAGAGAGTGAGTATCTGACACAGTGATTGGAATAAACCTAACCATGATCTAGTGCTGGAGAGGTGGCACTTAGACAGAGTGATGATGCCTAAACTTCAGAAGTACAGTTATCTGGCTCCTCTAAGACCTGGACTAACTGTACATCATTGACAAGCCAAACATCTGATCAAGAATCACATTGGAAGACTTCTCATCAGTGTTGTCTTTGTAAACAAAGGACCCCTATCTACCTTTACATTCCTTTTCTTCCTTGAACTTAAAAGCCTATAAAAACAAACAAACAAAAAAACAAGCAAAAGTATAGTATTAGTGTGTTTCCACACTGCTTATAAAGACCATACCTGAGAATGGGTAATTTATGCAGGAAAGAAGTTTAATGGACTCACAGTTCTACATGGCTGGGGAGGCCTCACAATCATGGTGGAAGGCAAGGAGAAGCAAGTCACGTCTTACATGGATGGCAGCAGGCAAAGAGAGAGCTTGTGCAGGGAAACTCCTCCTTATAAAACTGTTAGATCTCATGAGACTTATTCACTATCACAGGAAAATTGCAGGAAAGCCCCACCCCCATGATTCAGTTACCTCCCACCAGGTCTCCCCCACAGCATATAAGAATTGTGGGAGCTACAATTTAAGATGAGATGTGGGTGGGCACACAGTCAGACCATATCATTCCTTCCCTGGCCCTCCAAATTTCAGGTCTTCACATTTCAAAACCAACCATGCCTTCCCAACTGTCCCCCAAAGTCTTAACTCATTTCAGCATTAACTCAAAAGTCCACAGTCCAGTGTCTCATCTGAGGCAAGGTAAGTACCGTCTGCATATGATCCTATAAAATCAAAAGCAAGTTAGTTACTTACTAGATACAGTGGGGGTACAGGCAATGGGTACATACAGCCATTCTGAATGGGAAAAAATTGGCCAAAACAAAGGGGCTACAGGCCCCACGCAAGTCTGAAATACAGCGGGGAAGGAAAATTTTAAAGCTCCAAAATGTTCTCCTTTGACTTCATGTCTCACAATCAGGTCACACTGATACAAAATGTGGGTTCCCATGGACTTGGGCAACTCCACCGCTGTGGCTTTGCAGGGTACAGCCTCCCTCCTAACTTCTTTCACAGGCTGGTGTTGAGTGTCTGTGGATTTTCAAGATACATTGTGCAAGATGTTGGTGAATCTAACATTCTGGGGTCTGAAGGACAGTGGCCCTCTTATCACAGCCCACTAGGCAGTGCCCCAGTAGGGACTTTGTGTGGGAGCTCCGACTCCATGTTTTCCTTCTTCACTGCCCTAGCAGAGGTTCTCCATGAAGGGCCCACCCCTGCAGCAAACTTCTCCCTGGGCATCCAGACATTTCCATACATCCTCTGAAATCTAGGCGGAGGTTCCCAAACCCCAGTTCTTGACTTCTGTGCACTTGCAGGCTCAACACCATATGGAAGCTACCATGGCTTGGGTCTTGCATCATCTGAAGCCATGGTCTTAGCTCTATACTGGCCCCTTTCAGCCATGGCTAGAGTGACTGGGATGCAGTGCACCAAGTCCCTAGGCTGCACACAGCAAGGGGACTTTGGGCCCCGCCCATGAAACCATTTTTAGCTCATAGGCCTCCAGGCCTGTGATGGGAGGGGCTGCCTAGAAGACCTCTGACATGCCCTGAAAACATTGTCCCCATTGTCTTGGGGATTAACATTTGGCTCCTCATTACTTATGCAAATTTCTGGAGCCAGCTTGAATTTATTCTCAGAAAATAGGTTTTTCTTTTCTAGCAGATCATCAGGCTGCAAATGTTTTCAAACTTCTATGCTCTGCTTCCCTTATAAAACTGAATCCCTTTAACAGCACTCAAGTCGCAGCTTGAATGCTTTGCTGCTTTGAAATTTCTTCTGCCAGATACCCTAAATCATCTGTCTCAAGTTCAAAGTTCACAAATCTCTAGGGCAGGGGCAAAATGCTGCCAGTCTCTTTGCTAAAATATAACAAGAGTCACTTTTACTCCAGTTCCCAACAAGATCCTCATTTCCATCTGAGACCACCTCAGACTGGACTTTATTGTCCATATCATTATCAGTATTTTGGGAAAAGACATTCAACAAGTCTCTAGGAAGTCCAAACTTTCCAATATTTTCCTGTATTCTTCTGAGCCCTCCAAACTGTTTTAACTCCTGCCTGTTACCCATTTCCAAAGTCACTTCCACATTTTCAGGTATCTTTACAGCAGCACCCCACTCTACCAGTACCAATTTACTGTATTAGTCCATTTTCACATTGTTAATAAAGACATACCCATGACTGAGTAATTTATACAGGAAAGAGGAGTAATGGACTCACAGTTCCACATGGCTACATGGCTACATGGCTGGAGAGGCCTCATAATCATGGTGGAAGGCAAGGAGGAGCAAGTCACGTCCTCCATGGATTGCAGCAGGCAAAAAGAGAGCTTGTGCAGGGAAACTCCCCCTTATAAAACCATCAGATCTCATGAGATGTCTTCACTATCACAAGAATAGCATGGGAAAGACCCACCCCCATGATTCAATTACTCTCCACTGGATCTGTCCCACAACACACGGGAATTGTGGGAGCTACAATTCAACATGAGATGTGGGTGGGGACACAGCCAAACCATATCACGTATCCAGCCTAGTGTTCCTCCCTCCTTTACCCTACCATATTCTTGATCATGCAAACAAGCTATATTTATTTGGGCTACAGAGAAACGTTTCTGATTGGAACAATGGAGTGGTACAGAAAAAACAAGCTGTATGCTTCACACATTTGCCAGTTAGGTTTACTTAAATATCCAAAAATGTGTTAAATTTTAACACTAGTGTTTTTTCAGTGTAGTTCCCTGATTAACAGCATAGCCATTACCTGGGTCCATACTAGAAATGTGAATCGTTGGGCTCTACCCCAGATCTACAGAATCAAAAGTGCCATGGAATACACCAATTAGCATTTCACCAAGCTCTCCAGGTGATTCTGATACATGCTGAAGTTTAACAGCCAATGCTTTAGAGTATGAGTTTGCACATTTTCTTTGAAAAACCAGGTAGATTGTGGAAAGCAGTATGATGATCCCTCAAAGAGCTGAAAGCAGAACTACCATTTGACCTAGCAATCCCATTACTGGATGTATATCTAGAGGAATATAAATCATTCTGTTATAAAGACACATGCATGCATATGTTCATTACAGCACTATTCACAATAGCAAAGACACGGAATCAACTTAAATGTCCATCAATGATTGCATAAAGAAAATGTGGTACATATACATGGAATACTATGCAACCATAACAAAAAAATGGAATTTTTTTTTGCAGGAACATGGATGGAGCTGGAGGCTATTATCCTTAGCAAACTAACACAGGAACAGAAAACCATATGTTTTCACTTATAAGTGGGAGCCAAGTGATAAGAACTTATGAACACAGAGAAGGAAACAACACACACTGGGGTTGATTTGAGGGTGGAGGTTGGGAGGAGGGAGGGGGCAGAAAAGATAACTATTGGGTACTGTGCTTAATACCTGGGTGATGAAGTAATCTGTGCAACACCTCCTGACACAAGTTCACCTGTGTAAAAAACTTTCACATGTATCCCTGAACCTAAAATAGAAGTTTAAAAAAAAGAAGGACCAGTAAATATTTCTGGCTTCAGGAGCAATGTATCTCTGTTGCAACAACTTAATTCCGTCTTCGCAGTGAAGAGTGGACATAGGCAGTGTATACAGAACATGGCTGTGTCTCAATAAAACATTTACAAAGAGCAGGTATTTACAAGAGCAGGTAGCCAGTCTTGATTGGGCCCACAGCCTCCTGTTTTCTGACCTCTGCTTTAGAGGTAAGCGTCCATCAGAGAGGTTGCATCATCATTGAATGGTTACTTGATTGTCTTTCCAATAGACTATGGGTTCCTTGAGGGAAAGGATTATATTTACTTTTGTTTATTTGTTTCTACAGCACCAGTAATAAGCATGGTTCAGAGCTGACACATAATAAACTCTTATTTCACAAGATGCTGAGGAGAGGAGATAAACCTCAAATATTATAAAGGCAAAATGAGGTACCAGAAGTAGTCTGTAGCTTCTTTAAAATTTTGCCTGAAGTAAGACCTCAATTGAAGAGGATTGCAATGTTTTCTGCATTGTCCTTAACATTTCTACTCTTCGACCTGAAATAGCAAGAATTGAGTGAAATATGAAGAGATAATGTGCGAAACAAATTTGAATATTCTGCTTCAGATTTTTCAGGGGAGATCATGGTGCTGCTCCCTGTTTACAACTCTGTCTCTGAGGGTTTTGCAGACCATGAAATTGGAGTTCTGCTCCTTTTACAATGGAGACATTCAAAGGAAAGACACAACCTTTAGTCTCTAGCCATAGTGTAAAATTAGGATTAAGAAACCATGGAGTTCATTTGGTTGAAAAATTGAGGAAGACACAGTCTGTAGTCTTCAAATCAATAGTTATTTGGGAAATAAAAGCACAATATTGTTGCTGAGAAACCATCTCTTCACCGTGGACCACATTTAACTGAGATGCCAGATGGGGCCATAATTGGGAGAGAGAATCTTATGAGGCTACATTAATTTAATATGATTGACACCCAAGTCATAACTCGACCTTTACACCATTATTGGATAGGAATGTTTTCCACTCTATACCACATTTAGTATATTTAAAGAGGAAGGATACCTCTCACCATCTCCTAGTCATTGTAGAAGAAAAAGTTTTGTGAAATATTTCATGTTGCACTTCCCTCCAGGTCTGTTTTCAGACATAGTGAGGAGCCTGGAGTTTTCCAGAAGTTTTCCAAGCTGTTGAGAAATGACACCAAGCAGCAAACTCACAGAGGGAAGAGGGAGAGTCAATTAGAGTTCCCAGGAAGGTATGAGAATATGCCACAGGGATATGGAAGCAAACATAGTTATACAATTGGAAGCAAAATTCAATTTTAAAGTGAAGAAAGTTATATAGTTTGGCTTTGCATCCCCACCCAATTCTCATGGAGGTGATTGGATCATGTGGGCAGGTTTCCCATGCTGTTCTTGTAATAGTGAGTTCTCACGAGAGCCTGCTGTTTGTTAAGTGTCTGGCATTACTCCTGCTCTCTCTCTCTCTCTCTCTCTCTCTCTCTCCTGATGCATGTAAGACATGCCTTGCTTCCCCTTCACCTTCCGTCATGATTGTAAGTTTCCTGAGGCCTCCCCAGCCATGCAGAACTGTGAGTCAATTAAACCTCCTTTCTTTATAAATTCCCCAGTCTCAGGTAGTTCTTCACAGCAGTGTGAAAAAGGACTAATACAGAAGGTAAGATTAATATCATTACTATCAGGTTGAACTAACTAAGCAGAAACCTGAAGAGATCCTCCACTTTAATACCTTTTAGTAACTGACTTTTTTAGGAAGTAATCAATTCTTGACAGCAATATAAACTTACAACTAAACAAAGTGCATTAAAAACAAAAGTAACAACATTTTATGACTGATTTTTTAATAAAAATTCAAGACTTTTTACTAACTTTTGTTAATGTCTGTGATATCGAGGTTGTTTCTGCTTGGTCTGTGTCTGTTGTACATGAAGGGTGGCGATCTTATACAATGCTGGGTTCCTGTGCATCTCCTCCCAGCTCTATGCTCAGCACTGTCACTGCAGTTGTCTGAAATTGGCCAGCGTGAAAGTATTTACACCAAAGAAAGCGGCAAACTGTACACCAGGGGTTTTTCTCACTGGAGAGCCAATTATTAAATACTTGTCAGCATACCCCAGCTGAAGTGCCATTCAGACCTATAGTCCAGGCAAACAATTTCCATGTTGAGGCTCTCATTTAAGAGCAGACATGAATATAAGGTTTCTCTTTGATTAGAAATGTATTTTCTGCCTTTTAAGCAAAATGTCCACTTGAGAGGCAAGCTAAAACAGAATTTCTGGCAGTGCATACTGAGAAAATTCCCCTAGCGGATTTGCCCTGGAAGCCTCACGTGGATTTTTAGAATGCAAAATCCTTTTATTTTCCTTTTTTTGTCTTTTGAATCAACACTTCACTGCTCTCTTTTTTCTACCCTCTGCATCGTTCATCCTGCCTCCCATTTGTAATAGAGGCATCAGTCAGGAGGCATGAAGCTGGTCTGTCTGGGGAAATAAATGCATGGGCAGGCTTTCAAGTAGCTATACAATTTCTCTCTATTCTGTCACCTCTGCAATTCTATTCATCATGTTAAGAATGTACACATCAAGCAAAACCGTGCTCCCAAGTCACACAAATGGTTGTGGAATCAAGCAGTATCACATTGCTCCTATGGGCAGTTTATGGTTGAAACATCTCTCCAATGAGGGTTAAAGAAAGACATTCACTTTGATGGATTTTGAAAAGTGTATTAAGCCTTGGAAACTTGTGAAGGAAGATCCAATCAACTCTGCCAGCAACCAGAGGAAGCCACTGCCGCCTCTCAGTTGGAGAAACAGAGGGAAGATGCATTGTTATTAGAACCAGGAGCAGGGCCGGCCTTCAGAAGCTGGAATGGAAGTCAGCCTCTTTCAGGGAGCTGGAGCCAGCTAGGAGATGCTGGGAGCATTTTGACAAAGATGTCTCAAAAGGCAGAGAGGGTGGAAGATGAAGGTCCTGGCTATTCCCTATCTCCTCCCTGATAATCTCTGAAGTACCTGGGAAATTCAGTCTGGAATTGGGCACCACCCCATACAATGCAAAGTAATGCCAGAAAAAAAGAGGCAAAGGATATGAGGGTCACCCAACCAAAACAGCACCCTCTAAACATGTTGGCAGGTCCCAAAGGTGATGACCTAGGAGAAGTTCCTCTGAGCTGCTTTCCACACCAAAGGCAGCAAGTCACTGGTGTTATCCTGCAAACGCCTTCCTAACTGCCTCCTAGGAAAGTGGAACCTGGTGTAAGTGGCTTAGAAGCACCCCCAAAGAAGATGCCTGTTGCGTCCAGTTGCAACTTGTTCCTTCCCGGAATATGCCTTTATCACCCACAAAACATCGTTCTACATTCTTCCTTATTCCAAAGTGCTGACGTTTTCCAAGGTGGTGACAATACTATGCAATTCCTCCATCTCCCTTATAGTCAGGAGAGGCTGTAGAACATAGCCACTGTAAGTGGAAACCAATGATATGCCTCTCTGGAAACATTCCAGTGTCTCTGAGGATAAAGAGGAACAGATTCAGTTTCCATGAATGTTTTACCTTCCCTTCCTTTTCCTTCTGTCTTTCTTTGTCCCCATCAGAAACAAGGCCTTAATGCCTACAGGTAGAGCAGCTATTTGTAACCCAGGGTTCATGAGCTAAAATAGATGGTGAAGCACAAAACCAGGAGCTTTCTCTTATCACACGTATAACACGAGTAAGGCAAACCAAATATTTACTTGAACCATTTTGGTTGTATTTCTATCTTTTGCAACCAGATATGATTTTAAATATTAAACCACCTAAAAGCAAAACATGATAACTGATGCCATAATGATATAGGGGTAGAAAAATAAAAGATTTGAACTCAAAACATCCGAATTCAAACTCTGGCTCTGTTACTTACAAACCATGTGATCTTAGGCATGTGGCTGAATGTCTCTGGGCCTTGGTTTTCCCATTTATAAAATCACGGTGATGATAATTCCTGTTGGGTCTGGTTCCTTTTCAATATTCTGCAGCCTCAGAGCCTACGCACATGCTGTTCCCTCTGCCTGGAATGCTGTTCTTCTTTTGCTCCATTGACTCCTACTCACCCATGAGATCTTAGATCAAACATACTTTTCTTTCAGTAAGTTGCATTTGTTGTCCTCTTAGACTCAATCAGATTTCAACCTCTTAGACTTTCTCTACCCTGTAGCTTTTCCTTCTTTTTAAAAACACTTTTATTGGTTGGGCACTGTGGCTTGTGCCTGTAATCCCAGCACTTTGGGAGGCCGAGATGGGCGGATCACTTGAAGTCAGGAGTTCAAGACCAGTGAAACCCCATCTGGCCAACATAGTGAAACCCCATCTCTACTAAAAATACAAAAATTAGCTGGGCATGGTGGTGTGTGCTTGTAATGCCAGCTACTTGGGAGGCTGAGGCAGGAGAATCTCTTGAACCCGGGAAGTGGAGGTTGCAGTGAGCCAAGATCGTACGACTGCACTCCAGCCTGGGTGACACAGCGAGACTTCATCTCAAAAAACAAAAACAAACAGACAAAAAAATCTTTTATTTTAGGTTCGGGAGGTACATGTGCAGGTTTGTTACGTAGGTAAACTTGTGTCATGGGGGTTTGTTCTACAGATTATCTCCTCACCCAGGTATTAAGCGTAGTACCCATTAGTTATTTTTTCTGATTTTCTCCCTCCTCCCACCATCCACCCTCTATGTGTCCCTCTATGTGTCCCCTCTATGTGTCCATTGGTCTGATCATTTAGCTCCCACTTGTAAGTGAGAACATACGGTGCTTGGTTTTCTGCTTCTGTGTTAGTTTGCCAAAGATAATGGCCTCCAGCTCCATCCACATCCCTGCAAATGGCATGATCTCATTCATTTTAACGGCTGCATAGTATTCCATGGTGTGTATGTACCACGTTTTCTTTCATCAGTCTATCATTGATAAGCATTTAGGTTGATACCATGTCTTTGCTGTTGTGAATAGTGCTGCAACAAACATATGCATGTATGTGTCTTTATAATGAAATATTTATATTCCTTTGGGTATACACCCAGTAATGGGATTGCTGGGTTGAATGGTATTTCTGTCTTGAGGTCTTTGACAAATCACCACACTGTCTTCCACAATGGTTGAACTAATTTACACCCCACCAACAGGGTAAAAGTGTTCTCTTTTCTTCACAACCTCATCAGAGTCTGTAATTTTTTGACTTTTTAATAGTAGCCTTTCTGACTGGTGTGAGATGGTATTTCATCGTGGTTTTGATGTCCTTTTCTCTAATAATCAGTGATGTTGAGCTTCAGTGGCGTATTTGTTTATATGATTATGCCATGAATTCCTGTCTCCTCCATGATACTGAAGACTCTGTGAGAAGAAGAACCCTGCATAAGTCACTTAGCAATACACCCTCAGCATCTCCTAATGCTTGACCATGCAGCAGATACTCACTGCCTAACAAATGGATGGATGAGTAAGTTCTGAATTTCAAATACATATGTGTCTATGTAAGTGGGGAAAATAAGAACATTTATATTGTTGAATTGCTTAGACTAATGTGTTTTTCCAGAAGTTCCTGGCACAGTATTTATCAAACTCTACGCATTTATAACTGTGCAGTTGTGTAGTATATTATTATCTAGCCATGCAAATAAAAACGAACTCTTTGTGATTCAACACTAATGTGCTCCCAATTGTAATGACTGCTGTTCTCACAGATTGTTGTTTCTGTGGTCAAAGAAATGAAGCGAGATGATGTGGCGATTGTCCCTGACCCAACGACTCCTGGTCTCCGTAATCACGGCATAGAGAAAAAGAGGAGCAGGGATTTATCACAGAGATGTATTTTATGTAGTAAGTTATTTTTCACATATATATTTTTCTCTCTTCTTGTGATAAAAGGGTGGTTATTTTTTACAATTACTCATATGAAGTGTCAATTTGATTGAATTGAAGGATGGAAAGTTCATCCTTTCTGGGTGTGTCTGTGAGGGTGTTGCCAGAGGAGATGAACATTTGAGTCAGTGGACTGGGAGAGGCAGACCCACCCTCAATCTGGGTGGGCACCATCCAACTGACTGCCAGCACGACTAGAAAAAGCAGGGGGCAGAAGGTGGGAGGAGCTGACTTGCTGAGCCTTCCTGCCTTCATCTTTCTCTTGTGCTGGATGCTTCCTGCCCTGAACATCAGACTCCACATTATTCAGCTTTTGGACTCTTGGACTTACCACGGTGACTTGCCAGGGGCCCCTGGTCCTTCGGCCACAGGCTGAAGGCTCCACTGTCGGCTTCCTTTTTTAAATTAATTAATTCATTATTATTATTGTTATTTTGAGGCGGAGTTTCATTCTTTCGCCCAGGCTGGAGTAACACTACATAATGACATCTACTTGTGGCATTTATATCTTCTGTTACAAGGCAGCTTATTACTTTAAGTTATGGTTAAATAAAGCCTTTCAAGTCTGGTTTTAAACCATGTTACACACGGAGACATAGGAATGGATGATGGGAATTTTATTTATTCTTTTGCTTCTTCAAAATTCAAAAAGTCTCCCTTAATTATGCTGGAAGCCTTTTAGCATGGATTCTTAAAGATGGAAGCAGAGACTGGATCCGTGTTCACCAAACCCCCTCGCTCTCCTTCCTGGTTATGTTTTATTTCCAGCCTCCTTGTAGCTTGCTGTGGTCATGAGACTGGCTCCCGGCCAGTGGCAGGAGTGCAGACATGGTGGCACTGCCTTCCTAACCTGGCCTGGGTGACGCTCCCATAGGTGATCCCACAGGTTCTATCCTCTTCCATCAGTTCCATGCCCAACAGCACCGCAACCTTCGAAGCCACATGTTAGAGAAGGAGGAGCCAAAGTTGGGAGAGCCTGGCCCCCCAAACATTCCCTGGAGGAGAGCCACTCACTGAGTGGGTGTGTAAGTCAGGGCTCTCCAGAGGGACAGAACTAACGGAATCTATGCATACATGAAAGGGAGTTTATGAAGGAGGACTGACTCACACAGCCACAAGGTGAAGTCCCACGATAGGCTGTCTGCAAGCTAAGGAGCTACAGCCAGCAGTAGCTCAGCTGGAGTCCCAACACCTTAAAAACAGGGAAGCCGGCTGGGTGCAGCAGCTCATGCCTATAATCCTGGCACTCTGGGAGGCCGAGGTGGGTGGATCACCTGAGGTCAGGAGTTCGAGACCAGCCTGGCCAACATGTTGAAACTCCATCTCTACTAAAAATACAAAAATTAGCCGGGTGTAGTGGTGGGCACCTATAATTCCAGCTACTCGGGAGGCTGAGGCAGGAGAATTGCTTGAACTCAGGGCACGGAGGTTGCAGTGAGGTGAGACCACACCACTTTACTCCAGCCTGGGTGAAAGAGCAAAACTCCGTCTCAGATAAATAAATATAGAGAAGCTGACAGCTGACAGTGCAGCCTTCAGTCTGTGGCCGAAGGACCAGGGGCCCCTGGCAAGTCACCGTTGTAAGTCCGAGAGTCCAAAAGCTGAAGAACCTGGAGTCTGATGTTCAGGGCAGGAAGTATCCTGCACAGGAGAAAGATGAAGGCTGGAAGGCTCAGCAAGTCAGCTTCTGCCACCTTCTGCCACCTGCTTTTTCTAGCCACACTGGCAGTTAATTGGATGGTGCCCACCCAGATTGAGGGTGGGTCGGCCTCTCCCAGTCCACTGACTCAAATGTTAATCTCCTCTGGCAACACGCTCACAGACACACCCAGAAAGGATGAACTTTGCATCCTTCAATTCAATCAAATTGACAATATTAACCATCAATACCGGCACATTTCCTTTGAAAACTATGAGTGGGAAATGAACTTTTATTCTGTATAAATGATTACACACTTTGGGTTTTCTTTGTATGGCACTTAACTTTATCTTAACTACCATAAAGATAGAAGATGGAATCAATGGGATCCAACCCTGATTTCTAATCACTAAGCAGTGTTTTAGTTTAGTTACTGATTTGAAATTTTGTGGCTAGCATATTAATTGTTTATTAAATCTTCATATCACCAATTCTAAGAAGTAAATAACCATTGAAAGCGTTGATCACTCTATGTCTAAGTAGATGCCTTGGTTAATGAAAAAAATTCCTATAGTCATTACTTACTAATGTTGCCAATAGAGAAAACAGGCAGTCCAATGTGGCTGATCAGATTTTATTTTATGATGGACAATTTTATTTGTGCTCAGTTCAATGTACCCAAAACCAGCCTGAAGGCATAGTATATACTTACAGATTAATCCAATAAAAGTGATTTTGCACAAGCAATTTTCCATGACATTCCAGAAAATAATCTAATTACTTACGAGTTTTTATCCCTGAAAGTAAGGGTGACTTTTCCTCCCTGACTCTTCAGGGTCCTTTCTGAACTCTTCCAGTTGACTTGATTTAATTCTTAAAAAGTCAAGCAATCAATATTATCAGAGAAGATGAAAATCAGTAAAAAAACAAAAAGCTAGGATTGGAATTATGTTAGGAGAAAATACCCAATTTCTGCTAAATAACTGGGGAGACGTGGTCCCTGGCTCCTAACTCTTTGTTGTGAACCAAGGACAATTCCTCTCCTCCCATCTCTCAATATGTCCAGAGATGATCACTCTACAAAAACTTTAGACTGTTTTCCATGACATTGTTGAAGGAATGTTCATGTCTTTTAAAATCTGCTTTGCACTGAGGGGAAAAAATAACCTTTCACTTCTTGGGAGAAAAATAAGCTCTTTGGGAAAATTATTTTTGTGCATTCTGCTAACTTAAAAATCACACAATTTATACATTGAGAAAGGAGAGCTTTATGTCTTACAAGGGGGATTACAACCTGTAGGTGGGAAGCATAGCCTCTGGCCAAAAACCAAAAGCAAGCACTTTGAAGGAGGAGTGGTCGAAGGGAAGTTGAAGCTGAATGCATTGGCCAAGGATACATATGTAACAGGTTAAGGAAGAACTGTGGATATTTGTAAAGGCGATCCTGATACATGCATATTGAACAAACGTGCATGTGACCTGTAAGCCATGTTCACTTTGGGATGGAGACTTAACATTTAAATGTATTACAATTAGACTTTGTATGTCAAAAGATGAAGCAAGAACATGAAGGCACTCAGTGTGCAGCCTCTGTAAACCAGCCAGAACCAGTCCATGGTCAATGGTCTTCTTATCAGGAGAGAGTTACTGAAATCAGCCTCTTGTTCAGTGAAAGCTGTAGTTACAGCATATGGAAGAGGAGGGCCAGTTAGTCAATGTCTGGTCATAGATGAGCTGAAAATTGGTTTAACATTGCTTATCTCAAAGCCAGCACTTGTTTAGCTGCTAAAAAAAAAAAAAAAAAAAAGAAAAGAAAAGAAAATTATTGTGACAGTTAGAATATAGTTTACTCTTTACATAGACTCATTCCTTGCCTGGCATGGCCTTAGGTCTTATTTATAATTTGGTATCTTATTGCTACAAAGAGTTTGTTCTGCCAGTCTTATGACCTATATTTTAACAGTAATACTGGTCCATTGTTGTGTCTAACTTGCAAAAGCAAGGGGATGAGACAAGATGTGTCCAATCTTCTGCTCCATCGTGGCTGGGAACTCAGATTTTTAAAGATTCTCTGGAGTTCTCTTAACCAAGACAGAGTCCATTCAGTCGGCTGTGAGGCTTAAGATTTTGTCTGTAGTTTAAAATTCAAAGGTCTATTTTCTGCATGGTGTATTTGAGAGGAAAACAAAACAGCACCAAAAGTGTTCCCCTAAAAGCTGAAGATCCCCTCTGTGTACCCCCAATCAATGAGAAAGTCTATTGTTTACTCTTTTTTTAACATATAACTAAAAGCAGATCACATGAGTCACCTTCATGTTCAGTCGAGTTTTGAGGGTGATAACGTATTTGAGGGTGATAACAGTGAAATGCCCTCAGACTGTTTTCCCAGACATGACTAAAATAATGTTTTGGGATATTAACGCATTTCTTTTCTCTTCTTTTCTTTTCTTTTCTTTTTTTTTTTCCTTTTCTTTTCTCTCCCCTATAACTGATAGACTTCAGTTGCTGTTCTTTTTCCAGGAGTTTATGGGGAAGGAAACAGAAGCACTTACAAATCTTTCTGGTTATGGAAAAGAGGCCTGCGATTCAGGAGCTGGTAATCAGCACAGCCAGTGCTGGAAGGTACGGGGTCCTGGGGTGAGCCCTCACAGAGGAAGTTCACCAGTCCAGTCTGCAACCATGCTTTGACGTAAATGCCATTATCACCCCCACTCTACAAGGCAAAGTTAAACGTTCACATTTACACAGCCAGGGAGTAGTGAAGCTAGAAGCTGAATACAGGCAGGATGGTTCCTGTGATGGTGAATATTATCAACTTGATTGGATCAAAGGAGGCAAAATACTGTTCCTGTTGTGTCCATGAGGGTGTTGCCAAAGGAGATTAACGTTTGAGTCGGTGGACTGGGAGAGGCAGACCCACCCTCAATCTGGATGGGCACCTTCTAACCAGCTGCCAGCTCGGCTGGAATAAAGCAGGCAGGAAAAGATGGAAGAGCAGACTTGCTGAGTCTTCTGGCCTTCATCTATCTCCTGTGCTGGATGCTTCCTGCCCTTGAACATCAGATTCTAAGTTCTTCAGCTTTGGACTTACACGAGTGGTTTGCCAGGGGCTCTCGGGCCTTTGCCCACAGACTGAGGGCTGCATTGGCAACTTCCCTGTTTTTGGGATTTGGGGACTGAGACTGATCCATCACTGGCTTCATTGCTCCTTAACTTCGCAGACGGCCTATCATGGTACTTTACCTTGTGACAGTGTGAGGCAATTCTTCTTAATAAACTCCCTTTCATATATACGTCTATCCTATTAGTTCTGTACCTCTAGAGAACCTTGGAAAACATAGTCCTAAATCTAAATTTTTAGCCCCTGTTCTGCACAACTTCAGGATAGCCTGGGCTCTCCTGTCTAATACTGTGCCCAAATTCAACCAGATGAAGTAAGCACAATTCACCATTGCAGGTGCCCAGATTCAAGCAATTTCTCTGCAATTAGCTAGAGTATAATATTGCCTGTTACCCAATAATTAGGGTGCACAAGAACAAGGATCCTGATAAAAGCTGTTTTGCTTCCAATAAAGTCGGGAGCTAATTGCAGACCTCGCAAGATCCACTTGATTTAAGCAGGTGATGTGTTCCTATTAACTTTACCTGCCCCTTCTCCAATTTAATCTGGTGTTCAAGCAGTTACCACTAAAAACAAAAATGTGTTCTGGCCAAATGTGACTCTTTCTATTCTAACTGCTTTAATGCCTCAATGGTTCAGTTAAATAAGCCACCTCCATCCTTACTAGGCTCAGAATTAAATAACATAAACATTCAACAATGTTCATACATAACTGTAAAAATGCACAAAATAATAGGTTAAGATTTTGTGAAGCTCAGTCACACCTTTATAATGGTGTCTTCAAGAAACAATTGAGTTCTCATTTTATTAGCATGTTTTTAATTTCATTGACATCAAAGTCATTTTAAAGGAGATTCTTAATAGTCTTTTTTTCTCCTATTTATTTATTTTATCAAACGCATCTTCCCACTGCATCAGCAACATCGAAGCCTTCTGACAAGGCCACTTGATTATCAGCTGCACTGACTGGAAACGCTCCTCTATCAGCGCCTGCTTTGTATGGCCAGGGAGGTCCCTGAAAAGTCTGCTGCGCCTGCCTTCGTTACTATTCAGACACAATTCTTGAGACACATGGGGTTTACATCCTTTTGAAGGTTTGCTTGTCATTGTGGCTGGATTATCATGGCCCTAAAGGGGTCTTGCTCAGCCCACCAATCCTCCATAGAGATGGTGCTTGAGACTCTAAAGATAATCAAATAAGGCACTTTCTGTGAGCACATATGAGTCATCCTCATCAATGCTCCTGAGAAACACGAACTCTGAGAGGTGCTGCTTACTCATTCTGTGAACAATTACCTAGCCTGCTCCTTACCTGTAACTTCCAGAACAATAGCACTGAGCAGGAAGGCCAGCCATGTCCCATGTAGAAATTAAACTCCTGAGCTTAGAATGGATGGCTTTGGGTTTTCTGTTTTTTTGGGGTTTTTCTTGCCTATGTTTTTTTAACTTGGTAATTAGAAGAGAACAGAGTAGAAAAAATTAAAGACTATGTATGTTCTTTTTGTTTTTTTCCTTTTTCTGTGCCGAAGTAGAGAATTACTGAGAGGTGAAATTTACATTACCAAGAGTGATTAAAACAAACAAACAAAAAAGCTTAACATGGGATTTCATGGGATGGCTTATCTCTCCTTCTTGGCTTTTCCAGTGTTTCCAGTACCAAGCACTCATAGTTTCCATGGCTTAAAAAAATGAAAGAATATCTTGTTTGTACCATCTCTCTCTGCTATCTCTTCGTGTCATCTACTGCATGTTGGGTTTCAGATTCATGATTATAATGTCATTGTCACAAGATGCTACAGAAGTGCTAAGAATCACATCCCAAAAGCTGTATTCTTATGAGAACGCATGTGATTAGCCATAAAGGGGGAAACAAAAGGTTTTTATTTGATTCAGACAGGCAGTCATTCCTGGAAAGCCCTGTACTCTGTTGAGTCACATGGACATCAGGAACCACAAGGAAAGCTGGTAAATGTGGAAGTTGTGAATATCCATGATCAGTCGGAACCCTAGGGCTGGGCACATGGATGCCCCAAATGAAACCAGGCATGATTCTGCAAGGAAGGAACAGTTAAGGAACAGGAGGAAAATCTGCAGTGTTGGTCATGACCCTAGTGTTTACCTTATCCAGAGTTCTGACTCTACTCTGGGGCTCTGGCCCCAACATTCTGCCCCAACCATTAAGGGACCCTGAAATTAAACCATAAGGACTTTAAAATTCTGATTCCATGGGGTCAGCTTTTGAGATTCAACACAAATGCCACAAAATTAAAGTTCCACTTACTTGGGCAGGTAGACAATTGAATGTCAACCACAAAGCCGTATTATGCTGAGCATTTTGTCTGATACTTCCAGAAAAACAAAAGACTCTTCAGTGAATATACAGTGCTTAGACAAACCTTCTCCCTCCCCCAAGACATTCTTTCTGGGATAAGAACAAGACTCCCCTTGTAAGATTTGAGAACATTCTCAATAATAAGTGAGAATAAATTTATTTCTCTGTCCCAGGCATTCTTGCCAAAAAATGTGTTGCTTTACAGAGGCTGCAGGAGGAAAAAAGAAAAAAGAAAAAAAGGAAATATTAGCTCAAAATAGCCACTGTGGGTTATGTCTGGGTGTCGGGACTGGCCGTTTCAACTCAGGCAGCCTCAGCCTCATGCTTAGGTCCTGGGCCTATTGTAAACAAAGAGGTCACTTCTTAAGATTCCTAAAGTTACACAACTAACAATCCCTTTAGGCTAGGCATCACTCTTTCTGGTCTTCCTTTTTAGAAGTAACTGTAGCTCTTCTGCAGGACAGATCATTAAAAGAACCCTAATATAATACTGAGAAATCTGTTTAAGGATGTTTATTCCTCGTGGAAGAAATGTACCAAATGAGACCCGGACACAGCAGAAGAATCAGAAAAGTCACGTATTCTTCTGGGTTTGGATTGAAAAGTTCACAAAAGAACCATACTCAGAATTGCTCAGTAAACCATCTGAGCACAGGACTGTTGATTGCTTTCATTTCAATTGATGCCATTGATGTGAGCCACCTTACTCTTGCAAGAATGGCCATAATAATAAAAAATAAAACAATAGTAGATGTTGACATGGATGTGGTGAAAGCGAACACTTCTATGCTGCTAGTGGGAATGCAAACTAGTACAGCCACTGTGGAAAACAGTGTGGAGATTCCTTAAAGAACTAAAAGTAGAACTACCATTTGATTCAGCAATCTCACTATTGGTTATCTACCCAGAGGAAAAGAAGTCATTATATGAAAAAGATACATGTAAAGCACAATTCACAATTGCCAAAATGTAAAACCAACCCAAATGCCCAACAATCAATGAGGGGATAAATAAACTGTCTCACATATATACACAGACACACACACACACACACACATATACACACACACATACATACATACATACTATGGAATACTACTCAGCCATAAAAAGCAATGAATTAATGGCATTCACAGCAACCTGGATGGGATTGGAGACTGTTATTCTAAATGAAGTAACTCAGGAATGGAAAATCAAACATTGTATGTTCTCACTCATAGGTGGGAGCTAAGCTATGAGGATGCAAAGGCATAAAAATGGCACAATGAACTTTGAGGACTTAGGGCGAAGGGGTTGGAAGCGGGTGAGGGATAAAAGACCACAAACTGGGTTCAGTGTATACTGCTTGGGTGATGGGTGCACCAAAATTTCACAAATTACCACTAAAGAACTTATTCATGTAACCGAACACCGCCTGTTCACTAAAAACCTATGAAAATAAAAAATTAAAAATTAAAGTAAAAATAAAAAGTTCACAAAAGAACAAAATTCAAAATTGCTCAGTAAACCAGCTGAGCAGGGATAGAAGCAGACAACTGTTGGTTACTTCCATTTCAGTTGATGTTGTTGATGTGTCTAGACAACATGCTCTTTCCAAGGTGGGAGATGCGTATCTTCGAACATTGGAACTACAGGAAGTGTAGAGAGATACTCCCACCAGGAGAGTCCTGGGGAACTGAAAGCAATGGAGGAAACTACCTGTTGACTTCTCCCATCTCATGCCTTAGCTTCCCACAGGGACAAATTCAAGTGGACAAGAATATAAACAGAATCCTAGGCTCCAGTAATGTTGTGATGTTATTCTCTCTCTCTCTCTAGCTAGCCATGCATGTAGTTGAGATAGTGTTAACTAAAGAGATGTGTGGTGTGATTCTACTGCTCTGAGAAAAAAAATTAGTGAAGAAACAGGCAAGTGCAATTTCAAAAGCCAAGAACTCTGACCAGAATGTCTTACAATACTGTTTTTTATTCTGGGAAATAAAAACAAAAGTCAGGAATGAATGCTTTTCTGGGTCAAATAAAAACCTTGTTTTTTGTTTTTCTGTTTTTTGATGGAGTTTTGCTCTTGTTGCTGAGGCTGGAGTGCAGTGGCATGATCTAGACTCACTGCAACCCCCACCTCCTGGGTTCAAGCAATTCTTCTGCCTCAGCACCCCAAGTAGCTGGGATTACAGGCATGCACCACCACACACGGTTAATTTATTTATTTTATTATTATTATTATTTTTAGTAGAGATGGGGTTTCACCATGTTGGTCAGGCTGGTCTCAAACTCCTGACCTCAAGTGATCCACCCGCCTCGGCCTCCCAAACTGCTGGGATTATAGGTGTGAGCCACTGCGCCTGACCAAAACCTTGTATTTTTATATTTTGGTTAATCACATATCTTCTGAAAAGGATACGGCTATTGGGATGTGATTTTGTTTTTTTCTTCTCAGGAAAACATATGCTTCTCAGCTAGAAGAAGACACAGAATAAAGGGTGCTTTGTGTGTTCAGGGGTACAGAGAGGATGAATTTGGCCAAGCAGCTTGCTCGGAGAAGGCAGTCTTAATAAGTGGAAGAAAGGGTCTAAGAGGACTTCAGAGGTCTTGTTTTTCTGTCAATGTTGGGTTTGGATTTCTTGCGAATTTAAGCTTATGACCGCAAATGAACTTGACTTTATCAAAGTGAGGACCACGCCCATTTTGTCCATGCCTCTCATCACAGAGGGCCTCACACTTACAATTCTGTTTATAAGGGTTTTTTTTTTTTTAATGAAATTATACACACAATTTTTTTTTCACTAGAAAACGTCAAACTAATATCTTATGACTAGACTCAAGGAGTTGACAGTATTTGTATACCTATAATGATGTTGCAGAAAGTAAACCATATTGCATTATATTTCAATGTGTGTGTTGCAATTTAACTAATCTCATTCTTACCCTTGAGTAGCCATGGAAAATTAGAAAGAATGTAAAACAAAGCAACAACAATTCACCGGGACCCTTACCACAGGAAAACAATGTCTTATAGAATCTATAGAAATATTCATACCTGCTTGGCTTAGCCCCTCTTCATCCCTGAGCTTCTGTTTGACTATATCATATTATTGCCCTGAATTTGTTGTCATCGTATCTAGGAGCAAAAGATTCCAATTCCCCAGTAGAGACATACTTCACTATGGCATTAGCTTAATTTTCATCAATGCCCTTTATCACTCCTTGTGGGTCAATTGTAACATTCTTTAAACTATACCCCAAAATCCACTGAGTTCAATGTTTAGTGTTGCTGATGGACATCAGTATGCAGAGAGTCTCACACATTGTCATACTGATAACTAGATAATCCTTCCATAATACTGTGTTTGCCCTGCAGAGCATTGAACTCCTTTTCCATTGAGTGATTTAATAATACAATGTGGATTCTGCTTATTGTTGATAATTAGAATTCTGACAATATTAGCTTTGCATTGCAGCATATCAGCAACTGGCTAAGTCTGATCATTTTGGGCACATGAGTTTGCAATTATTGCCGGCAACATAAAGATACAATGTAATGTAAATTGTATAATCAAAATTGGATATCACACTTCTTAAAGGGCTTGTGGCTCATTGGTATCCCACAGTAATATGGTTGAAAAGAGTTAGTCTAGTTCAAGATGCTGAAAGAATATTTTCTCTCTACTGATTCTAAACATATGCTGCAGTATTTTTTTCTTACGCAGAATGACACCTATTCACAGAGTGAGCATCTGTTGATTGGTGCCTGTTGCTTTCGCATTCAAGGTATTCTCAAATCATTCCCTGACTCTTGAGTGTTATCAGTATTGTTATTATGTATTGAATTCTATTTTTGCAGAAACTCTCCTGAAGGTTTTATATAGATTATCTCATTTGATCCTCAGAATTGCCTCATAAGATAGATACTTTTCTAATCCCCATTTTTATATCTGAAGAGACTGAATCTTAGAGAGATGATAGGACTTGCTTAAGGCCTCTTAGACAGTAAGAATATGAATCAGGCTTTATTCTAGGTAGGAAATGAAACCACCTGTATCAATATGATGTAACCACTTTTTTTTAGAAATTTACCGTCCCAGAAAATAAGACCCGTATAAGCAATAAATGACTATTGAATGTGTCAGAATATTTTGTAAACAGGTTTCCCCAGGACATTAGTTTGCTCACGTGAGTAGACAGTTCTTTTATCAGCCAATAGTTTACTAATGAATACTCTCGCCTGGATGTGTCCACCAGTCCTACATTGTTACGTCAAAAATGATTCAAAATTCAACCAGTTCTGACTTCGAAAGCCCCATCTTAGATAAATGGAACCCAGGCACCCACATGATACAAATATTCCGTTTTGCCTGCCCCCTTTTGAAACATTGCTAAGATTCTCTCAAGGCCTCCTTGATTCAGGAAGTTTAAGTTTAATCCATTCATCTTTGGTTGATCAATATATTAGGAATATATTAGGTTTGTGGGAAAAACCACAACTGCTTTTGCACCAACCTAATAATATTTTCTGGCGGTCTTACGGGGCGAGTAGACTCTGAACACAAGGTGGTCAGCTATCATTGCGACACAGAACTCATCATTGCAGTATATGGTATCCTGGTGCCATGAACAGACTGTAACTCCGAGAATAGGACTTCGACTTTTAGTTGCTGAGCTTGCCTTTTCTCTACCATTTGCCATTTGCCTACTGCTATCACTAATGTCCTTTCAGATAAATTTGTGTTGTTTGTAGCCACTACATTCGTGTCAATCTCCTGCAGGAGTAATAGGGATCTAATACACTGTGCCACACCTGGCAGGCTTCCTCTGGTTTAGCAATCCCTGAGCCCTGGTGAGATGGTTGGCCAGATTCTGCAGTTCAGAATGAGAAAGTCCACTTGGCTAACACACCCACAGCCATGATATGCAATTTGTTCTCTATCAGTAATAAAGCTGATAATTTGACCTTTAATTGTCATCTATCATGTCTATGTTTGTTTAGGACCCGATGGAGAAGATGAGTGAGATTTAGGAGGGACCTTCTGAGAAACCCCAACAGTGGTGGCAGCCAGAATATGGTGGCCTGAATTCTCCATTAGGGCCTCTGTGCTTCGTTCCTCTGTGTGTCCCCTGTAGACCTCACAAGTTGTAGGAACTTAATCAGGATTTGTTATTGTTAATGAGAGTGGTAAAGTCCTACAGAGAGAGTTCCCGAAGAGAGACCTGCTAAATGTACATAGAAAAAAAAAACGAGAAATCAGGCTGAGCTGAGACTCTCTTGTGTCCATAAGGGGATTCTGTGTATGGCTTGACTTGAGGATCTTGTGGGCAATGATGACAGAACACTGCCTAAATAAATATGTCAGCTAGATTAGTTCCTGGTTCAAATACAAACAGCGGGACCTAAAGGAGCATCGCAGCAGAGGCAGCCCAGCACCTCCCCAGTGCCTTCAGAATCCATCCCAACAGGATCTGAGGTAGAAGCACCCTGCTGCGCTCCATGACCATTCTTTTCAGCATGAATCCACCTCTTTCCTTCTCAAAAGCTAACTTCTGAACAGGAAAGAATATCCAACTTAGAAAAGCTTTGTAATATCCTGCATGTTTCTATGTTTTTCATGTTTCCTTGTCCTGCCTCAATTCTGCGTGAGTGATGTGCTAATGGATAAGCGTTTGTCTTTCTTCTATCTTCTCGCTGAGGAAACGCTCTGGCTTGAGGAAAGTTTGCTGGCTTGCCCTGCTCTCTCTCTCTCTCTCTCCTCTGCTTTCTTTCATCTCATGATCAAAGAACTGCCATACTCCACTGATTGATGGGGTAAAGTGCTATGGTGGTTAAATAGCTCAAATGCTTTTGGTTCTGAAACACCAAAATGCCCAGTATGGCAGGGGAGGAACAGCTTCTTTTGATTCTTCAAACCAGAAAGATAAACATGCATTCACACAAACACACTCACACACATGTACACTCACACCCATGCAAACACACACAGGCATATATGTACCTATGCAAATACACATACACATATTAACACATATGTAGACACACACATACACATATACACAGGCACACACACATATGCACACACCTACAAACATATACACAGACACAGAAACACACACACTTACAAACACACATATATACACGCCTACAAACATCTACACACACATACACACACTTATAAACATATTCACACAGACACAGAAACACATACACATAGATACACGCATCCACGCATTGAAACACACACACATACGCACATGCACACATTTATGCAGACACATACACGGCAAGTGCTGGCAACAAAGGTGGAGGAGTTGGGCCATGAGGTAAAGAGAAAAAACACACAAAGTTTTCATTTCTTCATCACAGGCGTGACTGTTTGGGTTATACCGTGAAGGCTTCACAACACCTTTGTCCTAATCAAAATCATCAGTGATCTCCAGCTCCTGTTGCTCAACATGTGAGGAGAGAAAAAGTCCAGGTTTATCTTCCTTTGCTTCTTAGGCCTGCAGCTTCCATGAGCATTTGCCCCTCACTTAGCATGCTGCTGCCAGAAAAGAAACATTAGGTAATTAATTTGAATTCCCAGAAATGTGCTTGCAACCGCGATGCAGGCCCAGCGGCTTCCAGGGAGCTCCCTGCCTTGGCCTTGACTTTGCGCCTGGCTCTCGCGTGGAATTCAGACTCTTAGCTGTCCCTTGGCTCTGTTAACATACATGAAACACTTTGATTCAGCATTAAGATATTTGTAATACGCTGCATTATTTCCAAGTTGTATGAGGAGTTCATCCGCAAGGAAAGTGTTATTTAACTAAATAAACCATGAAAAGAGGCATTTATGTTCAAATCATTAAGACATGCAGTTTGGGGGATGAAAGAAAATAAACAATATCACTGGAGACTCTTTTGGTTTCAAGCAATGATGAAAATGTAACTGAAACACAGCAAGAAAGGTATTGGTTTATATACTCGTTTCTCTCTTTTGAGATGGAGTCTCGCTCTGTCGCCCAGGCTGGAGTGCAGTGGCCGGATCTCAGCTCACTGCAAGCTCCGCCTCCCGGGTTCACGCCATT
>NW_012103587.1:4128087-4128645 GCF_000951045.1 Mandrillus leucophaeus
TTTTTTCTTGAGACGGAGTTTGTAACCCAGGCCAGAGTGCAGTGGCCTGATCTTGGCTCATTGCAACCTCTACCTCCTGGGCTCAAGCGATTCTCCTGCCTCAGCCTCCTGAGTAGCTGGGATTACAGGTGTGTGCCACCGTGCCCAGCCTAAATTTCTTATCTGCTCTTTTACTGTGGGTTCCCTTCTAAGCCCAGGAATGACCTTTGAGCTTACCCATGAAATCCTCACACTGACACCATCAGTGGGACCAGCAGGAAGGTGTTTTCTCTTTCTTTTTCCAGCAGTTCCACAAAAGCTCTCGAATCTAGATTCATTTGTGCTGAGGAAGAATATATCCAGCCCAGAAGCAGTCACAGGGCCTGAAAGTAAAGTGAGACTCTCACTGGCCGGCTGTGATTTCTAGGCCCGCTTCTGTAGGCAGAGGGAGGGTGGGTGGAGGCAGGTAGTGAGCCACCGCGCAGCAGTTGAACAATTTCAAGTCTGAGCTCCAGGACTTACGGCTTTGAAATAACTGATAAAATTGTATGGAAAATGGGATTGTCAAAAAAAAAAAAA
>NW_012103587.1:4129720-4136789 GCF_000951045.1 Mandrillus leucophaeus
ACGCCACAGCCCTGTCTTGACGGAGTGATTGAGGAACCTCCCAGGAGGAAGCGGAGGCAAACTCCCCTTTCCAGGCCCTGCTGCTATCCTCCGCCACAGAGCAAAGCCACTTTCTTCGCTTCAGGGGTGTCCGTGGATGCCTGTGGGCCATCGTTTCACCCTTAAACGCAGCAGCCTCCTCATCAGTCGTTCTAATACCGCTTCAGTTTTCCACCAACTTTCACAACCTGAGCGTGTCAGCCGGAGCCTTAGGAGCCGGTTACTCAAAGGGACTGTGGACCTTCAAGTACAAACAAAATGCAACAAACAAAAATCTTTGACAGCTGACCTGAAGCAATATGCAGACAGCAGCCCTTTGTTGCAATTCGTCCCTTGCCTATTTCTAATCTTAGCAGCACTGACTTTAAAGGTGATACATTCCCTGTGTCTACCAAGGGAAGGCCGTTCCTCTCATTGTTTATTTGAAAACTATAACCTTTAAGCTTGGATATAGGAAAAGAGAAAGGAAAATTTCAATAATTGGAATCGTGTATTTCTAATCTTGATACTCTATCTAACCCTTGGAGGAATATTTGTGTGGGTACAAAGTCACATGTAAAAATACCTTGGTTTTGTGAAGGTTCAACTTTAAAACACTGTGAGTCAGAAAAAGAGAAATCCTTTTCATTCAAAATGTAGGAAGCTACCCATTGGGGAAATAAGTGCTTTTAAATATTTAGTATGATTTAATCATGGATTATGTAATCATTCTTTTTTGATCAAAGAATTGTCATTCATATTTATTCAGATATCGATCCCAATCTTACTTTAAAGAAGCTGAAGGCATAGAAATAGCTATGATGACACCAGTTATAAAGAAGACAGTTTGATCCATGAATACAGTTTTCAGGTATATGTGAGTTTTCATTTGAAAAAGGTTGATTCAGTTCTCTCCATATGCCATGGACTTGGCAAAGTTGTTTTTTTTTTTTTTTTCATATATAGTATCTGATTTTTTTCCGTATCAACCTTAGAAAATAGTTATTATCATCACCATTTTAAAAAATGATTTAAAAAGTTATAACCTCTAGGAAAGTTGCCCAAGGCCACATGGCTAATAAGGACTGGATATGGGTTTTGTCACATAATGTGCTATGCTATGCTAAAAATGCCTAAAATGTTGGTTTATCTGTTCTCACTTGCCAACTGTGTTAAAGCACGGTCTTGATAAATTTCTAATAGCATTTCCTACTTTCCTTCTTTCTTTCAGTATTTATTTATTTGCTTCCTTAAGTATCTACAATATAGGAAACTCCTCAAAGTCAGGCTAAAATCATAACTTTACAAGATTATTTTCCTATTTTATTTCTCTTTTGGTGAGACCTAGAAAAAAAAGTTTTCTTTCAAGTTATTATTTTGCCTACTTTGAAGCAAAACCTGATTCTTTTATTTAAAAAATTTCATCACAAAATTCTGGGTAGCTGGGATTTAAATACTACTTGGCATAATGACTGATCACTTTTTAAAAGAGCTTCATCTGCTTTGTGAAATTAGTTCTGAATTCTGAAAGCCTGCTGGCATTATACACATAGAATCATTTTTGTAAAATGTACAATCGTTTGTTGCTTTTGTTCTCCTGATTTATTTATTGACTTAGTTTACCAATTATTTATAGTTAATATTTTATGAGAGATTTTATTCTGAAACAGAGCTTTCTTCTCTGGTCCTATTTCTAATGAATATTAATGATATCATATGTGTGCCATTTTAAGCCTGTTTTCTCATCTGGTAAGATGACGTATTGACTTACATGGTTTCATCTAAGAGCCCAGGAAAATCATAAGAGTTAAAGAGTGCGTATTTTGCATCTTACATTACCATAGATAAGGGATGGAGACACAGACATGCATAAGACACAATCCAGTATTTACTTCTTAATTGTAAATATGCTAAAATTTTAGAGAGACAAATATACATCTAGATACATCATTATGAAGCTATGTGGAAAGATCAATATCAGCCACAAAATTCAGTCAGGATAGAGATAAGGAAGGATCCTGGGTACACATCGGGAGGGAGATGATTGGTAAGTGAAAGGAAGGAAGCTGTGATGATTGAATATTAGGTGTCAACTTGATTGGATTGAAGGATGCCTGGATGGCTGGGAAAGTGCTGTTTCCAGGGTGTGGCTGGGAGGGTGTTGCCAGAGGAGACTGACATTTGAGTCAGTGGACTGGGAGAGGAAGACCCTCCCTCAACGTGAGTGGGCACCATCCATGCTGCACGGCTGGAACAAAGCAGGAGGAAGAAGGTGGGAGGACCTTGCTTGCTGGGTTTTCTGGCTTTCATCTCTCTCCCATGCTGGATGCTTCCTTCCACTCCTCCTGCTCTTGGACATCAGACTCCAGGTTCTTCAGCCTTTGTATTCTTGGACTTACACCAATGTTTGCCGGGGGCTCTCAGGCCTTCTGCCACAGACTGAAAGTTGCACTGTTGGCTTCCTTGCTTTTGAGAGTTTGCACTGGGACTGAGCCACTACAGACTTCCTTCTTTCTGAGCCTACAGGCAACCTGTCATGGGACTTGGCCTTGGGATGGTGTTAGCCAATTCTCCCTAATAAGCTCCCTTTTTTATTACGTATATCCTATTAGTTCTGCCCCTTTGGAGAACACTGACTAATACAGAAATCCAGAGTTTCTAATCCCAGGCACAATTAATAGAATGAGCAAGAAATAACAGTCTGTGTGAAACTACAAGTTTCTGGCACATAAAATATAACACAGTAATTGCAAATAAAGTTGTATAAATAATATCAGTGGTTTTCACTTAATTAGCACTTACTAGGTTTCAGGGCTTTGGATTCATTCTATTTGCAAAGAAATTATACAATGAAGGTACAGTTATTACGTGCCCATTCAACAGAAGAAACAGGGATATAGGTAATTTCACACAGCTGTGAAATGTGCTAAATATTAGAATATATTCAGCTAAATATTATCGTCATATCCAAGCAGCCTGACACTTGATTAATTTTCTCAACCTGACTGTTCATTATCACCATGTAAAAGAGTATATATGTGCTTCAGCCCCTCCCAGACCAACTAAGTTGGAAATCCCGGAAGTAGGACCTCGGCAACTGAAGGTTGCATTCTTAAGCCTTACATTGCCCTAAGTCTCTGTATGGAGACCCTTGGCTAACATATTTAGACTCTGGGATGTTTTGTCAGAATAGCGGGTTACTCAACTAAGAGAGTGAAATGCACTGATTGATGGTTTGTAAGAGCATTGTGGCTGCACTATGGAGAATGAATGGTAATGAGACAATATTTGAGGCAAGCCAAAGTGTTGTATGTTTATTCCTCTAGTTGAGGCAGAGTTGATTAAGGAGAAAAATGGGATAGTTTTGCTGACGGAGGAATAAATAGGATCAATTGGAGAAATGTTTGGAGACTGGTAGGCATGCCTTGATTGACTGGTTTCAGAGTTGGGAAGACAAAAGAATGATTTCAGAACTCTCACTGGGGTGGAAGGTGAATGGTGGGTTACACTTCTCTCCAAGACAAAGACACATAAATAGAAGCAAATTCAGGAGGAAAATGATAAGACCTTTGGTGTTTTTGTAAATTTCGAGTCACCTACAGATACTCAAATGGGTGAGTCTCAGATGTATCTGGTGACATACATTTACACAGAGGGATAAGTTAAGCCTGAGAGTAATTCTTTGACACTCATCATTACAAAGATGAAGGATTGTTTGGGATCACCAAAGGAGAGCACATGGATTCAGAAGAACAGGGAGGAAGTCAAGCATCTGTATCTGTGCCCTTGTGCCTCTTCCTCCATCAAGAGCCAGATTCCTATGATACAAATTTAATAACAAGAAGTTATGAGAAGTTTTTGGTACTCAATCTATTGTTTAATATCTATTAATACATAGACATCCTTGGCTATTCTAGTTTTTTAAGGTCACTCACTTTGTTAAATGAAATTTTGTGGAATTATATAGAATGTTTAAAATTTTTAAATGGTTTTAAAATTTTGTCCTTTAGATATCTAAATATACTAAATTAAGTCAGGTAGAAATTATTGTGACCTTCCTCTTTATGCCCTAAAATGCCCATTTGAACTTTTTTTTAAAACCCATACAAGCTTTGCACAGTGGCAGTACCATAGCCAATAAGGGTTGTCTGAGGTGTAATTATTGCATGAAAATGTTTCCCAGTACTCGGTCATGATGACTTGAAATAGAGTCAACATTGGCAATCTTTGACAGTCTCTACGGAGACTGAACTTTAAAGAAAAAATAATAATGAAGTAATAAAACCCCACACAGGTACAATAAACACCACACAAGTGCAAGGTGCATATTCAGAAAAGAACGAAGGAAAACCAGGAGAGTGCACTGCAATAGATCCTACTTTCAAGTAGAGATGATCAACAACAGAGTCAATGCCAGACTCAACAGTGTCCATTTCATTTTCGACAAGGAGGATGTTTCTGTTCTTAGGGAGGGCAGCTGCAGGTGGCTAACGGGTGAGCATCGAAGTCCTGGATGCTGCTGTCACCACAGTGACTCACACCAAGAACACAGCGACAACAGAAACATGGGGAACACAAAGACCTCAATCCGGGCTGGGCGTGGTGGCTCACGCCTGTAATCCCAGCACTTAGAGAGGCTGAGGCGGGCGGATCACGAGGTCAGGAGATCAAGATCATCCTGGCTAACACGGTGAAACCCCGTCTCTACTAAAAATACAAAAAATTAACCGGGCTTGGTGGTGGGCGCCTGTAGTCCCGGCTACTTGGGAGGCTGAGGCAGGAGAATGGCATGAACCCGGGAGGCGGAGCTTGCAGTAAGCCGAGTTCGCACCACTGCTCCATCCTGGGCGATAGAGCGAGACTCCTCCTAAAAAAAAAAAAACAACCTCAAGCATACGCTGTTCAGATACCTGCAAGAGAAGCAGCACAGCCAGGCAGGCAGGGAAGGTAGAAAAATCAGCCCATGATAGGAGAGACTTGAGTACTTGAGTAGTAAAAACAGTCTGAATATTATCAGTTTGGAAGCAATGTAACTGGTTGCTAAAATTAGCTAATATGTGGCTTGTATGTGAGGAGCATGTGTAGGAAGTTTACTTCATAGGAAAAGAATGGACTTAGTATCCCCCTAATACAGAAACTGTAGAAAAAGGCCAAATAAGCATATTTGGTGAAAACAGCCACATTTCTTATACCTCCAAATCTACTGCCAGCCAAAAATATCTGTTCAATAAACTGATTTGCCTAGAATTGTAACTGCAATTTGTTGAACATGATATCATTTTCTTAATGGGTCTTGAAATCCCACAATGATTTTATTAATCCTACATTTATCAGTGTTAATTTATAAATCATTTACTTTATTTTTAAGGATATTTTTGCGTTATGTTTAGGAATAATTTGATAATAGTTGGATTGTGAAATGCAGTAATTAAGGTAATTTCACATATTATATGACAGGTTTGGCTTTCAATGCCAGATAAACTGGGAATTTAAAAATAAATTTTAGAATGTGTGCCTTTTAATTTGAAAATATTTGTTTAAAAATCACTGAATTAGTTATGAGAAATTGAGGTTTCTCTATTTAGGAGTTTAATACGCAATATTAGCTGGGATTATTAAATTACTTGGGATAGTTTTCTAATAAGTCATGTGAACTGTTTAAGATGAGAGTTACATATATGAAATTTTAAAAATGGTTAAAATATTTAAAGACGTGGACAGGCATAGTGGCTTATGCCTGTAATCCCAGCACTTTGGGAGGCCGAGGTGGGTGGATCACTTGAGGACAGGGGTTCAAGATCAGCCTGGCCAACATGAAGAAATCCTGTCTCTACGAAAAATACAAAAATTAGCTGGGCATGGTGGCAGGCACCTGTAATCCCAGCTACTCAGGAAGCTGAGGCAGGAGAATCTGAACCCAAGAGGCAGAGGTTGCAGTGAGCGGAGATCATGCCATTGTACTCTAGCCTAGCGACAGAGCAAGACTCCGTTTTGGAAAAAAAAAAAAAAAAAAGATACGCAATCGAATTATTTAAACCCTTCTTAACATTTTTATATAGAGTGTGTATGTTTATCAATAACTTTGTAAACAGAATAATAAGGCTTTTAAGTCAAAATCAAATGTTTGAAAATAACTTAAATCCTGATTGCTTTACTTTAATGAAGTAATTTTAATGACCACACAGCCTCAAATATTTTTTTTCTGTGCACTAAAATTACCCTTAAAATAACCTGAACTCAACGTTAACTGTAAAATGTATGAAGGGCAACTGACACAAACAAATCCTAATCCTGAGGCTGTCAGATGGGACTAGGTCAGTGAGGCAGACCTCTTCCCAGTTGAAATGTCAGAAGTAATCAATGAAGGAGCTGAGACCACCAGGAGTGCTCTTAAAAGCACTGTTCCTGGTGCGGAAAAAGAGAAGCACAAGATCTCTACTGCAAAAACATCAGTGGTGTGCTCATGCCACCAGTGTTTGCTCCAAGCAACAGATTGTTAAATTTCTGAGTAAATTGTAAAGCATTAGCAGCATGAAATGATCCATTGTGGGAGAATTTACACCAAAGAAATTGACAAACACCACAGATCAAGGCTGTTCTCCCACCCCTCTCAGACAGCTGGTGGATAAACAAGCATCAGTACATGGCAGAACAGAGTTTTGCAAATTTTGAACACGTACATCTATATCACTTCATACTCTTTATTTTTTTATTTTTTTTTTACTTATCTATTTTTATCATTATACTTTAAGTTCTAGGGTACATGTGCACAACGTGCAGGTTTGTTACATATGTGTACATGTGCCATGTTGGTGTGCTGCACCCATTAACTCGTCATTTACGTTAGGTATATCTCCTAATGCTATCCCTCGCCCCTCCCCCCTCCCCACAATAGGCTCCAGTGTGTGATGTTCCCCCTCCTGTATCCACGTGATCTCATTGTTCAGTCCCCATCTATGAGTGAGAACATGTGGTGTTTGATTTTCTGTTCTTGCAATAGTTTGCTGAGAATGATGGTTTCTAGCTGCATCCATGTCCCTAAAAAGGACAC